>NC_056738.1:492684204-492734204 GCF_019279795.1 Protopterus annectens
ACAATACGATGTATGTCCCAATGGTAGGTAAGCTATAGCCATACCTACTGAGTTGTGCAGACAGTTTGTTGTTGCAGATATGGTGGGGGGAGACAGAGATGTGTATTAAGAACTATGGTAACCTTGCTGTATGAGTTGCTCAGACCTGTTTACATCTTTATGTCTTTCAGGCAAGATGTCACACGGCTGGTTACCAGTGTATTCAGCAGATGAAAATTAGGTCATCATCAACCACCTGGTAGAGCACTACCAGGTGCTCTTTGGCAGGACAACCCATGAGCAGCAGGAGCAGACCACCCTGTGAAACTATTTAGCCCACAGGGTCAATGATGTCGGCCTGCATAACCGCAGTTATGAGCAGGTCCGGCATCATTGCAGCAACCTGCTTCACAATGCCCATCAGTGTGCTGCTGCAGTCCGGGGGGATCACCTCACAACAGGGGGGATCATGCCATCCATCACCCCCTGACACATGTTGAGGAGTTCCTCGCCAGCCTCGTGGCACCTGCCTGCCCGCCCGCACAACAACTGGCAGAGACTATAGTAGAGGTGGGTGCTACCCACACACCGGCTGAGGACCGTGCAGGTAAGGCCACAGGGCACATCAGTAGACCACTGTTGCATATGTATCCGCATCTGTACAAGTAGCTCATGCATATGTGAGATGTCATATGAGTCTGTTGCTGCACAGTAGTAATAAACAGATGAGCATAAGTTGTAGTATTATAGACTTGTACTGTTGATGTACTGTAATGCTGCACCCACCCTGTAGCAATGCCACAGCTGTGGCTACTGACATCATATCTCTGACACACTTATGTAGGTCTCTCTGGTATACCACCAAGGCAGCAGCCTGTAGCTAGTGAGTATGGTTTATGTTCATGCTTGGAAATACACCGGTCATGTAATGGCTATGGTATATTCCATGCACACATCTAACACACCTACCCATAAAGCATGCCATACATGTTCACGTATTGGTGCTGTTAATTGCACTGCATCATAGTGGTGACCATGATGGTGTATCTGAAAGGTATGTCAGTTACTTGCACTATAACTAACATCCTGTCATTGTGAAATGTGTCCACAGGGATGAACATAATGGTGGGACACATGGCCTACAGTAGGGACATGTGTGAAACATCACCCATATACAGTGCTACAACAGTGTATATACCAGTATTACAATGGCAACTGTTACAGTACGGCATATCATAATACTGTGGTCCACAACCCTTAAAACATGCAATGTGGTCCCAACATGAGCAATGAGTATGTAATACGGAATCGTGAGTTAGGGCAGGAAATATAGGAAATACATGCCTTCACAAACACTGGAAGCATATGTGTGTGCACACTCCAGATAAAATATAGTGGAAGCAGCTGTTGAGGTACTGACTGCATGCATTTGTCATGGAAATGCGCCTTTCTGCAAGTACATGTCCCCAATGTCACTCCAAGTATTGGTCTGCTGCCCACGATGTTTGGCCATCAAATGTGCACACTTACCTTCAACAGAGGCAGGCATGGCTTAAACACATCTTACATGACATGGTGTGGGCCCCATACCCAATAGGTAACACCCATGAGCTGGACATGTGCCATACCTCACCATTGCATATGCCATGGCAAACAATGCAGACAGTCATTTATGTGGCAAGGATGTATGGGACAGGAATGATGTAGGAAATAAACAGATGGCCATCCAAGTGAAATGATGTCACATGTAGTAAACTGGTCATGCGGGCTGCCCAGTAACATGCCACAACACTGAGGGGGTTGCAGGAATGTCCAGCAAGTACTGGCTGTGCAGTACCCGTGTCAGTAATTGCCTGGACTCTGCAAGCGTGTGGTCTATGTGTTAGGGTAATCAGATGTGACAGTTGTACCACAGGAAACATCAGCCAGGCCTCTCTGCAGGTAATGTATGCATAACAGAAGAGGTTCCCAACATTCATGCATTGCAATGTGTACTGGTGTACCATGACCACGTTGGAAACCTACAGACAGTATCATGTAAGATACATGTGCTGCACAACCAATGCCTCACCCTACCTCAGGCCCACCATCCCCATCTGGTGCCAGTGTACATCTGTATGTTTGCCATTCATTAGCTGGGACTAGACTGTTACACGTGGTGTTCAGTGTTTGGGACACCACAAACTGACACACATGTGTAGGCCATAGTTGTCAAGCATCTGCAAAAAGGCTGATGGTGGGGAGGGGCTGTCATCATGACACACCAGTGCACTGCAGCAGGGATCCTAAGGATGCTATGAATGGCTGTATCGGCACACAGTCAGGTTCAGGAACTGTGGCAGACATTACCCTGACTCCACAACAATAGTGACAGCAGTGTGTGAACTCCAAGGGATGTGCACGAGTTGTCCTTGCGATCATGCAGAGTTGGGGGACATATGTAGGGCAGACTGACCATATACTGGCAAATGCAGATGGCCCATGCTAGTATACATCTGCTAGGAATAGTGACTGCTATAGTACACATAACAATAAGTGCAACAAACTGTCATGATAAGGGCGTGCACACATATGCACCCACAAAGTATATGCATCGCGGTCAGCATCTGCACACCTAACACATTTGTTAGACACTGCATGTGAATGTACAGGACATATGTCACATATCAGTTTCATGTAATGTTAACATATGCGGTGATGTGGTCCCATGGCATATTAAGGAAGAGTGCATCATATCAATAAGGGCGTGTACATTCCCCATAGCCATGGTAAGGTTTGACGGCTATCAGTGTAATAGTATCGTATTGGTCATACATGCACCACTAATGTTGAGATCTGTAAATCAGACATCAGGCATTCACAAATGACATCTGTCTACATATCATCCTAGGTATGTGTTAGACAAACACATAGGGCCTGTGAGCATTAGAGTAGACATAACTGACACAGTAATACACATTCATCAATGGTGTGTACACCTGTGAGGTATGGTGCACAGTACATGGCAGGGTGCAAAACAGGTACACAGCAATACTGTGTACATGGGTGCAGTGTTTTCCAGGGAAAGGGGCATCACCTACTAACACAGTCCATGCATCACACACATGTATACTGTTGGTACCATGGATTGACTATAGCTGCACTGAATGCTGTTGAGTACCATATGTTATGCATGTCGACAGATGGGTAATGGGAGATCTGTGTGTACTGTCTTTGTGCAACCTCACCTGTTGGTGTGTGTGTGCGTGTGTGCGTGTGTGCGTGTGTGTGTGTGTGTGTGTGTGTGTGTGTGTGTGTGTGTGTGTGTGTGTGTGTGTGTGTCCATGTATGCACATGTGTGATTGTGGGGTTGTTCATACGTCAGTACTTCCCTTTGGAATCATGCAGTACATGGACATGGACTGACACTTGAGGCACCAGGATTTCTTGTCTGATATCTAATCACAGGACAGCTGATAGTATAATAAGGTCTGTAGCATGGAACATGCATTGGGAGGGAAACTAGACATCAGGTATATCCTTAAAATTGCAATCAGCAGAAAGGTGAATGACTACCCACGTATGCAGCAGTACGGATGCATTGGGGAATTACTAGACAACACCAGGGAGTGTATCCATATATTACTGTTGTCCACATGATAAGTTGATTAAGTAGCAGATCTGGCATGCACTGAGCAATAGTTATGTATGACACTCCAGTGCATGACATTATGGAGTGGACGTAGTAGCCCCTAACATATGGGGGCCATGGTCACAATATCTGGACAAACCCAGGGTGAACATTGGATGACAGCAGTGGGGCCTTGTAAAACCTACTCCACTCAAGTCAAGGAGGTAATGGATTAACAGGTCTTGTGTTGTGAAAACCTGTTTAGGCATTTAGAGGAATGATACATTAATGAGTGGTATTAATGAGTGTATGTTACCAAGTGTGATGCAGGATGGGGAACATATGTGAATAAACGTGAGTCTGTCTGTAAACTCAGGGACAGGTAGGTATTATGGCGGAATTTCAGGGTGTGTGTGTGTGTGTGTGTGTGTGTGTGTGTGTGTGTGTGTGTGTGTGTGTGTGTGTGTGTGTGTGTACTGTTATGCAAAGCCATACATGTCTTAAAGTGCATTTCTTGTTTTCTCCTCACAGGTGTCGAGGGGGATCAGGGTCCCTCCTGCATGCAATCTGATTTTGGTGTCCATACAGAAACCAAAAATGATGATAGGACTGTCGAGGCACAGGCGGGGTTGTCAGAGTCTGAAACTCCACCATCATTTGACATCCCTCTGTTATCCACCCCAACCCCAGACATAGTCACAGTGCCTATAGATACCCCATCACCAGTGGCCATAGCAGAGGGACAGTTGGTGGTTGGTGGCAGCATACAGGAAAGTGTAGTATCTATGCCTGCTGTGTTTGTCAAAGCAGGCAGAGCTACATGTCTGGCAGGGCACCACATAGGCAGATGTACCGGGGTGCTCATGGGAGGGCCGCTGGTCATCATGCCCCTGGCAGAAGTGCCACAACTTGTACCACCGGATGCATGTTTCAGACTGTCATGGGGGCGCAGGCATGTATGGAACTGTACACCAGACAGGGCCTGAGGCTGCAGAAGGCTGCTCTCTCATCTGTAAGTGACAACTTCTATGAACTTGCAGGTGCTCTCTGTGATTATACTGAGGTTATGGATAGATGGTTGGGTGAGATGGTGGGCCTCATTGACAGTGGATTATCCATGCTAGAACATGTGGTGGGAGTGGGGCAGTGGCCATGTGGAGATAGGCCAGCAACACTAACAGCTGGCGGTCGACGTGGACGTGCAAAGACACCAAGCTGCTCCCATAGTGGCAGTACCAGCCCCAGCACTGCATGGGGGGGGCGCTGTCCACACCACATCACAGCAGTGACCTGGTTTCAGTGGACATATGTCATCATCAGGGCAGAGTAGCACATTAAGGCCTGTACCTGGACGTTCCCATGGAACCCCTGGCAGGCACAGTCCATGTGTCTGTGGCTGGAGGTGGTGAACTGCACACCCTGCCAGGTATGGTCTGCAGCTGTCCAAGAAACATCTGTATAGGGCAGCCACATGGCAGAGCTGTGTGCTTGCATGCCCACACACTATACAAACACACCTAGGGCAACCCCATACCTACACACACCACATCACCACACCCATATCATCAAATGACACCCCTCACCCACATACATGGTGTCAAACATATGGCCCACTCTCGGTCTCTGGAAAACAAACAACACACCCTGTGCATATGATGATACCTGTGCCACATCCCTGTAATCCATAACATTGATGCAGGGAAAGGCTGATATGGTTCTGATGCACACAGTGACTGTACTACAGTGTACCAATGTTCTGCTCTATAAGATGTTGTCAGCAGTAATGTTTAATGCTTACATGTCAAGTAGTGTAGCTGTCCAGCCATGACTCATTATAGCTGTTAGTAACACTGAGTGATTATGGTCTCCATAATCTTATCAATTTGTGTTGTAGATGTACATGTGTCAGCAGGAGGATGGTCTGCAGTCATATTCCACAAGTGGTATGGCACTGTGGTGACACCATGGCTGTGACATATCCTGGGTACAGTTGAACACATGTCATAGGTCTGTATAACAGTTACTGCCTGTGACACATAGACAGGTGCCCCCCTGGGACATGTATGATCAGCAACCTGATGTAGATCCCTCCACACTCACACTCTTACTTGACAACACTGGGACTAGATCCCTACCTAGGTATGTACTGCTACTGATGTGTGTGGCTTTCATTGTACACACCAGACAGCATTTAGGATGAGGTGTGTTCCAGGTCACATGTTACATGCAGAACATCCCCAGGCATGTACAGTATGGTAATGGGGGATATAATGGTTGTATATAGACAATACATAGTGTGACATACCATCATATACATATTAACAGACACATAACAGGCATATGCACATCTGAAAGACCTGGGCCTATCAGTGCTGACTAACTTGTCAGTGTGTCCAATGTGTTACAGGTAGGCTGTACACAACACATGCATAACTGGGCTGTATTGTGTTATCAGTTACCTGTATGGTTGATGGTGACAGTGGTGACAATGCTGTGGTACATGGGACATGTACCAGGGGTACCATGGTGTATTGACAGTGTACAAAGCACCCACACCCACTATGGTCATTATACACACTGGAACCCATGATGACACTCAGACATAACCACCATCACACATTTACCACAACTGTGATGCAACCGATTGTCCATCTCAACAGTGGTACTACAGGAATATGCATCTAATGCACATGCCACAGGCATAGTAGGGTGATGCATTGTCATGCCTCACCTATGGGCAGCAACATCACTAGCCACAGTACTGTGTGGCAATGTGTATTGTAATAGGAGTATGTGGCCTCTGGATGCTGTACCCTACAGATTTACACACATGCACACATACACAAACTTGCCAGAACTCAGTGGGTATCCCACGCCTATCAACCCATTTGTACAAAAGTGTTGTGCTGGTACTGCAAGGCTCAGGTAGCCATTAGGGAGAGGAGCATAACAGGGTAAATGTAATGTCCGGTACAGGAGCAGCCACATCTAACTACGGCAATAGGTGTTGCGGTGGGTGTGAAGGCCCTCATGGTATTCTCAACTACAGGTGTACTAACACACAGACACTGATATCCTCAGTAATGCACATGTACACATTTGTCAGTACTGTAATATAGTAATATGTATGCCATTACTACATGTTGGCAGCCCTCATTGACATGTGCTATACAGACAGTAGTCTACAGTTACTTTTCACATGTCAGATCATTATCCAGTAGAGGATATATACTGTGATACAGCTCACACACCAAGAACACAATAGTGAGGCCTCAGAGTCCATCTATGCATGCAGGGGTCCTTGTTGCCAGTACTACAATTAGCAATCTACCCTTGCTTGGGAAAGACTTGTCAACAGTAGTAATGGCATGATACACTACATGCCAGTGTGACAGCACATAACCTGGGTTACTACCCTTGTATGTAACACATTCACATGGATAAGAGTGATGTATGAGCCATATATTCTCAAGTGCCACAGACATGATGCTCACAACCTTTGCTACTGTAATGATGCCACATAGACTCATGTTTTGTACATGGATCACATACACTTACTACAGATGTCATTACACTGTTATGTTATCAGACTGGGATGTGAGCACTGGTTACCAGGGCTGATCCATGCTTAGCAGGTGTCAGCATTGCTGCAATATAACAGCTAAGCAGATTTGCGCACTGGTAAGTGAAGCCTACACAGTGTAAGCGCCCGTATGTTTAACCATACCTTAGTACCACTTAGCTTCATGCAAACTCGGGTGAACGCACTTAAAGCTACTCAAAAGTGCCTTAACCACTCTGTATCCAGCAGCCCTTGTTCTGCCCAGCAACAAAATAAACAGCCCTTGCAGGCCTTGAACCCAGAACCCTGTACATTATAGTCACAACAGTTAATCACTACACCATGACAACTGTAAAACCAGTTGTTGTTTTTCCAATATATCTGTCAGTACACATATTGAGTAGTATTGAACAATTGCTGTGACTTCTACAGTTGTGTAGTACTTGTTAGTGATATAACTGTTGTATCACATATGTTGTTATATCTAAATATACACATATCAGATACATACGGTGTGATACATCTGGGAAGGTACACACAACAGTAATGTTTACACATGACAAGGATATGGATATATACATATACATATGAAGATATACGTCTACATGTACATACGCATATATATTCATATATATGTATTTATACACATATGTATAGTGCATCAAATATATGGCCATTTATAGATCTCTCTGTATATATATATAGATATATATATATATATATATATATATATATGTATATATATATCTGTACATCCTATATGTGCAGACATATCTATTTATGTTGATATATATGTAGACATCTATAACTATATGGGCATATATATCTAAACAGATATACCTATTTATGCCGATATATATGTGGATATCCATAACTATATGTGCATATATATCTATATATCTGTATACGTGTAGACATATATAGTTGTGTGTGTGTGTATATATATATATATATATATATATATATATATATATATATATATATATATATATATATGTGTGTGTGTGTGTGTGTGTGTGTGTGTGTGTGTATGTGTGTGTGTGTACACACACATATATATATATATATATATATATATATATATATATATATATATATATAGATAGATATCCATATATGTATATAGATATGTATATGTCTATATATCTGTATAGATATATATATATATATATATATATATATATATATATATATATATATATATATATATATATATACATATATGTTTACCATATGTCCAGAACATGGAGTGGAGTCCTACCTCAGCACCAATAGTCTCAACCTCTTAGTGCAAGTGGATGTCATGTATGTATTGCAGGTATATATGTAAACTGTTGCTTCTGTAATAGGGGTTGTCTTAACAGATGTTGTGTGTGGGAGGTCACAGCTGCTTCTGACATGTACAGCATCGGCTACTGACAGGCATCCTAAAAACATCATAGTACAGTACCACAGTAATGATCCTGTGGACTACTGCAGAGATGTGACCAATATATGTGGACAGTCTGGCACTCTCTGGTCAGTCCAGAGGTGTACACAGATCCCCTTCACGTGAGACATGTGATCCAAGCCTGACAATGTGGATGTTAACAGCCATGTACATGGGTATATCACATAAATACTGGACTACATATGCCCAAACAGTTCATGCATTCACACACTCCTGTCTGTCCTGACACATAACTGGTGATGCAGAGGTCACATGGCCACATACTACCCAGTAGTTAGTGACATACATCTGTACAGAATCCCACTGCTTTGTCAGACATACACAACAGTTATGGTGGCCTGGCAGCAGTACGTCTTGCAAATATCTGGACATAACATCACACTGGGTAATTACACTAAGCTGCTAGGTATGTAACAAAGCACTGTGCAAACTACAGGCAGACTGCCACAACACTGGACTACATTTTGTATGGGGGAATACACATGTACCTGCAAATATAGCAGGCTCTACAGACATGTCACAGCACAGAGTAACAGGCACCTGTGAGAAAGGGCATACCCACAGCCAGTGTGAACACAGCCACAGCTACATATGGTATGCAAGCTTAATATGACACTATATAGACTGTCTGATAAACACCATCCCCATATGTGCCACTCACACACTAACCCTACATAAACTGGGTCATGACATAGTGTGGTCCAATGCATGTCTGTGGTATGGGACACGTGTGTGTTTGGCCCTACAAACATGTGAGCCAATAAAGTACCATACACTGGAGCAGCATGTAACATCAGCTAGAACAGGACCAAGAACAACGGCATCTACCACAGTCTGTACACAGGCAAAGGTACGTATTTGCAATACACATACTGTCGACAATCACCATAAGTACACAGACCTCACTACTGTACACACAACTGCAGAATGCCCAGGATAACTCCTCAGAAATAACTCCTACTATACATAACATGTCCAGCAGTCTGATATCTGACTGGCTTGTTATCAGGTATGATGTCAGTAAATAATGGTGGACAGAACATATGCACCTCTTACTGCATGATATATGTACAGAGGTTGACAGACTTGTGGCTGGAGCCACAAACACTGGGCCAATACTGGCATGTTGCTGTGATACCCTCATACATTTACTGTTGTAACAGGGTTTGTTGTGACGTATGTTCTATGAGGGATATGAAGTCAGTAATTCTTATGGCTGTTACCATGCACTGACTGCAATCCTCAGACTATGCTTCTGCAGTTCTAAGATAGGTGATTTCTGAGTAACACAAGAAACATAAGACTCCAAACACTGCCCAGTCTGCAAATAACCATACAGGTGGGAGTTTCCTCAAACACATAACACTGTCATGACAGGTATTAAATCATGTAGACCAGCCATATCCACACACACCCTGTTAAACCAACATTACACCAAATGCAGAAGAGCAACACTCACATTCTGTAGTCATGTCTGACACATCCCCCTCTTGTTTGTTGGCCTGTCTCCACAGTGTATGTTGTTAGAGGTAAATCCCAATACCATCTGAGATGCTGTTTGCCAAACACTGACATTAGGTCCTGATCACAGTGAATGAACAGGCCCAACACCCACATGATGTTCCTAGATATAGGAGTGTGTTTCCATGTAATTAGCTATGGGAATGTTACCACAGCTGTTCCACATGCAATCAGCTAGTGGGGGACTGCAATTTGTGCAGAGGCCATCAGCTGATCATGAGCATCCCTTACAAAACACAAGCTGCTGCCTAAGCAAAACAGGTGTACTTCTCCAAATCCAACAGAAAGGGAGTGAAAGAGACAGACAGAGACAAAGTAAGACAAGGAGGGGTTGGAAGAGTAAAACCTAAGCATGTTTGTGTCACACACTAACCAGTACTGGGCTTGAAACCCCTGCCTGACTATATATTGCTATCACATGTCTATGCAGTTATTACATGCACCACAGAGCTTACATGGGGGTTAACTGTCCAAAGGTATATCTGATGGTGAGTGACATCTGCAACAGTGATATTGGAGGGATAAGGTAGGTGTAGTACACATGCCTGTCCACATGAACAGGTGTCAATGTTGACACAGCCACACTCTGTCAGGGACTCACACACATTAGCACAGTTGGCAGGGTCAGGATTAGACCTAACTAGCTAGTTTGCCACAATACAGTAATACGCAGATATCACATGCACCACAGGCGTTATCAAGATGATATATGGACAAAAGATATGTGAAGGTGTGTGACATCAGACGGCATGCTTCAGTAGGCCAATGGGAGGTGTAGTGAGTGTGAATGGGGTCAAAATCATTATACTCCACACACATAGACACAGGTTGCCAGTACTAACATTCATGGGTGCATTGCTTCACAGGTGTGTAGTGGTTGACCGTACCAGAAGGGTGTACAAGGCTAAGTAAAGGGTATACCTTGGCATCAGGCCACATGACAATGGTCTGCAGTGTGGCTCAGGGGTGTAGTATCTGGTTTGGCCCACACAGGTGAGTATTGTATTCACCATCCAGTCATCTGGGTTACTATTGTGGGTGGCCAGTACTGTGCAGTGCTTGCCATGTATGTGTTCTATAGTCCATGGCATGGACGGTGTCTGGGATGTGCACATATCCCACATGCATGTTCTGTGACATGTAGAAGTGTACCTGGTGTGTCTGGGGCATGTTGTATACACAGATTGTTATCATCAGATGTGCCATTCCTGGCTTCATGTGGTGGGAACTGGCAATGGACACTAGTTTGACCCTACACCTATATTGACAGATGATACAAGTATTCCCTGGTGTCAGTGGCATCTGTCCAAACAGGGCATGTGTTTAAGGCATGGTATGTCCTTTGTGGGTTACATTTGATGGCATTACAGTTGTTGCAGGTGTCCAGTGGGGAACATAGTGAAGGAGCACTGTCTGCAGTTATGTGCTTATTGTAGTGATGGGACAGGGTGCCATGCCCTCTGTAGTCTGCTGCAATCACACCATGGTTACTATCTGTGGGCAATATGCAGGGAACTACCAACAAAGTGGTTGTTGCCTACCCAAGTGTATTTATGTATGAGACATGGGTTGAGAGTGTTCTCTGGGTAATGCAAGGGTTGCCTAAATTGTTCGTCAGGCCTTGATGTCACATGTAGGGGTATGGACTGTCAACCCCAGCCTCTCTGCTGTTTGACATCTGTTATCCTTGTAAGGTGGACATTGTGACATTTAATAGGCTCACCATATAAAATATTTATAAAATCCACTCCACAATGAGTCCACTTGTTACACACTCACAGCCACCTCCACATAGGATACAAATGACAAGCACAGACACACACCGAGTCTCACAGTTGCCATGTCTGGGATAGGAACTCCTATCTAACTAGTACATCACACTATTGCATTACATAGTTATAGCATGCACTGCAAAGATTACTGGGTTACTTTATCCCCAAAGGTGTATTTCAAAGTGAATGACATCAGCAGGCTTGCAAAGAAGGACAATGGAGGTTGGAGTGAATGTGAATGGCCTCAAAAGCATTGCTCCCTACACAGACAAACAAACACACAAACATCCACACTTGCCATATCTGGGAATAGAACTCCTACCTAACTATTATATTACACTACAGCATTATGCAGTTATAGCACATGCCACAGAGATTATTGGGTTACCCCTTACCCAAAGGTGTATCTCAAAGTGAATGACATTAGCAGGCTTGCCAAAAAAGGGCAACAGAGGTTGTAGTGAATGTGAATGGCCTCAAAAGCAAATAAGACAAATAAACACACACACACAAATATCCACACTTGACATGTCTGGGAATAGAACCCCTACCGCACTAGTATAGCACACTGTTATAGGATGCACCACAGAGATTACTAAGCTACTCTTTTTCCAAAGGTGTATTTTACAGTGAATGACATCAGCAGGCTTGTCAATTAAGGTTGTAGTGAATGTGAATGGCCTCAGAAACAATGCTCCCTACACAGATGAACAAACACACACACAAACATATCCACGCTTGCCATGTCTGGGAATAGAACCCCAACCAAACTCGTATATCACACTATACAATTACTCTGTTATAGGACGCACCATGGAGGCTATTGGGCTACTTCTTCCACAAAGATATATTTCAAAGCGAATGACATCAGCAGCCTTGCCAAGGTTGGGCAATGGAAAGTGTAGTTCATATGTTCATAGGGTCATACGTTGATACTAGGCTATCAGCCCAAGGGCCTATACATGCCTAGACATGACAATTATCTGGCTATGACTTCCCACAACATATACTTCCCTGCACCCCTGTCTAGCACGGCAGCTGACATGATCCCAGAGGTAAATGTCTTATCTCCCATCCAATCGTCCAGGTTCCTTTTGAAGAAGGCCAAAGAGGCACCCTGCTTGACATGTATGGGCAGTCTATTCCAGAGTCTGTGGAGTCTCTGGGTTAGAAACACATCCCTCCTGCAATGTATTGTTCATTGTGATGACAGGATTTGGAACCCTGGAGCATGTGGCTGTGAGGGTCTGGAATTCTGTAGGTGTAGCATGTCCAACAGCTGTGGGTTTGACTTGGTATGTTATGTTAAGCAGAGATCGCCTCTGAGAACACAATACGAGACAGAGTATAGCTGGATGATTTACAGATGGTCAGCATAGGGTATCTGGTTTAGGCCTGTGGTCATTTCGTGAGGTATGTCTGGAGTCTCTCTACTTGTTGCAGATGTCTTGTGAGGTACATACATAACAGACCATTGTAGTCTGTACTGGGTTTACTGAGAGATGCCTACAGTGGGACAATGGGCTCCTTTTCCTGGATGTAAAGCTCTTAGTGGGAGATGTGCCATATAGGTGGGTTTCCTGACTGTTGTGGCAATGTGGTTATCAAAGGTGAGGCCACTGTCTACCTGTGTCCCTAAGTCTGTTATAACACTTTAGGTGTTTAGTGTACTGCCACCTATATGGTACTTTACAGGTACTTGTCCCTTCCCAATGGGGATAACTATATATTTCTTGGCATTGATCATGAGGCCATGGCTCAGGCACCAAGCATGTCTTTCTGTAAGGCCCTTCTGTAGAATATCCACATCATGTGGGGATTCAATATTGGTTCCCAGTGTGCAGTCATCTGCGACCTTTGTTTGTCGGTGTCCCTTACTGTTGGACTGTACTTCAGATCAGTAGATGCCAGACAAGGGCGGTGCCAGGACTGCACCCTAAGGTACTCCAACTGTCACTTGTCTGGGGCTTGGGTTGATGTCACCTACATTTATAGTGTGGGTTGTGTCAGTACAGCAGTTGGGAGCCCATCAGGTGACATTGGGATTAATGGCCAGCTTGATATATTTATCTATGATTCCAGACTAGAGGATGGTGTTGAGGGGCTTGGCAACATCCAGATAGGCTGTGTGAACCATCTTACCCTTGCTCACAGCTCTGGGGATGGATTTACAGTTGTCATTTAGGTTGAGGTGACATGATTGGCTCTTCACAAACCAAACCTGGTTAGGGTCCAGTGTTTGCAGGTTGCCAATGCCTTTGTTTTAATTTCCATGATAATATATTCCATGGCCTTGCAGAGCAGACATGTCATACTGCTGGGGCTATAGTTCCCAGAATCCAAGGTGGATCCACCCTTGTGGATTGGGATAACTGTAGCTGTGCACCACACAGCGGGCATGAAGCCTGAGGTGTGGCTATGATTAGACATGGCACGTAGGTGAGGTGCAAGTGCAGCTTGTAGCTCATGTAGTACACAGCCTGGGATGCTGGCTGGTCCCAAGGCTGCCGTTGTCACAGCTCTGTAAAATATGTTTTTTGTACCTATGTGGCCATTATTACCAGCATATGATAATCTATCCATGTTGAGATGGGCCCTTTGGGGGTTGGGAGGGGGTGTAGTTGGCACTGAATCAATCTGCCAGGATATTGGCAATATCCCTGGGAGGAGCAGATTTAATACCATCCTGTTGTAGCTCACAGCAGTACAGAGTATTGCCATTTAGATTCCTCACATAGCTATGGAACAGCTTGCAGTTGTTTTGGCATCTGTGACTATATTATGTTTGTAATTATCCTTGGTGGATGTTATGAGGGGTCTCTGCCTCTTACTGTAGCTGGTAAGAGAGTATTTTGCATCCTGGAGGAAAGTCCCCCATTTCTGCAAAAGTTTCCTCCTTTTGTTGTACAAACTGTTTATGGCAGGGGCCACCACATTGGCATCCTTTTCTTGGATGCAGAGTGTCTTGGCTCAATATTGGATGGCACGATTCATGCATGAGTTGATGTGCTCATACAGTGCCTTCATGTATGATTCGGCAGATGTCCTTTCAGTTCCCTTCTGCATGGGTGTCATGATGTTAGTCACATCTGACATGTGTAGCATGACATTGGCTTTGGAGATGTGTGTTACGGAGGTGCCCTTACTGAGATGTGGGGAGGGATGTTGATGTTAAGGGTGATTAGCTAATGGGCATACCTGACCACCAATGGGGTGACCATAAGTGTGGAGCACTGATGTCCCATGTTGGTAATGACAAGGTCTATGATATTTGAGCCCTTGGTGGGACTATGGGCTACTTGATCCAGGCATTGGTAATTATGACTTCCAAGAAGCATTGGGCACATGTGTTGGTACACAAGTAGCTTTCCCAGTTAATGGCAGGGTAGTGTAACTCAGCCAGTATTAGGGTGTTTGCTTGTATCATATTTCACAGTATGTTTCAAAGGCTGTAGTGGGTATCATGGGGCATGGTAGGGGATCTGTAGCAAGCTATACAATTTGGAATGCAGTCTAACCTACTGTTAGTTGCACCAGGGGTATTTCAGACACATTCTCTTGGGCAAGTAGCCTGTTGGTGTAAATATCCGTAAAGCCCTTAGTGGGAGGTGTACCACATAGGTGGGTTTCCTGACTGTTGTGGCGATGTGGTTGTCAAAGGTGAGACCACTGTCCACCTGTGTCCCTAAGTCTGTTATCACATTTTAGGTGTTTAGTGTACTGCCACCTATGTGATACTTCACAGGTACATGTCCCTTCCCAATGGGGATAATTATATATTTCTTGGCATTGATCTTGAGGCCATGACTCAGGCACCAAGCATGTCTTTCTGTACGTCCCTTCTGTAGAATATCCACATAATGTGGGGATTTAATATTGGCTCCCAGTGTGCAGTCATCTGCGACCTTTGTTTGCCGGTGTCCCTTACTGTTGGACTATACTTCAGACCAGTAGATGCCAGACAAGGGCGGTGCCAGAACTGCACCCTGAGTTACTCCAACTGTTACCTGTCTGGGGCTCAGGTTGCTGCAACCTACATTTACAGTGCGGGTTGTGTCAGTACAACAGTTGGCAGCCCATCAGGTGCCATTGGGATTAATGGCCAGCTTGATACATTTATCTATGATTCCAGACTGGAGGATGGTGTTGAAGGGCTTGGCGAGGGCCAGATAGGCTGTGTCAACCACCTTACCCTTGTCCACGGCTTTGGAGTCGGAGTCACAGTTGTCATTCAGGTTGAGGTGACAAGATTGGCCCTTCATAAACCAAACCTGGTTAGGGTCCTGTGTTTGCAGGTTGCCAATGCCTTTGTTATAATTTCCATGATAATACATTCCATGGCCTTGCAGAGCAGGCACATCATACTGCTGCGGCTGTAGTTCCCAGAATCCAAGGTGGATCCCCCCTTGTGGACTGGGATAACTGTAGCTGTGCGCCACACAGTGGGCATGAAGCCTGAGGTGTGGCTATGATTAGACATGGCACGTAGGTGAGGTGCCAGTGCAGTTTGTAGCTCATGTAGTACACAGCCCTGGATGTTTACTGGTCCCATGGCTGATGTTGTCGTAGTTCTGTAGAGTGTGATTTTTACCTATGTGGCTGTTATTACTGGCATATGGCAATTTATCCATGTTGAGATGGGCCCTTTGGGAGTTGGGAGGGGGTGCAGTTGGCACTGAATCAATCTGTCAGGATATTGGCAATATCTCTGGAAGGAGTAGATTTATTACCATCCTGTTGTAGCTCACAGCAGTATTGAGCATTGCCATTTAGATTCCTCACATAGCTATATAACAGCTTGCAGTTGTCTTTGGCATCTGTGGCTATATTATGTTCATAACTAGCCTTGGTGGATGTTATGAGGGGTCTCTGCCTCTTACTGTAGCTGGTAAGGGAGTATTTTGCATCCTGGAGGAAAGTCCCCCATTTCTGTAAGAGTTTTCTCCTTTTGTTGTACAGTATGTTTATGGCAGGGGGCCACCACATTGGCATCCTTTTCTTGGATGGGGAGTGTCTTGGTTCAATATTGGATGGCACGATTCATGCATAAGTGGATGTTCTCGTACAGTGCCTTCATGTATGATTCAGCAGTTGTCCTTTCAGTTCCCTTCTGCATGGGTGTCATGATGTTAGTCACATCTGACATGTGTAGCATGACATTGGCTTTGGAGATGTGTGTTACGGAGGTGCCCTTACTGGGGTGTGGGGGAGGGATGTTGATGTTAAGGGTGATTAGCTCATGGGCATACCTGACCACCAATGGGGTGACCATAAGTGTGGAGCATTGATGTTCCATGTTGGTAATGAACATGTCCAGGATATTTGAGCCCTTGGTGGGACTATGGGTTGCTTGATCCAGGGCATTGGGAATTATGACTTCAAAGAATCACTGGGCACACTTGTTGGTACACAAGTAGTTTTCCCAGTTAATGGCAGGGTAGTGTAACTCACCCAGTATTAGGGTGTTTGCTTGTATCATAATATTTCACAGTATGTTTCAAAGGCTGTAGTGGGTATCATGGGGCATGGTGGGGGATCTGTAACAAGCTATACAATTTGGAATGCAGTCTAACCTACAGTTATTTGCACCGGGGGTATTTCAGACACATTCTGTTGTGCAGGTAACCTGGTGGTGTGAATATCCTTGGTGAATATGGACACTCCTCCACCTTTATTGTTTTGGTCCTAGTTTAGTGGCC
This sequence comes from Protopterus annectens, assembly GCF_019279795.1. Taxonomy (NCBI): domain Eukaryota; kingdom Metazoa; phylum Chordata; order Ceratodontiformes; family Protopteridae; genus Protopterus; species Protopterus annectens. The sequence continues at coordinate 492,701,798 of NC_056738.1, forward strand.
AACAGGTGTGGTGAGAGCTGTACCTGATATTGCAGAGCTGCTCTCTGGAGGCTTGGATCAGGTCTCTGTTACTGCACAGCAAACTGTTCCCCAGTTGTTGGTGTGCGCAGTGACTGTGAATGGCCAAAAAAATATTGCTCTCTACACACACAGAGTTTCACAGTTGCCATGTCTGGGAATAGAACTCCTACCTAACTAGTTTATCACACTACAATATTACATATTTATAGGACACGCAATGGAAATTACTGGGCAACCCTTTGCCCAAATGTGTATTTCAAAATGAATGACATCAGCAGGCTTGCCAAAGATGGGCATTGGAGGTTGTAGTGACTGTGAATGGCCTCAAAAGAATTGCTCCTTACACCGACAAACAAACATGCACACAAACATCCACACTTGCAATGTCTGGGAATAGAACTCCTACCTAACTAGTTTATCACACTACAGCATTACACAGTTATAGGACATGCCACAGAGATTACTGGGCTATTATTCCTCAAAGGTGTATTTCAAAGTGAATGACATCAGCAGGCTTGCCAAAGATGGGCACTGGAGGATGTAGTGACTGTGAATGGCCTCAAAAGCATTGCTCCCTACACAGACAAACACACACACAAATATCCACACTTGCCATGTCTGGGAATAGAACTCCTACTTAACTAGTTTATCAAACTACAGCATTAAGCAGTTATAGAATGCACAACAGAGATTACTGGGCTACTATTTCCCCATAGGTGTATTTCAAAGTGAATGACATCAGCAGGCTTGCCAAAGAAGGACACTGGAGGTTGTAGTGACTGTGAATGGTATCAAAAGCATTGCTCCCTACAAAGACAAATATCTCCACTTGCCACATCTGGGAACAGAACTCCTACCTAACTAGCTTATCACACTAAAACATCATGCAGTTATAGGACACGCCATGGAGATTGCAAGGTTATTCCTTCCCCAAAGGTGTATTTCAAAGTGAATGACATCAGCAGGCTTGCCAAAGAAGGGCACTGGAGGTTGTAGTGACTGTGAATGGCCTCAAAAGCATTGCTCCCTACACAGACAAACACACACACAAACATCCACACCTGCCATGTTTGGGAAAATAACTCCTACCTAACTAGTTTACCATACTACAGCATTATACAATCATAGGACATGCCACAGAGATTACTGAGCTATTATTTCCCCAAAGGTGTATTTCAAAGTGAATGACATCAGCAGGCATGCCAAAGTAGGGCATTTGAAATGGTAGTGAGTGTGACTGGCCTTAAAAGCATTGAGCCCTACACAGACAAACACAAACACAGTTGCAACATCTGGGATTAGAACTCCTACATCACAATATAGCATTACGCATTTATAGGACATGCCACAGAGATTAATGGGCTTCTACCTCCCCAAAGGTGTATTTCAAGGTGAAGACATCAGCAGGCTTGCCATGGTAGGGCAGTGGGGAGGGCAGTGTGTGTGCATGGGCCATAGCCCATTCATCTAGAGGCAGACACACCACACTCAGGCACACACAGGTTTATATTCTACAGGTACATGTATACAACTGCTAGATGACTACTGACTTGTACAGTCATGTTGCACAGTTAGCATTAGCACCACAGACACTATAATGCTGAGGGATTCCAGAGGCAAATGTCTACGGTGACTGACATTTGCACATTATGTGGTTTTACCAAATTGGATGTGTGCTGGGTGAGACAGGCCTCATGATGGAAGGCTCTTTGTCATTGTCACTCTCTACCACACATCTATGTATGTGTACTTTTGGCCTATTATAGTGTGTTGTCCTTGGATATATGTGTGTATTCCTATCCAATGTGAGTGCAAAGCATGACTGGTGCATACTGAGGACTGTATGCATTAACATCTGCGACTGTCAGATATGTATGGTTCACTGTTGTTGCCAGACATGGGCTTCACTTCTTTAAGTGTGTGAGCATGCCCAGTATGACCTTCTGTATTGAATGTGTGAATCCATTCCAGGTAGATTGTACTCCAGTGCAGACTTTTGTGTTCTACACCTACAGCTAGCAAACTGTTTCTGCAGGATATCTGTAGATCAGTTGACACTATGGGGTCAAAATGGGCAAAGGATAGTGGGTTACTGTAGGTAATTGTGTCTGTGCTGCTTCTGTTACATGGTCCTGGTGTTAGCAGAGATATTCAGACATATGCACTGTTATACACTTTGATGTTTTATGTCATCAAGTACTGTCAGGTAGACATATTTGCTTGCAGTGATGTCCTGGGGAACACAGGCTGAATGCAGCTGTGTCCAGCATTGTGGTCAGCAGCCTACATATTCTTGAACATTCATGCCATTCTGGAGGGGAAGCTGCAGACACTTGCTACTGGGTCTGTGTAAATGGTTCAGCACCTTGGTACAGTGGTAGCAGAGGATACTTTGCTTGTACATCCATCGACGTGACGATATGACCATATCTTGCTGTGGCAATACCTCACAGCTGTACAGATTCACACAGGTTACCCAGAGGCAGAGGTCATAATTCTGGACATTACTCCTACACATTGTGGTTTACAAGCAGGTTTGTAGCCACCCATTCTTGTGTTTGCAGCCAGGGATAGTATGTGCATACGGCTGAGTTTTGGACTTCACACACTCCATGCCGCCCATGCTCCCACCCTCCACCCCTATTTTCTATCCTCTTCCATACATTATGCAAACATTCTCTGATATTTTCCCTATAGTTATCACCTCATCACAGCAGTATTTTTTTGTTGGTCCACAGTTCATTCAGTAGGACACGGTGGACATGTTATTGTGATTTGTCCACATGGCCTTGCATTTGGGTTCTGTGGACTATGTTATGTTATTTGGGAGTCCATGACATAACATACATTGGCAGTGAGACACAGGCCTTTGGCAGAGGACTGTAGGCCATTTAGTAGTGATGCAGGCCTGCTGTAGCAGGCCATTGCATTCTGTCAGTCCTATAGTCCCAGACTGCAATACACTATATTCCCCTGGGATGACAGGGTATGTGTGCAAGGTGTTCATGCCAATACTTTCTGTCAGTATTGATCCAGTGGTGTGGATGCTGGCAGGGTGCTGCTTACAGCTAGTGACACACCTGCATGGGACACCTGCTCTGCATGCTGCATTCTTTTGCTATTGCCATACACAGGAGGGGGTCATATTGTACTCATTCCCAACAGCAGGGATAAGACCGGAGAGGTACCTGTGGGTGGTGGTTGGGTGAGCTGGGTGCATTTTTGTTATGGACACTACTTGCATCTGACTCACAGATATGCATGTGCATTCCAAATATGCTGGCTTGTGTAGGTACATCAGCTGTTTCTCAATATATCATTCCTATGACCTTTGTGGTATGCCAGTGTTTGGCCAGATGGCATCAGTATTTCCTCCTACAAGCCCAGATAATGTGCTGCAAACCTGTATGTATGATTTCAAGGGTGTGCTCATTTGACAGTTGCATATTATACACTGTCTGTCTGGGGTACTTTCCCCTGTGTACTGCTTGTATATCTGGGCTGACAGTCATGCCACGTCCATCTTTCAGATGGTGACACATATTACTTGCAAACATTTACAATGGCTTACTGCTGGCATGTGTTATACTGGAAACATTGTGTTTGGCACTGCAGTTGTGAGAACTTGGCCCTGTCATTGGCAGTACTGGGTAATGGCCACCAGGACAAACCTCACCATGCATACATACTGACCACTCTCACACAATATACAACACAGACCAACCTAACACACGCAGACCTGCATATTGTACACATGCTACAATCTATCCTGCTACCTTGGCCAGCTCAGGTAATCTGTGCTCCACTGTTATTATACCTACACATACATGTTACTAAATTTCTACATAGGATTGGGGGGGCACACCTGTGTGTTACTACATGTCTACATAGGATTGGGGGGTACACCTTACTGTTACTGCATTTATACATAGGATTGGGGGGCACACCTGACTGTTAGTATGTGTCTACATAGGAATGGGGGGCACACCTGACTGTTACTATATTCCTACATAGGATTGGGGGAGCACACCTGACTGTTACTACATTTCTACATTGGATTGGAGGAGCACACCAAACTGTTACTACACTTCTACATAGGATTGGGGGGGCACACCTGACACTTGTACACATTTGCTATGACTGTACTGGTATGTCAGGTACTCCATTTCATTCTGTATTCTAACCTATCATGCTGACTAGAGGTGTATCAGTGTACTACAGGTCTTAGGTTTGATTGACCTACATTTCAGTTTCTGACTTCTTCCCCTTCAGAACTAACATCTCACTGCCTGACCTGTTGTAGTCTGTTTGTGTAGGCCTGGGGGGGGGGTTCCCATATCCAACAATCAGAGGCCTTCGCACAGCCTTTGCTTGTGTTTGTCTACACCTGTCCTGCTGGCTGAGACTGTTGTTGGGTATGTGAGCCTCCCTGACTGGCATGTGTGTGTCATATGGACACACATGTGGCCCAGCACATTTCCTGCAGTGGGTTTTGTCAACTTGTCTAGTACTGGCTACTATGGTGACACCAGTATTTGTTACAGATCTCATGCTGCCACTATAGGTGTCTACTATCTGCTGGCATCCCATTCAGCCACCTGATTCCCTTGCATTCTCACATCCGTACCATAGATACAAGTAACAACACATGCTACTCCATTCGGTAATTGATAGGAAGAGTGACTTACCTTTTGGCTGTGCCATTATTGAGGATGGTGCTGGAGGGCTGACTATGTCAGATGCACATAGTACACTCCCTATACATGGTTAAGCACAGGTAGTGTCATGTTTGGCATCCCTTTTACTGTATCTGCAAGTCAGAGAGAGGTGTCATTCCCTGGGTCCCTACTGTGCCAGTGCATGTGCTGTGCATTGCCTCTTTGCCAAGGCCAGGGAATACTGAGCATGCCTCCTTCTGCCTACTGGGGCAGGCTCAGGTTGTTCCTCCTCTGAGTCACTCTGTGCCTGTGCAGGCCTTGGCAATGATGAGGGGCTGTGTGGCCCTTCCCCATGCTGTTCCTGCTCCAGCTGTTTCTGCAGGATCATATTGTGTAGCATGGCACCTAAGATGACAATTTGGGTACATGTAGCTGGTGAGTACTGCAAGGCTCTACCGGATGTGTCCAGGCACCAGAACCATGACTTTAGCATCCCAAACACACATTCTATTATGATTCTGGTCTGTGCATGTGCCTCATTATAGAGTTCTTGTTTGGGTGTGTGTGCATTTCTGATGGGTGTCATCAGCCACGGCTCCAGTGTGTAACCAGAATCCCCCACTATGTGACCATAAGCAATGTCTCCATTGGCAAATCTCTGGTAAAGCTGCGTCAGATGCCAGATGTGGGAGTCATGAAAGCTTCCAGGGCAGCCAGCACACACATTCATTATAATGCCCTGGGCATCACACATGACCTGGCAGTTGATGGAGGGGGAAGCCCTTGCGGTTGATGAAGACCCTACCCTGCTCACCGGGTGGTGCTTAGATGCATATGTGCATGCAGTGTATAGCACCCACTACCTCAGGGTATTCTGTTATTTGGTGGAAGAGATGCATATTGCTAGCCAACGCCTCACGGGTGTTGGGAAAATATACGTGCTCACTGGCATGTGCTGACATGGCATCCAGGAACAGATGGAGTACCCTGGATTCTGATGCCTGTGAGATCCCCATGATATGCCCAGGTGGCCTTTGAAGGGTACCTGTGGCTAGTATTTTTAGGCCTATACATACCTTGGTATCCACTGGGATGGGTTCCTTTCTGTTAGCTCTGTGTGTCAGGCTTGGCCGGCACAGCTCAACAATTTGCTGTTGGAGGTCCCTGTCCATCCTATAGTGCTCCACTATCTCCAGTTTATGTAGCCCCTGGTAGGTTACCCTGGGTATGTACACTCTTCTCCATGTCCTCACTGTGGGTTGGTCGATAGCATTCTCATCCTCAGTACCCTCAGCCTCTTCCATATGTTGATGTATGATAGCTGCTGCACCCCTATCATTTTGTTGCTTTTGTTTGTTAAAAATTCCCCTCTTGTATACACTGGTGGTGTAGAGTATGTGGGAAAAAACAGAGGTGAAGGTGCTTGCATATTTTATAGTAGTGTTCTTGGCTGTACTGGGCTGCTGCCTGTGTAATTGGCTGATTCTGATACATTTCACCTGCCAACTATGCTAGTTCTCCTTGATTACCTTCCTACTGCTGTTTTCCCTTCCCATTGCCTTCCTGTTTAAGCCCGGGGGGCTCGCCGCACAAACACAGTGCTCAAATGTGAACAGAGCTGCTATTTCCTGTTTTTTCCCCCTTTAAAACATGGTGCATGGTGAATACACCCGCTTAGGGAATGTAAAGAGTGCTAGGCAGCTGCAGACACATCCCCTTGCTTAGCTCTGCTAGGCTAAGGGCAAACTCGAGCCGCAGGGCTCCAATAAGCTTACAGTATGTCTGACACCCCCCCTATCATGTCAGCTAACTCTTAGGCTTGAACCATGCTATTCCTGCACTTACACGGTTGGGTGGTGGCTAGCATTGAGGGGAAATCTGGGATTCAGTATCATTCCCCTCATTTGCATAGGATTGCCTGCTAATGCATAGTTACATGTCCCACACTGAGCCTTTCCCCTTAGCAACCACTATTCACTGGCCATTCTGTCTTCTGCCTGCCATTGAGTATAATGATAGAATAGTGATTTTGGTTAGAATGCTAATTTCAGATTTCTTTTTATATTTTTGGCACCACTGCCCTATGCTTAAACAGCCAAAATCGGCTAAAAAAATAAAAGTTTTTTTTTTTTTTGCCAACTGTTTTCCTTGCCAATGGCCATATATTTGGCCATTGGCATGCTTTACACATACTATATACCCTTTATTTGGAGCTATCATGGCTCTGTTTTGTAGTTTGCAGAAATGTACTGTTACTAACCAAGTACATTTCTGAACACTACACTAGTCCTGCACGGCCGGCTGACAGCTTCCTGGATCGCAAATTCACCTCATTTGCATGGTTTTCACCTGCAAATGGGGTAATTTGCATACAGGAGCTGTGTCCATGCAGGAATAGTGCAGGAGCACTCGTGCATGTCCCTGGAGCATATTCCTGGATCGCACAGCAGCCATATTGCCTCCAGGAGCTCCTGCACTATTCCTGCATGCTGTGCAGAGCTTGCTGAATCTGGGGGCATGTTTATTACCTATAGCAGCACTTTGTGATGTGAGATGATGTCTGGAGTGGCAGAACAAACAGTCTAATAAAAGAAGAAAAAAACAGCATCAAGTGTCACATGCCTCAAAACTGATTGCTCGTAAAATGCTGCAAAGTGCAGCACAGATACAATGGAACTTATGTAAATAATAATAAAAAAAATAATTTATGAATGTGGCTATGTGAGCACTCAAATATGTAATTAGGAGAGCTGATAAGTCATATGATGCCTAGATAGTGAATACATAAAGAAATGGAATTCCACCCTACTATTTCACAAATTTTATTAGGCCTGTAGTTTTTGGAATTATTTTTAATACTGCCTATCTAGAGTTCCATTTCTTTATTTATTGAAGATAAGCTAAAGGTTCCTAAATCATCTAATAGAAAAGGGCAAAACATATTTTAATTTTCTTGTACACATATTATTCTGCCCTTCATAGCAATTCAGGCAGTTTATATCATAGTTGTGCAGTTTGAGCATTTGTGATCTGTTGCTGCCATCTAGTGGCCTTTTATTTATAACAGTCAGATTAACTTGTTTTACAGCATTATAGCAAGCCTCAGGAAGTGATGCAACTCAGTCAGGAAGCAGCTTTCTTTCTAGCCCTCATGAAGTGCAGTCATGATCTTCTTTTCCCAGGCCCTGGCATTCACATCTCCTTTTTACAAAAATAAGTATTAAAATTAAGAAATCTCAGTAAAGCTACCAGAAACCCTGATTCTTTCACTTATTGGATTTTCTTAAAGTGTTAAGCTGTTCATTTAGCTGTACTATGCCTCACACAGTGCTGTGAGAATGAAACAGTAAAAAGGAGATCCTTGCAGTCCTGAATACAAGGGGTCGCTGCACTGCAAATATGAGTCTGAGATCAGGGAAGAAGTATAAACCTGAGGATATGTCCCCCATGACACAGCATGGCAGGGAGAACAGCTCTAGTGTCCCGAAAGTTGATAAATGGTCACATGGCTCCAAATCATCAAGATCTAGTAAGATGCCCTCAGCATGTTCCTTAGCAATCAAAGCTCGTGCCAAATTAGATGCAGCACTTGCCCAACTGGCATTGGCTGAAAAAGAAGCCATTATGATGCGACAAAAGGCAGAATTGGAAGCTAACCTACATATTCTTCAGTGCCAGAGTGCAACTGCTGCAGCAGCAGCAGAGGTTGCTGCTTACCTGGAAGCAGATTCCTCAGTAAGTGAGATAACTCACTTAGAACCAGAAGTCCCAGAGAAACCTCTCTCCTCTGCTGAATGTACAAGTGAGTACATCCAGAAACTTACTAGTATGCATGCAAGCCAGCAGTCACCTAAGATTATGCAAGGAGAATCCAGCCCAAAGCCAGCAGATGTCCCGAGTATGCCCCATCAGTCTTGTGATGCCAGCAGTGTCAAACCAACAAAAGAACAACCTCCAGAGCTCCTTAGAAATGGAAATCTAGGGCTCCCATTACCACAGCCTAAAGATTACATACCTGAACACCAAAGCATACAAGATGTCACAAAGTATCTTATCTACAAAGAAATGGTTAACTCAGGTTTCATCAAGTTTGATGACTGTCCAGAAAACTATTGGGCATGGAAGTCCTCCTTTCTGAGTGCAACTAGAGACTTAAATTTGCCAGCTGCAGAAATGCTGGACTTAATGATAAAATGGTTGGGCAAAGAGTCAGCAAAGCATGCAAAAAGCATGCATAGAGTACACTTATTTAACCCTTTGGCAGGACTTAACATGGCATGGCAGAGGCTAGAAGAAAGGTATGGTTCACCTGAAGCAATTGAAGGTGCTGTACTGAAAAAGCTTGAAACCTTCCCCAAGTTGAGCAATAAAGACAATACAAAATTACAACAACTGGGTGATCTTCTTCTAGAAATAGAGTGTGCTAAAGAGGAGGGCTATTTGATAGGCCTTTCATATTTAGACACTGCTCGTGGCACTATTCCAATAGTGGAGAAACTACCATATACCTTGCAACAAAAGTGGGTATCTGTTGGAGCTAAATACAAAGAGGAAAATGGAATAGCTTTCCCCCCTTTCTTTGTGTTTTCTAGGTTCATTCAGCAGCGAGCAAACATTAGGAGCTACCCCAGCTTTGCCTTCATTAGCAGCAGTAATCCACCATCCAGATCAGTAAAGCCTTCCAGACCTCATGGTAATACTTCTGTGTTCACACACGAAACAGTTGTACCTTCGAGGACCACAAACTGTCAAGACAGCAGCAAGGTGAGCCCTACAGAAAGTCCTGATAGGCAATGCCCAATTCACCGGAAGCATCATCCTCTGAAAAGGTGCAAAGGGTTTAGAGGTAAGCCTGTTGAGGAGAGAATGTCCTTTCTTAAATAAAATGGTGTCTGTTTCAAGTACTGCAAATCTACTAAGCATATAGCTAAAGACTGAAAAATATCAGTTGAGTGCTCAGAATGTGGAAGTGAGAAACACATAGTGGCCTTACGCCCTGATCTACCTCCACAACCAGCAGGGATGGTAGAAGCCAGGAAAGATCAGGGCAGGGAGCAAAAAGAGGATTCCCCTTCTTCAGTGATGTCTCAGTGCACTGAAATCTGTGGCCAAGGTAAACATCCACGGTCATGTTCTAAAATCTGTTTAGTCACGGTGTATCCCACTGGGAAAAGAGGCAAAGCAGTGACGATTTATGCAGTTCTTGATGAGCAGAGCAACAAATCACTTGCAAGGTCAGACTTTTTCGATATCTTTAACATTAAAACAACTGCAGCTCCCTATACTCTAAAGACATGCGCAAGCATTATGGGAACTGCAGGCAGAATTGCCATAGACTTTGTTATTGAATCTTTTGATAAGGAAAAGTGATTCCTATTACCTACATTGATAGAGTGTGACATGATACATGATGACAAGTCAGAAATTCCTTCTCCAGAGGTGGCTTATCATCATCCTCACCTCCGTCCAATTGCTCAGCTCATTCCAGCTGTTAATTCTGGTGCGTCTATCCTTTTGCTTCTTGGAAGAGACATTTTAAAAGTACACAAAGTGCATGAGCAAATCAATGGACTGGGCAATGCCCCTTATACTCAAAGACTTGACTTGGGGTGGGTCATTGTAGGAGAAGTTTGCCTGGGATCAGCTCACCAGCCAAACAGCATCAGTTTCTTCAAGATGTCTGCGTTAACAAATGGCTGCACATCCTTTTTCAGTCCATGTCAGAACAATTTTACTGTTAGAGAAATATTTGATAATTTAACATGGTTTTGGGGCTCTTCTTCACACAGCAAAGAAGATACCAGCTTTAACACAGAAACTGACAATCTAGGGGTTTCACTGTTCCAGAAATCAAAGGACGATGATAAACAAGCCCTCTCCATAGAAGATCAAGCCTTTCTCTGGATTATGGACAGAGAGACTTACCAGGATGATAATACCAGTTGGTTGGCCCCTCTACCATTTTGCACACCCAGGTATAATTTACCTTGTAATAGAGAACAAGCCATGAAGCGCCTGAACTCTCTTCGTCGAACCTTACAAAAAAAGCCAAAGGTAAAGAGAGATTTCACAGAATTCATAAAAAGGTCACTGAATAATGATCACGCTGAAATTGCAGGACCACTGGATCAAGGTAAAGAACACTGGTATCTGCCAATGTTTGGTGTTTACCATCCACACAGACCTGATCAAATAAGAGTTGTGTTTGATTCCAGTGCAGAATGTGAAGGTATTTCTTTAAATAAGGTACTGTTACGTGGTCCTGATCTAAACAATACACTACTAGGGGTCCTCATGCACTTTAGAAAAGAGCCCATAACCTTCACAGCTGATGTGCAGCAGATGTTTTACTGTTTTCTGGTGACAGAGGACCACCAAGATTATTTACATTTTCTCTGGTACAAAGGTCATGATATAGATAAAGAAGTAGTGGAGTACAGAATGAGAGTACATGTCTTCGGCAACAGTCCCTCTCCTGTTGTGGCTATATACTGTATGTGTAAAGCTGTCCTAAAAGGAGCTGAACATTATGGACAAGATGCCAAACACTTTGTGTTGAGACATTTCTATGTAGATGATAGACTCGCATCTGCTAGCACTCCTGAGATAGCAACTGACATTCTCAACAAAACAAAGCAGATGCTGGCAGAATCTAATCTGCTGCTTCATAAGGTTGCTTCTAACAGCAAACAGGTCATGGAAGCCTTTTCTACAGAAGACAAGAGCTAAGGACCTTAAAGATCTTTGTCTGGGTACACACTCCCTTCCTCTTCAGAAAGGTTTAGGACAAGACTGGGATCTAGAAACAGACAGCTTTGTTTTTCAGGTCTCTTCAGAGGAAAAACCCTTCACCAGAAGAGGAATTTTATCTACCGTGAACAGCCTTTATGATCCCCTTGGGTGTGTTCACCAGTGACTATAAAAGGTAAGGCCTTAGTCCGTGAACTGTCATCTGGGAAATGGGAATGGGATGCACTACAACCACAAGACAGACTGCATGAGTAGATTCAGTGGAAGAAGTCTTTGAGCCTGTTTCACTGACAGTAGCCTGTAAAAAGGAACTGCATATTTTTTCAGATGCATCCATCACAGCTATAGGTGCAGTAGCCTACTTGAAAACAATTGATGCAGTAAGTGTATGTCATGTTGGGTTTGTTATGGGAAAGTCTAAGTTAAGCCCTAGACCAGCGCATACAATCCCACATCTGGAGCTATGTGCAGCTCTATTAGCGGTAGAATTGTATGAGCTAATCAGAGATAAAATAGACCTGGAACTGGATGTTGTGAAATTCTTTACAAGCAGTAAAACTGTCCTGGGGTACATCTGCAATACCTCTAGAAGATTATTTCTGTATGTCTCTAACCGAGTAAATAGAATCAGACAAGTAACTCATCCTGATTAGTGGTTCTACGTACCCACAGAGCAAAACCCTGCTGACTATGCTACAAGGCCCACACAGACAGCCTGCCTTCAGAGCACTATATGGGTTTCAGGCCCTTTGTTTCTTTACCAGCCAGTTAAAGACAATTCAAATGACATGGCCACTGGTTATCCTCTCATAGAGTCTGAAGCTGATCCTGAAATTAAACCAGCAGTTGCAAGCTTCGGCATGAGTCTTTGATTCCACTATTCATTCACATTGTTTTGAAAGATTTTCAAACTGGAAGACACTAGTTGAAATTATAGCCAGACTTATTAATATTGCTAGAAGTTTTCAGACAAAATCAGATAGCTCTCTACTTAGAGGCTGGAAAAGTTTTCATCAGCAAGTTAGCTTAGAAGAACTTTCACAAGCAAAGAATGTGATCATCTCTTCTGTTCAGCACAAACACTTCAAAAAGGAATATGACTGCATAAAAGAGCAAAAGGAATTGCCAAAACAAAGTTGTCTCAAGAAGTTTAGTGCTGTTATAGATCAAGATGGACTGCTGAGAGTTGGTGGACGCTTGTCCTTTGCAACATTGACTGAACAAGAGAAGCAACCAATTATCATCCCCCACAACCATCACATTGCTGCACTGATTGTGAGATATTGCCATAATCAAGTGGCTCATCAAGGATGTCACATAATAGAAGGTGCAATCAGAGCTGCAGGTTTCTGGATCCTTGGTGGTAAATGCCTGACATCTGCAGTTATTCACAAATGTGTTATCTGTAGTACACTGAGAAGGGGATTAGAATGTCAAAAGATGGCAGATTTACCAGAAGATAGAGTGACTCCTGAACCACCATTCACTAGTGTGGGTATTGATGTTTTTGGCCTATGGACAGTGGTAACCCGCCATGCTAGAGGAGGTAGTGCTGACAACAAATGCTGGGGAGTACTTTTTACATGTCTGTCTACACAAGCTGTACATATAGAACTGATTGAATCTATGTCAGCTTCCAGTTTTATTAATGCCTTGAGAAGATTCTTTTCAATCCGTGGCCCAGCAAAGTTACATTGCTCTGATAGAGGGACACACTTTGTGGGAGCTTGTAGGGAACTGAATATTTGTGCAGGTGATACAGCAGTATGAGGTTATCTACAAGACAAAGGATGCACATGGGTCTTCAATCCTCCACACTCATCTCATATGGGAGGTGCTTGGGAAAGACTAATAGGTCTAGCTAAACGTATCTTGGATGCAATGTTGCTACAAGATAAGCCTACTCATCTGACCCATAAGAGTTTAAGTACCTTTATGGCAGACGTTATGGCTATTATGAATGCAAGACCTTTAGTACTAGTGTCAAGCGATCCAGATAATCCTGAGGTTCTTACACCAGCCATGCTTTTGACTCAAAAGGCAAACTCCTTGTTGGCTCCTTCTGGTAACTTCGAAACAGCAGGCCTTCATGAAAAACAATAGAAGCAAGTTCAGAGTCTTGCTGACACCTTCTGGAAAAGATGGAAAAGGGAATATTTGTCCACCTTACAAAGTCACAGAAAGTGGACTTGAGCCTATCCAAATGTTAAAGTAGGTGATGTTGTGTTAATGAAGGACAGTTAAAAATGCAGGAATGAATGGCCTGTGGGACTTATCATTGACATGTTGCCTAGCAGACATGGTAAAGTGAGAAAGGTGGAAGTAAGAGTTGTCAAACAAGGAACTGCTAAAGTTTATTTGAGGCCAGTCTCGGACATTGTAGTTCTTGTTTCTGAAAATGGTTAAAATGTGTTATTGTGTGTAGTAATATTAATAAGTGTAGTGGCATCCCGTAATATGCCAGGCAGGGAGTATTCTGCCCTTCATAGCAATTCAGGCAGTTTGTATCATAGTTGTACAGTTTGAGCATTTGTGATCTGTTGCTGCCATCTAGTGGCCTTTAATTTATAACAGTTAGATTAACTTGTTTTACAGCCTTATAGCAAGCCTTAGGAAGTGATGTAACTCAGTCAGGAAGCAGCTTTCTTTCTAGCCCTCATGAAGTGCAGTCATGATCTTCTTTTCCCAGGCCCTGGCATTCACATCTCCTTTTTACAAAAAAAAGTATTAAAGTTAAGAAATCTCAGTAAAGCTACAAAAAACCCTGATTCTTTCGCTTATTGGATTTTCTTAACGTGTTAAGCTGTCAATTTAGCTGTACTATGCCTCACACAGTACTGTGAGAATGGAACACATATGGAATAACCTATTATTCACAATATCTATATAGAGCCCAGACTACTCAAATTTAAAGCAGCTGTGAAAGCCTGTTTTCCTTTCGTCTGCCATAAAGGTACTTAAACTCTCATGGGTCAGACGAGTAGTCCTGGGTCCTCTCCTGTTTGGTATCTACTTCTATGAAGTACAGGCTAACACAGAAGGTCTTTGGCTAACTAAATTCGCAGATGACTGCAAACTAGGAGCCATAATCGAAACTCCTAATGATATGGACATCCTACAAAAGGGCCTCACTGAGACAGATGCCTGGTGTCAAAGACATGATCTCAAGCTCAATGCCAAAAAGTGCATTGTCATCCCCTTTGGTAAAAACACTGTACCCATGAACTACCACATAGGCGGTAGTCTACTTAACACCGAAAGTGTGATAAGAGACCTTGGGACACAGGTGGACAGTAGTCTCTCCTTTGATAATCACATTGCCGCAGTGGTCAGGAAATCCTTTATGTGGCACATCTCATCACAAAAGGTTTCTCATCCAGAAAAAAAGAGGTCATTGTTCCCCTCTACTCATCACTCATTAGACCCATTATAGAGTACAACGCCCCTTTTGGTATGTACCTCACGAGACATCTACAACAACTGGAAAGGCCGCAAAAATACCTCACAAATAGGATTACTGGCTTCAAACAGATTCCTTACGCAGACCGTCTCAAAAAACTCCAGCTTTACTCCATCGCATATCGCCTACTCAGAGGCGATCTCTGCCTAACATACAAAGCTATGTCAAACCCAGAGCTGTTGGACATGCTCCACTTAAAGAAATCCCAATCCCTCCGAGCTACACACTCTAGGGACCTAAACCTTGTCACCACAATAAACAGAACATGCTGGAGGGATAGATTCCTATCCCAGAGACTTCCCATTCTCTGGAACAGACTACCTATCTATGTCAAACAGAGCTCGTCATTAGCACTCTTCAAGAAAAATCTTAATGATTGGATGGGTAATAGGAAATTCACCCCGGGGATCACTTCTGTGGTTCTGCTTGACAGGGGCACAGGAAAATAATTTTCTTGGGTGGCAAAAGCCAGGGTACCTTTTTGGCTAAGCTTGTATAGGCCCTAGGGCCAATAGCCTAGTACCTACCGATGAACCTATGAATCTATGATGGCATACCTAAGGTGGAAACCACCTAAATGCAGTTATGTAAAATGGTACCTCTCACAGCCCTTTATACCTCAGTACATGAAACTCCAGCAGTGTACTCTGTACCCCATGAACGACTTATCATAATGTATCTGTGTAACAAACTACATTGACTAAAATGTGCCCATTCTAGATAAATAACCAAGCTGTAACCAACATTACCTGACTTCCTTCTCATCCTTCAGATGAGACATTAAACTGAGGTCCCATCTGCCTTGTCTGTCGGTAGCTCTGGTGGATATAAAAGAATGGAGGGCTTTTTTAAATTCATATTTACATATCTTACTTACATAACATTAAAACAGATGACATATTTACAATAGACTATATACTTGTACAGAAGAGTATAACGTTTAACTCCCTACCATTTAGTCCACAACCAAAATTTAACTTTTTGCAAAATCTGTCTTAATCCTCTCAACATATCATTCTGAGCAGTAATCAAACACAAGCAATAACATTTTTGTCTTCTTCTTTTACAAATTTTAAACTACCATCACCATAAAAACTGTAAATATCTGTCATGGCTTAATGGTAAATCACTTTGTCTATGGTGTGCAGGGTCCTGGGTTCGAGCCTTGCAGGAGCTGTTTATCGCCATTTCACACTGAGCTAATCGAAGGAAGGACACTGAGGAAATTTGGAGCTATAATATATAACATTAAGTATCCTGTTTTTTTTTGTTTGTTTTGTTCTTTATTTCTTTGTTATTTATAACACTTTGTGTACTGTGTATTTTTCTAGCTAGTTTCACTGTGTGTGAGTTATTAACTGGAAATTGTCCACTTTTATTAAGCATCTGTTGGGTTGTT
This sequence comes from Protopterus annectens, assembly GCF_019279795.1. NCBI lineage: Eukaryota > Metazoa > Chordata > Ceratodontiformes > Protopteridae > Protopterus > Protopterus annectens. The sequence goes on from NC_056738.1 coordinate 492,718,086, forward strand.
TGTTTCTGATAACTTGTTGCAGTTAAACTCTTTTTTCTAGAGGCTCTTTTAGCTGTTTAAAACTTTCATTTAAAGGCTCACTGCTGCTTTTCAGCTGTGAGAAGCATTTCTGCAGTTTGTTCTAAGTAGTGGGGATATTTGTAGCATTTCCATATTTAGGCTTGTATTTGGGCCTAGTGTTTGTGGAGGCTGTGTGTCTGAGCACATATTCAGGGACATCTTGGTTTAGCCAAAGCCATCAGGCATTTCAGTGAGAGAGAATTGTTTGAGGTCATTGGCTGACTGAGGTCACCTGGACTACAGCTTAGACTAAGCACCTCATTGGTTCTTTTGAGATTTCTTTCTTAAAAGCTGTATCAGGTTTCAACCTTCTGTTACCTAAGAAGTTCAGTTGTAAAAAAAAAAAATGTATCTGCTTTTACTGTATTTGTGTTTCTTCCTACTTTATTTTGCCTTTGCGTCATCTTACAAGTACTCAATTGTATTTATTACTGCTTGGTGTAACTCATTCTAAGCCTTTCAGTTTAAGCACTTGGGCTTCAGACCAGTTGTTTTACATTAAGAAGGTTTGTTTTCTGCACTGTAGTGGCAGAACAGGTAGCTTGCATCCTTCTAAGTTGGGAACTGCTGATTGAGGGCTCAGTGTCTGTTATTCTAAAAGTGTATTAATTCTGGTTTAAGCACTTGGGCTTCAGGCCAGTTATTTTACATTAAGAGGGTTTGTAGTCTACACTCTTGTGGGAGGAGAGGCTGGACTCTGCCCTTCTGAGCTGGGAATTTCTGGTTAAAGGCTTATAGTACCTGCATATTTGAACTGCTTCTTACTGAAATTGGTACACCTTGTTTGCTGTAGCATAGACTAGATCCAGGCCTGCTGAATCTAGCTTTGTTTGTATAACTTGAGCACTAATCCAGGCATTCTTTAAAGTATTCGATTGTATTTATTACTGCTTGGTAGTAACTTGATTAAAGTGTAGCTATCATTCTAAGTCTTTTGGATTAAGCACTTGGGCTTCAGACCAGTTGTTTTACATTAGGAAGGTTTGTGGCCTGCAATGTGGTGGCAGGACAGGTAGCTTACATCCTTCTAAGTTGGGAACTGCTGATTGAGGGCTCAGTGTCTGTTATTCCAAAAGTGTATTAGTTCTAGTTTAAGCACTTGGGCTTCAGGCCAGTTATTTTACATTAAGAAGGTTCGTGGTCTGCACTCTTGGGGGAGGAGAGGCTGGACTCTGCCCTTCTGAGCTGGGAATTTCTGGTTAAAGGCTTATAGTGTCTGCATATTTGAACTGTTTCTTACTGAAATTGGTACACATTGTTTGCTGTAGCATAGACTAGATCCAGGCCTGCTGAATCTAGCTTTGTTTGTATGCGTGTTGGCTGTTTGCTTGTTATTTCCCTAAAATGCTAATTTCACCTAAAACGTGGCTTTTCAGCACTTCTGTGGATCCCTAGTGATATCTGCATTGCTTACTGTACTTATTTCCTTGTTTCACTTAAAAGAAAGTTACTGTTTGTCGTTTTTGCATTTAAGTTACCTGGAACTTGCTCACTAAAGCAATTATATAAGTCAGCACAAAAAATTAAAAGCACTACACCCTCACAAACTCCTCTTGAGTACCTTGTTCCCCATTGGCCCTTTTTTCAATTATAAAGGAATTCCCAATACTATTCTAGCATGTCCAAAGGTCAGTTGTCAATCTCCTCTCCGGTCTAGCTGGTGAATCTGGGAATCTTGAGGCAATGTTACAACTGCCTCATGTACACAGACAACCCTCTCCTCCTCCCAACAAATTCCAACACATGTGAGAGATGCAACCATATAGCCAAACTGGAGGCTAAGCTCTCTCAACTCAGTACTGGCGTAACCAGTCAGGAGGAGAAGGAAACCACACTCACTACAATTCCAGTCTCACATAGACCTACCAAGACAGCAAACCAAACACATAAACACACAAAAACATACTCGGAGGCTCTAAATAAAAATCTGCCTAAGCAGCAGAGACCTCCAAAGCAGACACCCAAGCAACCGCTACCCCAAAACAAAACACATGCAACACATAGCTCACAAAGCCAGTGAGCCGAACAGTCACAGGCCTTAAGGCTAAACAACACACCTGATACACTTGTAATAGGTGACTCTATCGTCAGGCACACTGACGTCCTGCTCACCAGGCTGAACAAGGAGAAGGTCACGGTGAGCTGCCTGTCGGGCGCTAGGATCCGCCACATAACATAAGCACTCAGGTCACTCCAAGGCAAGTACAAATATGACTCAGTCATTGTCCATGCTGGTGTGAATGACCTGAGACGTACCTCCCTGGACTACATGAAAAGAGACATAGAGGAGCTCTCTGAGCATGTAGCCCAGGCCGGTATGACCCTGACCTTGAGTAGCATCTTACCCTCACCAAGAATGATGCCACAATATGAAGACAAGATGATCAATTTCAACAATTGGCTTAAGTATTGGTGTCATTCAAAGGGGATCCAATGCCTGTCAGCCTGGGATGACATGCTCGACAAGCCACGATGCTTCGCTAGGGACGGCTTGCACCTGTCACCCCTGGGCTTTCAGATATTGGCAAAGGCTCTTGCTACCCCCATAGTGCCTTTTTTAGGCAAGGCTCAAAAGACAAACCCACCTCCATAGGTATCACAAGGGATAAGAAACTAAAAGTAATGCTACTCAACGCCAGAAGTCTAAACCTCAAGATGCATGCACTCTAAACTCTCCTTAGCATGGAGAACATCGATATCTGTGCAGTAACAGAAACCTGGTTCAAGGATCTCGAGAGCACCCCAACACTACCAGGTTATACCTCATACCATGCTTTTCAGCCCCAAAACTTGGACCGAACCACAAAAGGAGGGGGATTATCAATATTCGTCAAAGATACCCACACCTCCAGGTTGGTGGCACAGCAAGAAGCATCAGAGACTATTCATGTGCAACTAACAGTGGGTAAAACTGCCTTCCAGTTTATAGCCTGCTACAGACCACCCTCCCAAACCCAGGAACCCCACTCGGCCTTCCTGAGAACACTGGAAAATATGAAGTTCTCTCCAAACACCATTATATTGGGCGACTTCAACTACCCAAACATAGACTGGGAGCATTACTCTAGCTCCAACACCCTAGCCCAAAGGTTCCTAGAATTTATAAACTCAAATGCTATGGAACAACTTGTTACCACTCCCACAAGAGGGGAAAACATACTGGACCTGATCATCACCAACATGGGGACTCTATGCTCCAGTCCAGAAGTGTATCCCTCACTGGTAAGATCAGACCATAAACTAATCTCAATGGATATTCACATCCCGACCCCACCCCTGCCCAGAAAACCACAGTGAAAAACTTCTCTAAAGCAAATTTTACACTCCTCAAAACCGAGGTGGAATCCTTCAAAGCCCCCGGGCCTGTGGAAAATACGGCCCAGAATGCAGAATCCTTTATAAACGCATTCTATGAACACCTTCAGGAATGCATGGATCATGCAATCCCAAATAAAACCAAGACCCAATCCTCCAAAGGCAGGCGTCCTGTCTGGTGGACCCCAGCCATAAACAAACTATACAATAGAAGGAGGAAGCTACTACATGATAGAGCAAAATCCCAAAAAGGGAAGGCATCTCTGATCAGTATTAGCAAAAAACTACGGGTACTCATAAAATCGTCTAAGGCCAGCTTCGAGAGAAAAATTGCACAGGACACTGAGGATAATCACAAGGCTTTCTTTAGTTATGTTAGGAACCTGGGTGGAAATTCCCAGATATGCTCAGAATTAGTCCAAAATGACAAAAAATACACTGAACCCACAGACATTGCCAACATCCTAGCTGACAGGTTCAGCGCAAACCCCCCCCTCCCCACCAAAAGGGCAAATATCTATCCCAGCAGAGTGCTGGCCCCCTGACATCTCAGATGCTCAGGTAAAAGCCACCCTCTCCAAAGCAAAAAACACAGCATCAATGGGACCAGACGGTGTCCTGGGCTGCGTCCTACATGAACTCCAAGAAGAGCTAAACCTAAACATAAAACTACTGTTCAATCTCAGCCTTACTACAGGATATGTACCCAAAGAGTGGCGTACAGCAACACTGGTCACTCTCCACAAAGGTGGCGCCTCAACGGATCCTGGAAACTATCGCCCCATAAGCCTGACTAGCTTGGTCTGCAAAGCTATGGAAAGGATCATCATGGACCTCATAAATAAAGATATCGGGGACCTACAGACACTGGATCCTACCCAGTTCGGCTTTGTTAAGGGCAGATCCTGCCTCTTAAACCTGGTTGATTTCTTTGAAACAGTCACCAAGGCCATTGACGAGGGGAAGGTGGTCCACACAGCCTACCTGGACCTGCAAAAGCCTTCGATACAATACCCCACTCGGGCATTATAGATAAGCTCACCAGCTTAAATATAAACCCCTATGTCACTAGATGGGTTGCAAACTGGCTCAAGGACAGAACCCACATGGTTAGAATTGCTGGAGCCATGTCAGACTCCAAACCAGTTACAAGTGGCGTCCCACAAGGCTCAGTCCTGGGACCTCTCTTGTTCGGTATATATTTCTCGGAGTTACAGGCCAACACGGAAGGACTGTGGCTGACCAAGTTCGCAGATGACTGCAAACTGGGCACCATAATCGACTCTCCAGCCGACACATGCATCCTCCAAAAGGGCCTCATAGAAACAGACAACTGGTGCCAGAGCCATGGCCTCAAGCTAAATGCCAAAAAGTGTATAGTCATCCCCTTTGGCAAAAACAAAGTGCCCACAAATTACCACATAGGTGGTAATCCATTAAGTACAGAAGAAGTAATTAGGGACCTGGGGACCCAAGTTGATAGCAATCTCTCATTTGACAACCACGTGGCCAAAGTGGTTAGAAAAACATTTTATATAGCCCACCTAATCATGAAGGAATTCACATCTAGATCAGGGGAGGTCATCGTGCCTCTTTACTCATTCCTCATCAGGCCCATAATTGAGTACAATGCCCCTTTTGGGATGTACCTTACCAGACACCTGCAGCAACTGGAAAGACCCCAAAAGTACCTCACCAAGAGGATCAAAGGGCTCAAACAGATGCCATATGCTGCCCAGTTAAAGAAACTCCAGCTCTATTCAGTGGCATACCGCCAGCTCAGAGGCGATCTGTGCCTGACGTATAAAGCCATGTCTAACCCGGAATTAATGGACATGCTGCACCTCAAAAATTCCAAATCCCATCGAGCTACGCACTCAAGAGACTTGAACCTCAGCACTGAAATAAATAGGACATGCTGGAGGGACAGATTCATAACCCAGAGGCTCCCTTCACTCTGGAATAAAATCCCAGTCCAGGTTAGGCAGAGTCCCTCATTGACTCTCTTCAAGAAGAATCTTGATGAGTGGATGGGAGATCGTAGGTTTACCCCGGGTATCACTTCTGTGTCACTGTTAGACAGAGGCACAGTATACTAACCTCAAAAAAGGGCATAGCAAAATTAATTTAAAATGGGTGGCGAAAACCAAACACACTCTGGCTAGGCTTATAAATGCCCTAGGGCAGATAGCCTAGTATGAATCTATGAACCTATAACCTATTCTCGTACTCACTAGCTCTTTTATGTTAGTTTCTTTTCATACCTTTATAATCTTCCCAAAAATCACGACTCTTTTATATCATGTGATAATGTGCTGTCTCTTCTTCCACTCATACTCTGCTTTGCCTTTCTTCATATTGTTTGTACTTAATTAACCCTTTTGCTGGCAGCCAGCCTAACATTAACTTCCACATGAATTCTTTATTCATTAACATGCTGACATTTTATCCTTTACTTCTTTATGCTTTCCATAATAATTATGTTCATCTTATCCCATGGGTCAATCAAATAAGGCTTTTTTGTTATATTTTAGACTATTATTTCATATTTTTTTCTAAGTTATTCCAGTCTATGCACTATTCCTTCATTTTATCATATAATTATATACCCTTTCCATTATCTTTCTTTTTTGTCCCTTTTTCCACAAATAAGCATCATACATAGCAATTAGAATTCATCGTGCAACCAATTCTGTCACATTTTAATCTGTTGCAATACCCAAAATAATGTTAAAATAATATTGGCTGCTTGAAATGCTTACCCTGTATAGTTGCAAATAAATATCAGATATAGTGGGTGGGTAGCAAAATGGCAGGTTGGTTTAAATATTCATGTGAGTAAAGGAAGCAAACTTCTTAGTAGCTCCCGTTTTCAAACCTGGTTAATCAGTAATTCTTGTATCTGAGCATATCAGGTACTGCTCTCAGTATCGCTAGTGCAAAAACGTTCGTGCTAGATAAGTATAATATCAGGCAAACAAATGTCTCTAATGATGCCAGCACCAAAAAATAATATAAAAAATAAAGGAAGAAACAAGCTTCCTATAATCTTCGTTCTTCAGTCAACTGAATGAATTACCTTATATATAAACTTGTTTTGTAGCTTTTCGCATTCTCTTGTTACACTTTAACGTTTCAATTGAATCAATGTAGCTCACGTCAACACACTACACGCTGCCACTTTTGCTGGCTCTTTGAAGCTGCAAATAAACCAAAGTTTCCAAATGTGTCAACATCAAAAGTCAATGGAAAGGGATGAATAAAGCATCCAACAAACCCTCCTCTTTCGTGCTGGTCAATAAATCCACTCTCTTGTCATAAGTATAGCCACTGCTACTCACACTAATTCCAGTTTAACAAAAGTATTTCAGTGTTCGATAGCATTGCTTGTACATCAACAGATCGACCAAACGAAAAGTTCAATAAAAATATTTATTCAACAAACGGCAAGCGCTTTCACCCAAAGGCTTCATCAGGCCAATAGTCATTACACAATTAATTCAAAACAGCTTTTTTAAAATACTTTATAGTTAATTACATCACTTCCCCTCATTCATTCATATCCTGTCATTCTTTACATTTTAACAACTAAACAATGCATATTCATATTAATAAAATCTTATTAATAACATCTTTCTTGTATAAAAAAGTATAAAACATGTATATATTTAATAAAACATGTATATATTTAATAAATCGTTAACCTATAAAATTCAATATTTAGTGTATGAAATACGTTTAATCTACCTAACAGCAGCATAAATGTAAAGATACTGAGAGGGACATGTATATAAGAGCACATATATAGTGTGATGTACCCTGCATCATATGCTCTATTAAATCATTATATGCATAAACTATGGGGATTTAAGAACTTATATAAAATATGTATAATGCCCAAATTTATATATAAGAAATTATTTATAAAAATTATTTATAAAAAATTATATATAAAAAAGAAAAACATATAATATATATCCTTTATATAAATAAAATAAATTCATATACTCTATAAAATATATAAAAATCAAATATATATATCTAGTTCATTTCACAAGACTACAAGGCTTATCATTAGCTAGTTTATAATTCTCCATTTTAACTTCATATCACCTACCCATGGTGTATAAAATTCTATGACAGCAGAATATAATATTGCAGAGAATCAATTTATGATGGTAACATTTCATAATAATTCTGCTGAATATACAGTATAGTATTCCATATTAACAGTCAACATTTTTTAATAGAAAGCCAGTAATAATACTATCATGTTATGTTCGTTCTATTAAATATGATATAAGTATCAGTTAACTGTTTATAGAATACTTGAAGTTATATGAAAGGTATATCACAAGCTATATTAAAATTAAAATAAAAAATGAAGCAGCTACACAAGGTATATACATATAACTAACTATCATTTATATTTATAATAAATGTACATATTTGACCACTAATGAGGGCTGTTAAATGCTAGCATTTGTTCACTTTTAGCTTCCTATCATAAATATATATATGTTACCATCATAAATTGATTCTCTGCAATATTATATTCTGCTGTCATAGAATTTTATACACCATGGGTAGGTGATATGAAGTTAAAAAGGAGAATTATAAACTAGCTAATGATAAGCCTTGTAGTCTTGTGAAATGAACTAGATATATATATTTGATTTTTATATATTTTATAGAGTATATGAATTTATTTTATTTATATAAAGGATATATATTATATGTTTTTCTTTTTTATATATAATTTTTTATAAATAATTTTTATAAATAATTTCTTATATATAAATTTGGGCATTATACATATTTTATATAAGTTCTTAAATCCCCATAGTTTATGCATATAATGATTTAATAGAGCATATGATGCAGGGTACATCACACTATATATGTGCTCTTATATACATGTCCCTCTCAGTATCTTTACATTTATCCTGCTGTTAGGTAGATTAAACGTATTTCATACACTAAATATTGAATTTTATAGGTTAACGATTTATTAAATATATACATGTTTTATTAAATATATACATGTTTCATACTTTTTTATACAAGAAAGATGTTATTAATAAGATTTTATTAATATGAATATGCATTGTTTAGTTGTTAAAATGTAAAGAATGACAGGATATGAATGAATGAGGGGAAGTGATGTCATTAACTATAAAGTATTTTAAAAAAGCTGTTTTGAATTAATTGTGTAATGACTATTGGCCTGATGGAGCCTTCGGGTGAAAGCACTTGCCGTTTGTTGAATAAATATTTTTATTGAACTTTTCGTTTGGTCGATCCGTTGATGTACAAGCAATGCTATCGAACACTGAAATACTATTGTTAAACTGGAATTAGTGTGAGTAGCAGTGGCTATACTTATGACAAGAGAGTGGATTTATTGACCAGCACGAAAGAGGAGGGTTTGTTGGATGCTTTATTCATCCCTTTCCATTGACTTTTGGTGTTGACACATTCGGAAACTTTGGTTTATTTGCAGCTTCAAAGAGCCAGCAAAAGCGGCAGCGTGTAGTGTGTTGACGTGAGCTACATTGATTCAATTGAAGCGTTAAAGTGTAACAAGAGAATGCGAAAAGCTACAAAACAAGTTTATATATATAAGGTAATTCATTCAGTTGACTGAAGAACGAAGATTATAGGAAGCTTGTTTCTTCCTTTATTTTTTATATAATTTTTTGGTGCTGGCATCATTAGAGACATTTGTTTGCCTGATATTATACTTATCTAGCATGAACGTTTTTGCACTAGCGATACTGAGAGCAGTACCTGATATGCTCAGATACAAGAATTACTGATTAACCAGGTTTGAAAACGGGAGCTACTAAGAAGTTTGCTTCCTTTACTCACATGAATATTTAAACCAACCTGTCATTTTGCTACCCACCCACTATATCTGATATTTATTTGCAAATACCCAAAATAAGTTTAACGAATATAAGAAAAAAAATATGATTTATTAAACCTAAGCCACACTAACTTCTTTAGTATATAAAATTTCTCTTTTAATTCAGATTAAATGAAAATCCCATAAATTTTAAAAATTAAGCTTGAATACTGTTTTTATAACATGTGCACTCCTCTAGTATAACTTAGCTTTCATTGAGAAAGAAGAATGATATAAACATAAATTCTTCTTACTTACCTAACAACTTCTTCTACCCCCAAATTTATACCCAATGCCTTAATTTCTATCATATTAAAGTCGATGTCAATCATTTTAATTATATCCTCTTACCACCTATTTTTTTTCTTTAGGATTATTTAATCCTAGCTTGTAAAACATCTACTAAGCACTGTATTTTTTCAGTCACCCAGCTTTTGCTCTTTACCAGAACTACTAAACTCATCCAGATAATTTATTAACAAAGGAATCTTGATTTGCCCCAAGTACTGTATTTCACTTAAACTCTTCTCTTGCTTCACTTTTTCTATACCTCCCTGTGATGATGTGAGGTATTTTCATATGTGCCAGGGAGAACAGGGCAGTGCATGTGTAACATATGCCAGCATAGTTAGCTGGAGTTTTGTAAAGAATTTTGTGTCATTTGACTATCATACTGATTTGTTCAGATGTCTGTGTTAAAATGTTTCAACAGTGTTATTATAACTGATTAAATGCATATGTTTAAAAAAGGAATTTTGGAAAGGAAGAGTAGAAGTTCTTGAAATTGTTCTATAGCTTTCAGTTTTTCAAGTACTGCAACAGATCTTAGCAGGGCCCTAAGTATGTATTGTACCAGAGTCAGGTGATCAAATATGATGTCATTCTATAACCAGCACTGAGAGGATGGAGCTCACATAGCAGTTTGTTTAGTTTTGTTTTGTTTGGAACCTGATATAAAAGATCTATGTCAATTATCACAGTTCTGTCTAGTTTTGAAGCTCATCATCTTACCTTGTGGAAGTAAGCATCTCATCTTGCCTTGCTGTATTTATTAAGTAAACTAGGGAACAGTTATTCTTCAAACAGTCAGGAAATACAGTGAGATTAGTAAAGTATTGTTTTTCTTGCATCACTGTGAATCTATCCAACTGTGTTATTTTTATATCTCCTGTGATTGAAACTCTGGTGTTCATTGTACTTAGATATTTAGTATTCTCATATTTTCTATCCTTTTATTTATTATTAAATATTTTTATACCTTTCATTGTGACTGGCCTTTTAGAGAATACTTTTAACACCTTGAGAGTACTTGTGCTTATTGGAGTAACATCGTAGCCACTCCAAAAATCCTTGCTGCTTTGGTTGCACTCTACCATTTATATTAGTTTTAATTTTACTCAGTATAATTGGATACCCTTGTAAGAGCCTTAGAGTGGCTGACTGGTGGCAGCGTGGCTAGCTTATAGTCTGGATAAAGATGACACAGCTAGTAAATCTGTGCCAGCATTCCCCAGGAGTGTGTGTGTGTTTGTGTGTGTGTGTGTGTGTGTGTGTGTGTGTGTGTGTGTGTGTGTGTGTGTGTGTGTGTGTGTGTGTGTGTGTCTGAAAATCAGATATCCAGCTGTGGGTGTGTCAGCTTCTTGGAACTGGGACACAGTGCTCCAAAGTGAGTCTTGTTTGGGATCTGGAGAGACAGACCCCCAAATTCACTATCCTTCTGTGCAGGACTAGCTTAGTCCTGCACAGAAGTGGCTGTTTAGGAGCAGGATGGCAGCGCACCATGCATATTAATGAAGACGCACTGCCTGAGCTCCTAATCTTACACGGAGCATGTAAGAGTGTAGGGGGCGTGTCTAAGAGTAGATCTCTCAGAATATACATGCCCCTGCAATGAAGAACAGCAGACAAGTCAGAAAAGAATGAACGAGACCGCTCATAGGTGTACACATACCCCCAGCAACATCTCCCCATGTGTACAAGAGCAATAGTTAAAACAACAAATATAAGGATGTTTTTTATGTTATGAAACAGATTAAATTTAACTGTAGGTGCACGGGTTTGCCCATTGCTTAGCTATGGTTAATGCAGCTTAAATGGCAGAAGAGGATAAAAAGCAAGATATATGCAAATGAAGCAGTACAGCAATAGTGTAGTGGGCAGAGCATTCGCCTTACGAGCAGTCATTCCTGGTTAGAGTTCCACTGCAGTACAGTCCATTTTCCATGTCAAATCACTTTATGACCAATACTTTTAGTTGCATAACCTAATAAATAACAAATATTTGTGAACTGGAGTACTGCATTAAATGCAGATGTGAGGTGCCAGTGTCATAACGTTGCAAAGTCCACAGATCGTACATGTGACCCATACAGTATATGTACACAGGAATCAGGGGTACAAATGGAAGGTAAAATGTGTAATGAATGATAACTCTGTACAGCTTCCAAATCCCCCACCTTCTCAAGAACCATTAGACATTACTGTCTAAATTACTGCAGTGGTAAGCGGGAATAAGTACTAGTAAGCAAGTGTAAGCATATTAAGCAGTAGTAAGTGGGAGTAAGCATATGTAAGCACTAGTAAGTGGTTTAAGCCCATTTGCGGGGGGTATGCAATGCGCACACAGGTTAAGCAATATTGATGCTAACTCTCTATAAGCATATTTAACCAGAAATTAGCCTTGCTTACCCTCGCGCAAACCCACGCAAATCTGCTTACAAGTGCTTAAAAGTGCCTTAATCACTCTGTATCCAACAGCTGCTGTTCTGCCCAGCAACAAAATAAACAGCCTTTGTAGTTCTTGAACCCAAGACCCTATACACTATAGTCACAGTAGTTAACCATTAAGCCATCACAGCAGTACATAAAATTGAGGTATCACCAAACAAACCCTCACTATAGGAAAATCAAACTGAACATGTGAAAGGAATCTGTATACAGTCATATGTTCTATAACCTACTACATAACATAAATATGTGAACTGGAGTACTGAAGTAAGCCCAGATGTGAGGTGTAATTGTAATGGAGGGGATTTCCCCTATTAAACACAAGGACCCCATACAGTGTACATACACATGAATCATGGATACCAGATATATATATATATATATATATATATATATATATATATATATATATATATAAAACATGTAATGAATAATAAATCAATGCCAAAGAGCAAATATAATGCAAAGTAAATATTAAGCAACACTAAGCATTGCACAGGCCAGCTTAGTAAGTGTAAGCAGTGTGTAGGCCAGCTAACTCAATTTGCCCAGTGGTATACCCCTTTCAGCAATGCCAACCTTAGATAAGCAGGTTTGCCCATAGTTTAGCCTTTTCAAAACCATCCAATCATGGCAAAGTGCAGGAAATTGGCCCTATTAAAACCCAACAGGTGGGAATACATCTCATAACTGGTTGTAGCTTCCCCTTGCAGGCACCATGTTGGGTGAGGAAGTGCGCTTTTGGGCACAGCGCTGGGGCATCTAGGAGTCCAGAGTCATGGCAGGACTCCTTGTCAAAGACCATGATCAGAGACTGCTGCAGGGCCAGTACCAGAGTTCCCAATATAAAGCTGAAGCCTGGGACCGTCTTGCCCGTGACCTCATCAGTGCCACTGAGATACCCCGAACTGGTGAGCATGTCAGGCATCACTATGCTGACCTGAAGTAGTGAAAGGGGGATCTCTTAGATCAGTGGATCCAAGAGGCTAGGAGGACAGGGCAGGTCCCAGTAGTGTGTAAGTATCACTCCACTACCTGTTTAATAATTGCCAGGTCATGTATATTATGGATAGGTATGGCTAAATATTCCTCTTATGTCCTTCACAGTGGCAAGTGAGAGGGCTGTGAACCAGGAGACCCATGGCTGTCGCTTGGAGAGGTTGCAATGTGAGGCAGGTTAGTAGCACTCTTGCATGTACTGTCATAGGAAATAAATCTAACTGCATTAGTAAGTCAATTGCCTGTATAAAACCTGTATTGTTTAAGGCAAGTACTGCATAGACCAGAGAATATGGCATGAAGAGTCTCATATAGGTTGTATGTAAATAAAAGCATAATAGCCTGACAATGAAGATCTAACTGCTGTACTGCATGTGTTTACTCTGGTATATGGTAATGTAGATTTGCAGTCACTTAATAGTACTGTTGTATTAAGCACTGTTACCCAAACTGTGCAACATAAGTTAAAAATGTGTAGGAATGTCTGTATATGATTGGTGTAATCCCCAGAGGTCAGCTAGTACAACTGGGAGAGACATAGACAGAAAACAGTGAAAAGACAGACAACAAAATCCAAGTAGCGCACACAACTGAGATGTGAACTGTTGTATTTTTAGCACACACAGCCATGGTTCAAATCCTGTTGAGTGGTAGTAGTCTGCATACAGAATCATACCCCACAACTGTATAGATATGTCCAGAATGTCCAGTAAATTAGCCCTTATCTGCTACCTGTCACTGTGTCCCCCTGGGAAATCAGTGGGATGATCCCAGATGTATCGGCTGCAAACAAGAAATACAACTGATTTTCACACATCTATAAGAACAAACCTGTCACTTTAGCAAATCCCCAAACTGTTATGAGAGTAATAAGCCAAGTATGTCCCATCTACACCCCCATGTTGTCAAGCTGTGACTAGAGTGTGTACAGTAACAGAGTGAGATGTAAGTGCATAATACTAATGTAAATCTGGTACTTTGTGTGGCAACAGTGAGGTAGTGCTAACAAACATTGATCCCACAGGTCCATCATATACAAACACTGTGCCCAGAAATAAAAGAGTGATACCTTGTACTGGTACTGTTTACTTGGTATTGTATGGCAATGTTAGTGTTGCAGTTGCTCTGAATAATAAGGTATTACTCATCACTATCACCCACACTCTGCTACATAATATAACTGTCTAGGAAATCCTGTATAAGAGTGATGTAATACAAGGTCAGAATGTAAAACCACAGGAGAATTGTACACAGAAATCAGATAAGAAATATACATCAATATCCATATAGCACACACAACTGTGATGGACAGCGTTTTACTGTTAGCAGACACAGCCATGGTCTGAATCCTGGGAGTGGAAGTAAGCTGCATACAGAATCATACCCCACAACTGTACAGATATGTCCAGAATGTCCAGTATATTGTCCCATATCTGCTGCCTGTAACCCTGTCTCCCTGGGAAATCAGTGGGGTGATCCCAGATGTTTAGGCAGCAGACAAGAAATACAACTGATTGTTAAACATATATAAAAAACAAACCTGTCACACTAGCAACTCCCCAAAATGTTATGAGAGTATTAGGACAAGTATGTCCCATCTACACCCCCATGTTTTCAAGCTGTGACCAGAGTGTGTACAGTAACAGAGTGAGATGTAAGTGCATAAAGCTAATGTGAAATCTGATACTTTGTGTGGCAACATTCAGGTAGTGCTAACAAGCATTCCTCCCACAGGTCCATCAGATATGAACACTGTGCCTAGAAATAAAAGCCTGATACCCTGTACTGGTACTGTTTACTCTGGTATTGTATGACATTGTGAGTGTTGCAGTTGCTCAGAATAATAAGGTATTACTGATCACTGACACCCATACTATGCTACATAATATAACTGTCTAGGAAATCCTGTATAAGAGTGTTGTAAGTCACTAAAAGTTGAAGAGGACAATAGTCTACATATGTCCCAGTTCACCTGCCTGTGGTCAAGACATGGCACTGAGTCTGTGCAAAAAGAGATGGACAGGTATGTGCATAACATCAACCTGGAATCTGGGAGTATGTGTAGAAATAGTGTTAACAAGCAATTCCTCCACAGGTATACCAGATAAGAGGTGCATACTACAGGTAAAACTAGTCCATGTATATAGTTGTTGACAGCAATATCACTGTCCAAACTAAGGCAATAGGTAATGTAGTAATACTTGTAAGGTACAGATAACAGCACTGACTAAGAAAGTAATGCTAACTACAGGAATATACTAGTTGTTAATTGACATCTTTCTCTCCCCCCACCATATCTCCAACAATACACTAAATACCCACCTCAGTTGGTATGTGATGACTCCACTGTAATGATAGGACATATGTCCTATTGTTTGATAATTATTTAAATCTGTTTCTATACATGTGCTATGTTGAAATACTCCAGCATTAGTGGCATGGTGCCATCAATGTACCTGCATGCTGTTGTTATTACCACTGTGGTCCCATATATGCGTGTGTTCTGTTTGCTATGCAACTGTTCCATATCTGGTGGCTAAGCTAATGGAAAAATCTATGCATGCTGTTATAACTAATCCTGGAATGTGTTGACTATTACTAACCCACATATGTTGATAAACCATAAACACCATAGCACATATGGGAATGCAGGTCCCAGTGGACCTACCTGTCCTACCTCAGCTGGCCGTGGCACCAGGCACCACCAAGTCTGAGGCCCAACCTGGGAATTCCTCGTCCATTGGTCCTGCACCATCTTTGGGTAGAACAGCCTCAGGGGATTGGGCTCGACCCCCCAGGAGCAGGCATGGACAGGAACCTGTTCCCCATCGCCAGGTCCAGGTTGTGGTGCATAGCGAGCTCCATAGGGAGGTTGGTGATCTGCTATGTCAGCTCCAGGGCCATGTGTCACAACAAGAGGGTTGGCCTGGCTCTCTGACTCAGCCCCCAGCACAGCCACCTTTAGGACTGTGAAGGTGCAGTGGTGACTGCCCATGGGTGGGAACCTCAGTCCCACTGTTTCCACTAGGGGGCTCATGGGCTTCTGATTTCCCAACACCCCTCCCCATCAAGGTGTTTACCCCCCCATATGTGTCATATGCCGCCCCTGT
>NC_056738.1:492736704-492739204 GCF_019279795.1 Protopterus annectens
GGTAGAGGACAGAGGCTGGAACACAGGCCCATATGTGAAATACTGTTGTCATACACTAAGCAAGTCACTGGTGTTACAGGATAGTCTGCAATATACCCTTAGTCAGGAATATTAAGTTAGAAACAGACATAGATGTAGCCATGTACTGATAGCACTCAACACACACACACACTGCCATGATATATCTGAAACAAGACCTGTGTGGTGTACAGACAAAACATAATAGGCACATCTCTGGCCATCAAGTGGGTAGGCCCACAGTTGAGAGCTGTGCAGACAGACTGCATTAAACTAGTATGTACGCACAAACCCTGTAACACTGGTGCAATATAATGCATACAACACTATTCATACTCTGTCTGTAGTTCTGGAACCTCCTACAAATATGTAGCTGGCCTGCGTGTTCAGGTTCTCTTGTAAGAGGTATTGCTACTTGCTGTCTGTAACACTGTTGCCCACACACATGAAGGATGTCTACCATACAGGAAAGGTAAAGGGACCATGCCCACATGATGTAGGTATTTATAGTAGTTGGTTGCCATGACAGTGGTAATTGGAACTACTACATAGCATGCTGCATGCAGGTAGCAAGTGTAGGACACTGATTGGTGCAGAGGCCATCACCTGATCATGTACATCACCTACAAAATCCGTGCTGCAATCTATTCAAAGCAGCTCAATCCATTTTCTGGAGGGAGACCGAGAGAGAGAGAGAGAGAGAGAGAGAGAGAGAGATTGAAAGGCAAAAACAAACACACACACAAAAAAAAAACATCCAGCAAACTTTCCAGAAGAGACATCATTCCCACAACAGGTATGTGAAATATATATGCATGTAATTGACTGTAGTACTTGGTCCATAATAATGGGATAGATGATGTGGAATCATTTATATGTGCCATCAGGTGTTGTTGTTGTAATGATATTCAGCTGAACAACTGCTAAGGACAATAGAGTCTATCCCTGTGGGTATTGGGCCATACCTGTCAAGTGTGCAGAGCAGCACTGACTGAAAAGATGTAAGCCATTATAGTGTGTGTTGTGTAATGGAAAGTATGTATATTACTGTGGCCAATAGCTGGTGGTGGAAGTAATGCCATAATGATGGACATGTGGGTTGCACAGCCCACCTCTTGCAGGATACTCAGGTTAACCTGTATTGTAGCATGCAGGGATGCCATAGGTGTGTAATAGGGTTACCTGCAATCTGCCCCTACATATACTCCTCTAATGTCAGGCTGTGTCCATATGTAGCACCTGTCTGTGTTGTAGCAAGGCAGAACAGTGCAGCTGTGCAGGGAAGTGTTGTGAGATTGTGGACCTGATGTATGCATATACCCCATATATAGGTATGCATATGTGTACATATATATATATATATATATATATATATATATATATATATATATATATATATATACATGTATGTCCACAAATATACAGATACCCATGTGTAGACATATATATGTAAACACACAGACATCATATATATCTACACATGTATAGATATATACCTATATGCACATGTCTACATATATACAAATACACACACAAACATATATGTATGTAAATACATGTCTCCTATATTACCACTACAGTGCTGCATGCTATGTGGGGTGACAGCACACAAAGCAATACACACAGATATCTACAACTGTCAGTGTGTGCAACATGGATGGGAATGTCACATGTGAATCCCCTTGTTGGGACCACATTGCCCTTGTCTGTGAAGTATGGAATGGGAATAAGGGGGAAGTATGAAAGGTATAATTGTGGAGGTGGCCAGGGTTGGTAGATATATAAGACAGCCTACAGGGGTGGTATGTGACACATGTGGTGGGTAAACACCCTGGATCGTGTGTGTGTGGTCTGTGATGTGGAAGCCCCATGGGCCCCAATATGGACACAATGGGAACAAGCCTCCCACCCACTGCTACTCACAACAGCAGTTCCCATCCCAAAGGTGCCTGGCCTGGAGGCTAAGCAGGAGGAGCATGTGGACCCTGTGAATGTGTACTGGGTGCCTCAAGGTGATGTAGCACATTCCACATATGTCTGTGGAGCCTGTTATGGAACAGACCTTGGACCTGACCTCTGGGACAAGATCATGTCTGTGTGTGCCCCCATGGGGGGGTACAACATCCCCTGAGTTGGTTCCACCTGACAGTATTGCTGGACCAGTACATGAGGAGGCCCCAGGGTGGGTCCCACATGTGATGTGGCCTGGTAACAGGGGCAGATGAGTTTGGAGAGGTGGTTCTGCTGGCCAATAGTACATAAACATGCAATTGTGTCACTGTTATAGAATATATCTGGATAGTAATAGTCTAAACAATCCTGGATGTCCAACAGCATACATAGATATCCCCAATAACACAGAATGTCAGATGTGCAGCAACCACATAGCAAGCATACCACAGGCATATATGGAACAATAGTGGCCCTGACAATGGCATGCAAGTGAATAGTCTGTAACAGGCCAGCAATGATAGTGTCCGCA
>NC_056738.1:492744204-492791704 GCF_019279795.1 Protopterus annectens
CTTGGCAACACTGGCACTAGACCCCTACCTAGGTATGTAGTGATACTGAAGTGTGTGGCTTTCATTGCACATACCACACAGCGTTTAGAGTGAGGTGCATTCCAGGTTACATGTTACATGCAGAACATCCCCAGACATGTACAGTATGCTAATGGGGGATGTAATGGGTGTATATGGACAATACATAGTGTGACATACCTTCATATACACATTAACAGACACATAACAGGCAGACACATGTCTGAGAGACCTGGGCCTATCGCTGCTAACTAACCTGACCATCTGTCCAATGTGTTACAGGTAGGCTGCACACAGCACATGCATAACAGGCCTGGATTGTGGTATCAGTTACCTGTATGGTTGATGGTGACAGTGATAATCATAACATGGTACATGGGACATATACTGGGTGTACCTTGGTGTAATGACAGTGTTCGCAGCACCCATATCCCCCAGTGGATATTGTACTCCTTGAAACCCATGATGACACTCTGATATACCCACCAACACACATTGCCCATGACTGTGATACAATCCATTGTATATCCCAACAGTGGTACTACAGGGATCTGCATCTAATGCACATGCCACAGGTATAGTAGGGTGTTGCATTGTCATGCCTCACCTATGGGCAGCAACAACACTATATGTACTACTGTGTGGCAATGGGTATTGTAATAGGACTATGTGGCCTCGGAATGCTGTCCCCTAGAGATATACAGACATGGACACATTCACACACTTGCCAGAACTCAATGGGTATCCCATGCTGATCAACCCATTTGTACAACACTGTTGTGCTGGAACTGCAAGACTCGTGTAGCCGGTATGGAGAGGAGCTTAACAGGGTACATGTAATGTCCCATACAGCAGCAGCCACAACTGACTATGGCAATGGGTGTTGCATTGGTAGTGAAGGCCCTCATGGAAATCCCAAGTACAGGTGTGCTAACACACAGGCACTGCTATACTCAGTAATGCACATGTACACATCTGTCAGTACTGGGGTGCATCGCTGCAGGTGGTCATAGCTGTGTACCTAGCTATTGTCCAAGGAGAGATGGGTTGTGTAGGGCATGTGTGTACATTGGTATTCTGCCACCTGTCATGTGACAGCAGGCAATCTATTGACAGACACTACTGTGGTGACCCACAGGGTGAGAGTGACATGCATCAGCCAATCCTCTAGGTGCCTCCTGTACACGGCCACTGAGATGATCAAGTTGACATGTATGCAACACGTATTACAACACATGGTTAGTGTCTGTGATGGTGACCTGTACCCAAGCATGTTCTGTTGACTGTGGTAGTATAGTGGAGGTATCCATGGAATGTGGTGCATACAGGGTGTTATCTCCTATATGTGCCAGTTTTTACACAGTTGGACAGACATGTCAGTGTCAATCAAGCTTAGGCTGCCTGTATATATCCCAGCTGGATACCTGCCATCTGCACATATGTACAAGGACTGACAGTCATCAGCTTGGCAAGTAGCTATGCAGTAGAATGAATGTGTTGACAGAGATGTTTGACAACAATATGTATACCATAACTACATGTCAGAAGCCCTCACTAACATGTGCTGTTCAGACGGTAGTCTACAGTTACATTCCACATGTCAGATCATTATCCAGTAGGAGTTATATACTGTGACACAGCTCACACACCAGGGATGCAACAGGGAGACCTCAGAGTCCAGCTATGCCGCAGGTGTGCCTGTTGTCAGTACTACATTTAGCACTTTACTCTTGAATGTGTAAGCACTGTCAACAGTAGTACCACCATGATACACTACATGCCAGTGTGACAGCACATACCCTGGGCTACTACATCTGTATGTAACACAGTCACATGGATAACAGTGCTGTACAGGCCTCATATACGTCTGTGTTCCAGACATGACACACACACCCTGCTACTGTAATGACAGCACATAGGCACATGTATTGTACATGGCATTACATACACTTATTACAGATGTTATTACCCTGCTATGTTATCAGACTGTGTGGTGTGAACTGGTTACCAGGGCTAATCCATTCTTAACAGGTGTCAGAATTGCTGCAGTATAACAGCTAAGCTGATTTGCACACTAGTAAGCGAAGCCTACACTGTGTAAGCACCCATACGTTTACCCGTAGCTTAGCACTGCTTAGCTTCATGCAAACCCATGCAAACGAGCTTAAAGCTGCTCAAAACTGCCTTAACCACTCTGTATCTGACAGCCCTTGTTCTTCCCAGCAACAAAATGAACAGCCCTTGCAGGTCTTGAACCCAGGACCCTTTATACTGTAGTCACAGTACTTAACCACTACACCATAACCACTGTAAAAACAGCTGTTGTTTTTCCAATATATCTGTCAGTACACATATTGATTAGTATTGAACAATTGCATTTACTTCCACAATTGTGTAGTACTTGTTATTAATATGACTGTTGCATCATATATGTTGTTTTATCATAATGTACACATAGCAGATACATACGTTGAGATACATCTGGGAGGGTATATACAACCATGAGGTTTATACATGACAGGAATATGGATATATACACATAGGTTGATATATGTTTACATGTACATACACATGTATATTCATACATATGTCTGTATACACATCTGTATAGTGCAACATATATATGATCATGTGTACATCTCTTCGCATATATATATATATATATATATATATATATATATATATATATATATATATATATATATATATATATATATATATATATATATATATATATATATATATATATATATATATGTATACACATATATGTTTATATGGGTCTACTTCTAATGACCGAAACGCCGATTCACCGACAGTGAAATCACCGACACGAAACGACCGACAACGCAGTTGACCGACACGCTCGAATCCCGACAGACGGAAGACCGACAAGGGGAATGTGTAAGCGCGACCTGGTAAGTATGCGATGGTGAGGGATTTAGGAGTAGGGAGCGGACAGGTAAGTGTGCAATACTCAGGGATGTAGGGTTAGGGTGTGTGATAGGTGAGTGTGCGGTAGTGTCGGAGCTTGGGGTTCGGGTGTGTAAGTGAGTTAGGGTTAGGGGTGCAGGTAGGGAGAGTGTGCGGTAGTGTCGGAGCTTGGGGTTTGGGGTGTGTAAGTGAGTTAGGGTTAGGGTGCAGGTAGGAGAGTGTGCGGTAGTGTCGGAGCTTGGGGTTCGGGTGTGTAAGTGAGTTAGGGTTAGGGTGCAGGTAGGGGGAGTGTGCGGTAGTGTCGGAGCTTGGGGTTCGGGGTGTGTAAGTGAGTTAGGGTTAGGGTGCAGGTAGGGAGAGTGTGTGGTAGTGTCGGAGCTTGGGGTTTGGGGTGTGTAAGTGAGTTAGGGTTAGGGTGCAGGTAGGGAGAGTGTGCGGTAGTGTCGGACCTTAGGGTTAGGGTTTGGGTTAGGGCTAGTGGATATGTGTTGTAGTGTACTGTGTTGTTTACGTGTAGTGTGTCGGTGTTATGGTGTTCGGTGTTTCGCGTTGTCGGGTTTGTGTGTTGTCGGTTTTCTGGCGTCGGTGATTTCTGTGTCGGCGAATCGGCTTCGGTCATTAGAAGTAGACCGTTATATATATATATATATATATATATATATATATATATATATATATATATATATATATATATATATATATATATATATATATATATATATATATATATATATATACATATATATATATATATATATATATATATATTTATATATCTATATATATATATATATATATATATACACACATATATGTTTATATATATATATAGATATATATATATATATATATATATATATATATATATATATATGAGATATGATATATTGAGATATCCATACAGTCAAGAGGAGAAGGTTAGCACTTGCACCACACCTCCAGCTGCACACAGACCTACTAAAACAGCACTGGCAAAAATACACATAAATAAAAGCCTGCAAAAGCATCAGAGACCTCCAAAGTAGACACCCAAACAACCTGCACTTCCCGTCACAAACCAGACAACACATAAAACACCAGATCAGTGTGCCGCACAATCACAGCCCTTAAGGCGAAATAACATACCTAACACACTAGTAATAGGTGATTCTATAGTCAGGCACACTGACGTCCCACTCACTAGGCTGGACAAGCAGAAGGTTACTGTTAGCTGCCTGTCGGGAGCCAGAATCCGCCACATAACACAAGCACTCAGGTCACTCCAGAACAAGTACAAATGTGGCTCTGTCATTGTTCACGTTGGTGTGAATGACCTGAGACATACCTCCCTGGACTACATGAAAAGAGACATGGAAGAGCTCTCTGATCATGCAGCCCAGGCTGGTATGACCCTGACCCTGAGTGGCATCCTGCCCTCACCAAGAATGATACCTCAGTATAAAGAAAAAATTATCAATTTCAACAATTGGCTAAGCTTCTGGTGTCATTCATAGGGGATCTAGTGTCTGTCAGCCAGGGACAACATGCTCGACAAGCTGCGTTGCTTCGCAAGAGACAGCTTGCACCTGTCACCCCTAGGCTTTCGAATACTGGCCAAGGCTCTTGCTGCCCCCATAGTGCCTTTTTTAGGCAAGGCTCAAAAGTCAAACCCACCTCTGTAAACAGCACAATTAACAAAAAACTGAGGGTTATGCTACTCAACGCCAGGAGTTTAAATCTCAAAATGCACACGCTCGAAACACTCCTCAGTATGGAGAATGTCAACATCTGTGCAGTAACTGAAACCTGGTTTAAGGCTTCAGAGAGCACCCCAGCACTACCGGACTACAACTCATACCACATGTTTTGGCCACAGAACATGGACCGAAACACAAAAGGAGGAGGTGTATCCATATTCATCAAGGATACCTACATCTCCAGGTTAGTGGCACAGCATGATACCTCTGAGATTATCCATGTGCTGTTAACATTGGGCCAATCTGCAATGCAAATTGTGGCCTGCTACAGATCACCCTCCATGACCCAGGACCACCACTCCACCTTTCTGGAGACACTGGAAAACATGAAGGTCCTACAGAACACCCTGATATTGGGCGATTTCAATTACCCTACCATTCACTGGGAAAACTACTCGAGTATAAATTCCCAGGCCCAGCACTTCCTAGAATTCATCAAGTCAAAGGCCCTGGATCAGCCTGTAAACTCCCCTACCAGAGGTGAAAACCTATTGGACCTGGTCATCACAAACATGGGCGACAGGTGTTCTACACCGGAGGTCAACCCGTCACTGGTTAGATCAGACAATAAACTAATCACTCTGGATGTCTACACCCCACCACCACCCCAACTAAGGAAACCACAGTAAAAAACTTTTCTAAAGCAAACTTCACCTTACTTAAGACAGAGGTGGTAAGTTTCACAGCCTCCACGCTAAAGGATAATGCTGCCCAAGATGCAGAAACCTTTACAAATGCACTCTATGATCACCTACAAGGATGCATGGATCGTGCCATCCCTAGCAAAACCAAGACTCACTCCTACTCACTCCTCTAAGAGAAAGAAACCAGTTTGGTGGACCCCTGCAATAAACAGGCTATACAATAGAAGGAGGAAACTAGTTCAGAAAAAAAGCAAATCCCAAGAAGGAAAGACATCCCTGATCAGTATCAGTAAGAAACTAAGGTCCCTCATGAAATCATCCAAGGCTAACTTTGAAAGAAAAATAGCCAAAGATTCAAAAGATAACCACAAAGCCTTCTTTAGCTATGTTAAGAATCTAAGTGGTAACTCACAGATATGCACTGAACTAGTGCAAAATAGCACAAAATATACTGAACCTACTGATATTGCCAACATCCTGGCAGATAGATTCAGTGCAAACTTCACCCACCCCCTCACCTCCAAAAGGGCCCACAACAATACCGGAAAAGTGTAGTGTCCCAAAAATCACAGAAACACAGGTGAAAACAGCCCTTTCAAAAGCCAAAAATACAGCGTCAATGGAACCAGATGGGGTCCCAGGCTGCGTCTTGCACGAACTACAGAATGAGCTAACCCCCCCACCTAAACATGCTGTTCAACCTCAGCCTCTCCACAGGCTAAATGCCCATATAATGGTGCACAGCAATGGTTATTCCTCTCCACAAAGGAAGGGCCACAACTGACCCTGGTAATTATTGCCCCATAAGCCTGACTAGCCTGGTCTACAAGACTATGGAGTGCATCATCATGGAACTCATTAACAAAGACATTGGGAACCTCCAAACACTTGACCCAACCCAGTTCGGCTTTGTTAAGGGAAGATCATGCCTACTAAACCTAGTTGACTTCTTCGAGACAGTCACCAAGGCCATAGATGAGGGAAAGGTG
The DNA here is from genome assembly GCF_019279795.1 of Protopterus annectens. Lineage (NCBI taxonomy): Eukaryota > Metazoa > Chordata > Ceratodontiformes > Protopteridae > Protopterus > Protopterus annectens. The sequence goes on from NC_056738.1 coordinate 492,750,526, forward strand.
GTTCACACAGCCTACCTTGACCTCACCAAGGCTTTTGACACCATTTCCCACTCGGGTATTACAGAAAAATTTGCCAGCCTGAACATAAACCCCTACGTTATGAGATGGGTTGCCAACTGGCTTAAAGACAGAACACACGATAAGAATAGCGGGTTCCTGGTCCGACTCTAAACCAGTCACAAGTGGTGTCCTGCAATGCTCAGTCCTGGGACCCCCTACTGTTTGGCATATACTTCTCAGAAGTACAGGCAAACACAGGAGGACTATGGCTAACCAAGTTCCCCGATGACTGCAAACTGGGAGCCATAATTGACTTTCCGGCTGACACGGACATCCTCCAAAAGGGCCTTTCTGAGATGGGCACCTGGTATCAAAGTCATAGCCTCAAGCTAAATGCCAAAAAATGCATAATCATCCCATTTGGGAAAACAAAACACCCACGAATTACCACATAGGTGGCAGCCCACTTAATACAGAAGAGGTAATAAGAGATCTGGGGACCCAAGTAGATAGTAATCTCTCCTTTGACAATCATATTGCCAAAGTAGTTAGGAAATCCTTCCATGTGGCCCATCTAATTACTAAAGGGTTTGCATCTAGATATAAAGAGGTTATAGTGCCCCTCTACTCATCACTCACTAGACCCATCATAGAGTACAATGTCCCATTTCAGATGTACCTTACAAGACACTTCCAACAGCTGGAAAGACCAGAAAAGTACCTCACCAAGAGGATTACTGGCCTCAAGCATATGTCCTATGCAGCCCGACTGAAAAAAATGTCAGCTGTACTCAGTGGCATATCGCTTACTCAGAAGTGATCTCTGCCTGACTTACAAAGTCATGTCCAACTCAGAATTGATGGACATGCTCCACCTAAAGAAATCCAAGTCACTGCGAGTCACGCACTCTAGTGAGCTAAACCTCACCACAACAATAAATAGAACATGCTGAAGGGATAGATTCCTGTCACAGAGACTCCCCATGCTTTGGAACAAAATTCCAAATTATATCAGGCAGAGCCCCTCACTAACACTCTTCAAGAGAAACCTTGACGAGTGGATGGGTAACAGAAAATACACCCCTGGGACCACTTCATTGGCTCTGCTTGACAGAGGATCAGTTAATTAATTAATCAATGGGGTGGTGAAAGCTGGCACACTCTGGTTAGTCTTATAAATGCCCTCGGGCAGATAGCCTAGTACCTACCTATGAACCTATATATGTATATATAGATATATGTATATATAGCTATATATGTATGCACATCCTATGTGCACTGATATGCCTATTTATGTAGATATATATGTAGATATCTATGACTATATGTGCATACATATCTGTTCTAATATACCTATTACTGTCAATATATATGTAGATATCCATAAGTATATGTGCATATGTATCTCTATCTGTATATGTGTAGACATATATTGCTGTGTATCGGTATATATCTGAGTGTTTATATATATATATATATATATATATATATATATATATATATATATATATATATATATAGGTTCATAGGTAGGTACTAGGCTATTGGCCCTAGGGCCTATATAAGCCTAGCCAAATGGTACCCTGGGTTTTGCCAACCAAGAAAATTATTTTCCTGTGCCCCTGTCAAGCAGAGCCACAGAAGTGATCCCCGGGGTGAATTTCCTATCTCCCATCCAATCATTAAGATTTTTCTTGAAGAGTGCTAATGAGGAGTGTTGTTTGATATAGATAGGTAGTTTGTTCCAGAGTATGGGAAGTCTCTGGGACAGGAATCTATCCCTCCAGCATGTTCTGTTTATTGTGGTGATAAGGTTTAGGTCCCTAGAGTGTGTAGCTCAGAGGGATTGGGATTTTTTTACGTGGAGCATGTCCAACAGCTCTGGGTTTGACATAGCTTTGTATGTTAGGCAGAGATTGCCTCTGAGTAGGTGATATGTGACAAAATAAAGCTGGAGTTTTTTGATATATATATATATATATATATATATATATATATATATATATATATATATATATATATTTATATTTATTGTTGTACATATACCTATCTATCTATGTATGTCGATATGTATATGTGTATATATATCTATACAAATATATGGGTAATTATATATACATATATGTTCACCATATGTCCAGAACATGGAGTGGAGTCCAACCTCAGCACCAATAGTCCCAACCTCAAGGGGATGTCAGGTATGTATTGTAGGTATATGTGTAGACTATTGCCACTGTAATAGGGGATTTCTTCACAGACATGTTGTGTGTGGGAGGTCACACCTGCTTTTAACATGTGTGCCATTGGCTACTGACAGACATCCTAAGGACATCATAGTACAGTACCACTGCTAGCACAGTAATGATCCTGTGGACTACAGCAGAGATATGGCCAATAAATGTGGACTGTCTGACACACTCTGGTCAGTCCAGAGGTATACACAGAACCGCTTAGTGCAAGAAATGTGGATCAAGCCTGACAATGGGGATGTTAACAGCCATGTAGATGGGTATATCACGTAAATACTGGTATACATTTGCCCCCATAGGTTATGCATTCACACAGCCCTGTCTTTCCTGACACATAATAACCGCTAGTACAGAAGTGACATGACCACCTACTACCTAGTAGTTAGTGACATACATCTGTACAGCATCCCACAGCTTTGTCTGACATACATGACTGCTATGGTGGCCTGGCAGCAGTACATCTGGCAAGTATCTGAACATAACATCACACTGAGTAAGTACACTAAGCTGCTAGGCATGTAACAAAGCACTGTGCAGGCTACTGGCAAACTGCTACAACATTGGCCTACATTTCTAATGGGGGAATACACATGTACCTGCATATATAGTAGGGTCTACAGGCATGTCACAGCACAGAGTAACAGACACCTGTGTGAAAGTGCATAACCACAACCAATGTGAACACAGCCACAGCCAAATATGGTAAGCTAGTGTAATATTACAGTATATGGACTATCTGATCAACACCATCCTCGTATGTGCCACTCACACACTAACCCTACATATACTGGGCCACTACACTGTGTGGTCCGATGCCTGTCTGTAGTATGGGGCATGTGTGTGTTTGGCCCTACAAACATGTAAGCCAATAGGGTAACATACACTGGAGCAGCATGTAACATCAGAAAGAACAGGACCAAGAACAATGACATCTACCACAGTTTGTACACAGGCCAAGGTACATATTCACAATACACACACTGTTGACAATCACCATAGGTACACAGACCACATTACTGTGCATTCAACCACAGAACGCCCAGGTTATGTCCTTAAATATAACCCCTACTATACATAACATGTGTAGCAGTCTCATATCTCATTACCTAGTTATCAGATATGATATCAATAAATTATGGTGTACAGAACATATGTACCTCTTACTGCATGACATATGTACAAAGGTTGACAGAGTTGCAGTTGGAGGCACAAACACAGGGCCAATATTGACATGTTGCTGTGATAACCTCATACATTTACTGTTGTAACAGGGTTTGTTGTGACATATGTCCTATGTGGGATATTAAGTCAGTAACTCTCATGGCTGTCAGCATGTACTGACTGCAATCCTCACACTATGCTTCTGCAGTTCAGAGATAGGTGCTCTGTGAGTAACACAAGAAACAAAAGGCACCACACACTGCCCAGTCTGCAGATGACCCTACAGATGGGAGTTTCCTCAGAAATATAGCACTGTCATGACAGGTATTAAAACATGTAGACCAGCTATATCCACACACACCCTGTTAAACCAACATTACTCCAAATGCAGAATAGAACACTTACATACTGTAGTTATGCCAGACACATCCCCCTCCTGTGTGTTGGCCTGTTTCCACAGTGTATGTTGTTAGAGGTAAATCCCCAATCCATCTGTGATGCTGTTTGCCAAACACCAGATCTAGGTCCTTCTCAAAATGAATGAAAAGGCCCAACACCAACATGATGTCCCTAGATATTGGAGTGTGTTTCCATGCAATTGGCTATGGGAATGTTACCACAGCTATTCCACATGCAATCAGCTAGAGGAGGGGCTGCAATTCGTGCAGAGGCCATCAGCTGATCATGAGCATCACTTACAAAACATATGGTGCTGCCTAAGCAAAGCAGGTGTAGTTCTCCACATCCACCAGAGTGGGAGTGAGAGAGGCAGACAGAGACAAAGTAAGTCAGGGAGGGGGTGGGAGAGTAAAACCTAAGCATGTTTGTGTCACACCTACCAGGGCAGGGTATCAAACCCCTGACTGACTATGTACTGCTATCGCATGTCTATGCAGTTATTGGATGCGCCACATAGCTTACATGCGAATGAGGTCTCCAAACATATATGTGATGGTGAGTGACATCTGCAACAGTGATATGGTAATGATACAGTAGGTGTAGTACATATGCCTGTCCACATGAACAGGTATCAGCATCAACACAGCCACACTCTCTCAGGGACTCACACACATTGACACACTTGGCAGGGTCAGGAAAACACTTCCTCACTAGTTAGTTTGCCACAATACAGTACTGTGCAGGTATCACATGCACCACAGGGGTTATCTGGAAGTTATATGAGCAAAGGGTATGTGGAGGTGTCTGACATCAGACAGCATGCTTCAATATGCCAATGGGGTTGTAGTGAGTGTGAATGTGGTTACAAACATCATACACCACACACACAGACACAGGGTGCCAGTACTGACATGCATGCATGCATTGCTTCACGGGTGTGTAGTGGTTGACTGTGCCAGAAAGCTATACAAGGCTAGGTGAAAGGTATACCTTGGTATCAGGACACATGACAATGGTCTGCAGTGTGGCTCAGGGGTGTAGTGTCTGGATTGGCTCACACAGGTGGGTACTGTATTCACCATCCAGTCACCTGGTAACTATTGTGTGTGGCCATTGCTATTCAATGCTTGCCATGTATGTGTTCTTTAGTCGATGACATGGACATTGTCTGGAATGTGTACACATCCCACATGCATGTACAGTGTAATGTGGAACTGTACCTGGGATGTCTGTCCCATGTTGTGTACACAGATTGTTATAATCAGATGTGCCTGCCCTGGCCTCATGTGCTGGGAACAGATAATTGACAGCATGTTGATCCTGCACCTACATTGATAGCATGATACAGGTATTCCCTGGTGTCAGTGGTATCTGTCCATACAGGGCATGTGTATAAGGCATGGTATGTCCTTTGTGGGTTACATTTGATGGCACCACAGGTGTTGCAGGCATCCAGTGGGAAGCATAGTGAAGGCACACTGTCTTCATGTACATGCATACAGTACTGATGGACAGGGTGTCATGCCCTTTGTAATCCACTGCAGTCACACCATGGTTACTATCTGTGGGCAATATGCTGGGTACTACCAAAATAGCAGTTGTTGCCTAGGCAAGTGTGTTTGTGTATGAGACATGGGTTGAGAGTGTTCTCTGTATAATACAAGGGTTGTTAACTTTGTTCACCAGGCCTTGATGTCACATGTAGGGGTATGAATTGCCACCCCAGCCTCTCGGCTATTTCACATCTGTTATCCTTGTAAGATGGACATTATGACATATAATAGGGCCACCATATAAGAAATTTGTGAAACCCACTCCACAAAGAGTCCAGTTGTTACACACTCACAGCTACCTCTCCACAGAATATGAATGACAAGCACAGACACACACACACACACACACACACACACACACACACACACACACACACACACACACACACACATCTGCCATTTCTGGGATTAGAACTCCTACCTAACTAGTTTATTACACTACAGCATTACGCAGCTATATGGCGTGCCACTGAGATTACTGGGCTACACGTTTCCCAAAGGTGTATTTCACAGTGAATGACATCAGCAGCCTTGCTAAAGAAGGGCATTTGATTTGTAGTGAGTGTGACTAGCCTAAAAAGCATTGCTCCCTACACAGACAAAGTAACACACAAACATCCACACTTGCTATGTGTGAGAATAGTACCCCTACCAAAGTACTATATCACACTACAGCATTACGCTTTTATAGGATGCACCACAGAGATTACTGAGATACATTTTTCCCAAAGGTGTATTTCACAGTGACTGACAACAGCAGGCTTGCCAAAGTTAGCCATTTGATTTGTAGTGAGTGTGACTAGCCTAAAAGGGATTGCTTCCTACACAGACAGAGGCACACACACACACAGTTGCCATGTCCAGGATTAGAACTCCTACCTAACTACTTTATCACACTACAACATTACGCAGTCATAGGACACACCACCGAGATTACTGGGCTCCACCTTTCCCAAAGGTGTATTTCACAGTGAATGGCATCAGCAGCCTTGCCAAAATAGGGCATTTGATTTGTAGTGAGTGTGACTATCCTAAAAAGCATTGCTTCCTACACAGACAAACACACATCCACACTTGCCATGTGTGGGAACAGAACCCCTACCAACGTACTATATCACACTACAGTATTATACTGTTATAAGATGCACCACAGAGATTAATGAGCTATGTTTTTCCCAAAGGTGTATTTCACAGTGACTGACATCAGCAGGCTTGCCAAAGTTAGCCATTTGATTTGTAGTGAGTGTGACTAGCCTAAAAGGCATTGCTCTCTACAAAGACAGAGACACACACACAAACACACAGTTGCCATTTCTGGGATTAGAACTCCTACCTAATTAGTTTATCACACTACAACATTACACAGTCATAGGATACACCACAGAGATTACTGGGCTCCACCTTTCCCAAAGGTGTATTTCACAGTGAATGGCATCAGCAGCCTTGCCAAAGTAGGGCATTTGATTTGTAGTGAGTGTGACTAGCCTAAAAAGCATTGCTCCCTACACAGACAAAGTAACACACACGCAAACATCCACACTTGACATGTGTGGGAATAGAACCCTTACCAAAGTAATATATCACAAAACAGCATTATGCTGTTATAGGACGTACCACAGAAATTACTGGACTGCACCTTTCCCAAAGGTGTATTTCACAGTGAATGGCATCATCAGCCTTGCCAAAGTAGGGCATTTGTATTGTAGTGAGTGTGTCTAGCCTAAAAAGTGTTGCCCCCTAAACAAACAGTTGCCATGTCTGGGATTAGAACTCCTACCTAACTAGTTTATCACTCTACAGCATTATGCTGTTTTAAGACAAGCCACACAGATTATTGTGCTATGCCTTAACTTTTTGTGGAATTGTTTGTGCTGTGGCATTTTAACAGTTTTTTTCATATATCCTGAACTATTAAAAAAGGTTTGGAGCCTGAACTTCTTGTGGAATTGTTTGTGCTGTGATATTTCAACAGTTATTTCATATATACTGGACTATACAAAATGTTTGGAGCCTGCTATGGTATTTTTTGTATTTCAAAGTGGATGACATCAGCAGCCTTGTCATAGCAGGGCTATGGGGAGGGCAGTGTCTGTGCATGGGCCATAACTCTTTCATCTAGAGGTTGACACACCACATGCAGGCACATGCAGGGTTTTATTCTGCAGGTATGTGTATGGAAAGTACTAGGAAGCACTAGGAAGCCTGAAACTGATACAAGCACTCAACTCTCCTTGTCAATAAGGAGAAATTATTTCTAGGCACTAAACAGCCTATAATTGCAAAGTACCTTGCAAAGGTAAGGGAAAACAGCTCTTAAACTTTACAAAAAAAAGCACCTAAACAGGCATGTCCAAGGGTCAGCTTCCGGTGATTTCTCCTGTCCACCTGGTGAATCTGGGCATACTAGGGCAATGCAGCAACTGCTTCATGTACACAGACAATCCTCTCCTCCTACCACCCAACACTACAACCTGCGAGAGATGCACTTGCATAGCCAAACTGGAAGCAAAACTCTCTCCGGCCAAGATTGTGCTAGACAGTCAAGAGGAGAAGGTTAACACCTGCACTATACCTCAAGCAACTCATAGCCCTTCAAAACCCACACCATCAACACCCACACTTAGCAACACTAAACCCACATATGCGGAGGCCCTTAACATTAACCTGCCCAAGCAACAAGGACCTCCAAAGCTGAAACGCAAACACCAGTCACAACCAAAGTGATACATAGCTCACAACACCAGTGTGCCACCCAACAACAGCTCCTAAGGCAAGACAATGTATCCAACACTTTAGTCACAGATGACTCTATAGTCAGGCACACTGATGTCCCACTCACCAGGCTGAACAAGGAGAAAATTACAGTCAGCTGCCTGTCAGGTGCTAGGATCTGCCACATAACGCATGCACTCAAGTCACACCACAACAAGTACAAATACAACTCTGTCATTGTCCATGCTGGAGTGAATTACTTGAAATGTACCTCCCTGGACTGCATGAAAAGAGACATGGAATAGCTCTTGGATCATGTGGCCCAGGCAGGTATGACCCTAGCCCTGAGTAGCATCCTGCCTTCGCCCAGAATGATACCACAGTATAAGGACAAAATTATTGACTTCAACAACTGGCTAATCTTCTGGTGTCATTCAAATGGGATCCAGTATCTGTCTGCCTGGGAAGACATGATCGACAAACCACGATGCTTTGCCAGAGATGGTCTGCATTTGTCACCCCTGGGATTCAGATTTCTGGCTAAAGCTCTTGCCACCCCTATAGTGCCTTTTTTAGGCAAGGTTCAAATGATAAAACCACCCCCGTAACAGATACAAGCATGCAAAATCTGAAGGTCATGCTACTCAGTGCTAGCAGTCCAAACCTCAAAATGCACTCTCTCGAGACACTCCTAAAAATGGAGAACATCGATATCTGTGCAGTAACTGAGACCTGGTTCAAGGCTCCAGAGACCACCCCTGCAATACCAGGCTACAACTCTTACTACACTTTTCAGCCACAAAACCAAGACCGAAACACTAAAGGTGGAGGAGTGTCCATATTCACCATGGATATTCACAACTCCAGGCTAGTTGCCCAACACAATGCATCTGAAATTCTCCAGGTGCAACTAAAACTAGGTAAGACTGCAATCCAAACTGTAGCTTGCTACAGATCCCCCACCATGCCCCAAGATTCTCACTACACCTTTGTAAACATACTGGAAAATATTAAGATACAACCAAACACCCTAATACTGGGTGATTTCAACTACCCTGCCATTAACTTAGAAAACTACTTGGGTACCAACTCCTTTTCCCAACGGTTCTTGGAATTCATAAATTCCAATGCCCTGGATCAATTAATCCATTGTCCCACCAGGGGCTCCAATATCCTAGACCTGGTCATTACCAACATGGGAGATAGATGCTCCACACCAGTGGTCACCCCCTCATTGGTCAGGTCCGACCATAAGCAAATCACACTTGACATCCACATCCCACCCCCACCCCCCAGTAAGGAAACCTCCTTAAAAAACTTCTCCAAAGCCAACTTCATGCTACTGAAGTCAGATGTGACAAACTTCATGACACCCATGCAGACGGGATCTGAAAGTTCAACTGCAGAATCCTACACTAAGGCACTGTACGAGCACATCCACTCATGCATGAATCGTGTCATCTCAAATAGAACCAAGATGCTCTTCTCCAAAAAAAACTATACAACAGAAGGAAGAAACTGTTGCAGAAAAGAGGAAAATCCCAGGATGCAAAAAAACTCTCTCACCAGCCTCAGTAAGAAGCTGAGATCCCTCATAAAATCCTCAAAAGCTAGTTACAAAAATAAAATTGCCAAAGATTCCAAAGACAACCACAAGGCATTCTATAGTTATGCCAAGAATCTAAATGGCAATGCTCAGATCTGCTCTTAGCTACAACAGAATGGCATTAAATATATTGATCCCAAGGATATTGCCAATATCCTGGCTGATCGATTTAGTGCCAACTTCACCCCCCTCTCACCCCCTAAAGGGCCCATCTCAATACCAATGCCAAATTCCGGTAATCACGACCACATAGGTAGAAACTACACTCTCCAAAGCTAAGAATACAGCATCCATGGGACCAGATGACATCCCAGGCTGTGTACTACATGAATTACAAAATGAACTGGCACCTCAACTAAGTGTCATGTTTAATAATAGCCTCGCCTCAGGTTTTGTGCCCACTGAGTGGTGCACAGCTACAGTTATCCCACTCCACAAGGGGGAATCTGCCTTGGATCCTGGGAACTACTGTCCCATCAGTCTGACAAGCCTGATCTGCAAGGGCATGGAACACATTATCATGGAACTTATAAACAAAGACATTGGCAACCTTCAAACACTGGACCCCACCCAGTTTGAGTTTGTGAAGGGCCGATCTTGTCTCCTGAATCTGACTGACTTCTTCGAATCAGTCTCCAGAGCTGTGGACGAGGGTAAGGTGGTCCACACAGCCTATCTGGACCTCGCCAAGGCCTTCAACTCCATCCCCCATGCTGGAATCATAGATAAACTTACTAAGCTGGGCATAACTCCCTACATCACTCGATGGGTTGCCAACTGGCTTACTGACACAACCCAGACTGTAAAAGTAGCCGACTCCAAATCCAGCTCCAGACAAGTGACAAGTGGAGTACCTCAGGGTTCAGTCCTGGGACCACTCTTGTTTGGCATCTACTTCTCTGAAATATAGGCCAACACTAAGGGACTCTGGCTAACAAAGTTGGCAGATGACTGCAAACTGGGAGCCATTATTGAATCCCCAAATGATGTGGATATTCTACAAAAGGGCCTTACAGAAACAGATGCCTGGTGCCAGAGCCATGGGCTCAAGCTTAATGCCAAGAAATGTATAGTTATCCCCTTTGGAAAAAAAAATGTACCCATGAATAACCACATATGTGGCAGTACACTAAACATCAAAAGTGTGATGAGACACTTAGGGACACAGGTGGACAGTGGTCTCACTTTCGATAACCACATCACCACAACAGTCAGGAAATCCTTCTATGTGGCACATCTCATCACTAAGGGCTTTTCATACAGAAAAGAGGAGGTCATTGTCCCACTGTACTCATCCCTCATTAGACCCATTATAGCGTATAATGCCCCGTTTGGTATGTACCTCACACGACATCTACAACAGCTGGAAAGGCCACAGAAATATCTCACTAAAAGAATCACAGGCCTAAAGCAGATGCCATATGCTGACTGTCTAAAAAGACTCCAGCTATACTCTGTGGCATATCGTCTACTCAGAGGCGATCTCTGCTTAACATACAAGGCAATGTCAAACCCTGAGCTGTTGGACATGCTCCACTTAAAGAAATCCCAATCCCTCAGAGCCACATGCTCCAGGGATCTAAACCTTGTCATCACAATGAACAAAACATGCTGGAGGGATAGGTTCCTGACCCAGAGACTCCCCATACTTTGGAATAGACTGCCCATACATGTCAAGCAGAGCGCCTCATTGGCCCTCTTCAAAAGGAACCTTGATGATTGGATGGGAGATAGGAAATTCACCCCTGGAATCATGTCAGTTGACCTGCTAGACAGGGGTCCAGAGAAGTAAATATTGTGGGAAGAAATATCCAGAGAATTGTTATGGCTAGGCTTGTATAGGCCCTAGAGCCGATAGCCTAGTACCAACCTATGAACCTACAGCTGCTAGATTACTACTGCCTTGTAGAGTCATATTGCACAGCTAGCACTTGCACCACATAGTCTGTAATGCTGATGGATACCAGTGGCTACTTTCTACAGTGAGTGACATTTACACATCATGTGGCTGTAGCCATTTGGCTGTGTGCTGGGTGGGACAGGCCTCATGATGGATGGCTCTTTGTCACAGTCACTGTCTTCCACACATCTATGTATGTCTACTTTTGGCATATTATAGTGTGTTGTCCTTGGATATATGTCCATATTCCTATCCAATGTGTGTGCAAAGCATGACTGGTGCATACTGAGGAGTGTATGCACTAATATCTGCAACTGTCAGATATGTATGGTCCACTTTTGTTTGCAGACATGGGCTTCATTTGTTTAAGTGTGTGAGCATGCCCAGTATGAACTTTCAGTGTGTAGTTGTCTGACACTGCCTTCATTTCTCTAAGTATGTGAGCATGCCCAGTATGCCCTTCTGTACTGAATGTGTGGATCCATTCCAGGTAGTTTGTACTCCAGTGCAGACCTTTGTGTTGTACACCTACAGGTAGCAAACTGTTTCTGCAGGGTATCTGTAGGTCATTTGGCAATATGGGGTCAAACCGTGCAAGGGATAGAGTGTACGGTAGGTGATTGTGTCTGTGCTGCTTCTGCTACATGGTACTGGTGTTAGCAGAGATATTCAGATGTGTACTGTTATACACTGTGATGTTTTATGTCCTCAGGTACTGTCAGGTGGACATTCTTTCTCACAGTGATGTCCTGGGGAACAAGGGTGAATGCAGCTGTGTCCGGTATTGTGGGCAAATGCCTACATATTCATGGAAAGTTATTCTGTTCTGGAGGGGGAGCTGCAGACACTTGCTTCAGGGTCTGTGTATAAAGTTCAGAACCTTGGTACAGTGCTGGCAGAGGATCCCATACTTGTACATCCATCGACATGACAGTATGGCCTTATCTTGCTGTGGCAATACCTCACAGCTGTACAGATTCACACAGATTACCCAGAGGCAGGGGCCATAAGTCAGGATATTTCTCTTATTGTGGTGCATAGGCAGGTTTGTAACCACCTATTTATGTGTTTGCAGCCAGGGATAGTATGTGCACACAGCTGTGTGTCGGACCTTGCACATTCCATGCTGCCCATGCTCCCACCCCCCCTCCATTATTCTATCCTCTTCCATACATTATGCATACATTCTCTGATACTTTCCCTAAGGTGATGACCTCATCACAGCTGTGTTTTGGTGTTGGTACACAATGGAACATGGTGGATATGTTACTGTGGTTTGTCCACATGGCCTTGCATATGGCTTATGTGGAGTGTGTTATGTTGTTATTTGGGTGTCCATGACATAACATGCATTGGCAGTACATGTGAGATACAGGCCTTTGACAGAGGCCTGTAGGCCATTTGGTGGTGATGCAGGCCAGCTGTGGCAGGCCGTTGCATTCTGTCAGTCCTACAGTCCCAGACTGCCATACAGTATATTCCCCTGGGGTGACAGGGTAGGTGTGCTAGGTGTTCATGCCAATACTTTCTATCAGTATTGATCAGGTGGTGTGGATGCTGGCAGTGTGCTACTTACAGCTAGGGACACACCTGCATGGGACACCTGCACTGCATGCTGCATTCTTTCACTATTGTCATAAACAGGTGGGGGACATATTGTACACATTCCCAACAGCAGGGATACAACCAGAGAGGTACCTGGGGGTGGTGTTTGGGTGAGCTGGTTGCATGTGCGCTATGTACACTACTTGCATCTGACTCACAGCTATGCATGGAGCATTCCAGTTATGCTGGCATGTGCAGGTACATCAGATGTTTCCCAATACATCAGTCCTATCACCTTTGTGATCTACAAGTGTTCGGCCAGACACCAGTATTCCCTACTACAGGCCCAGATAATGTGATGCATACCTGTTTGTACAATTCCAAGGGTGTGTCCATTTCACAGTTACACATTATATACTGTATGTCTGGGTACTTGTCCCTGTTCCCTGTGTACTGCTTGTATATCTAGACCAACAGTCATGCCATGTCCATCTTTCAGATGGTGACACATATTACCACCATACATTTACAATTGCTTACTGCTAGCATGTGTTATACTGGTGAGAATTGTCTTTGGCACTGCAGTTGTGAGAACTTGGCCCTGTCATCAGCAGTAGTGGGCAATGGCCACCAGGTCAAACCGCAACATGCATACATACTGACCACTCTCATACAATATGAAACACACACCAACCTAACACACACATACCTGCATATTGTACAAATGCTACAATCTATCCTGCTACCTTGGCCACCTCTAGGCATCTGTGCTCCGCTGGTATTATACCTACACATACATGTTACTACATTTCTACATAGGATTGGGGGGGGGGCACACCTGCCTGTTACTACATGTCTACATAGGATTGGGGAGTCACACCTGCTTGTTACTACTACATGTGTACATCGGATTGGGGGGGCACACCAGACCATTTCTACTTTTCGATTGGGGGGGCACACCTGCCTGTTACTACATGTCTACATAGGATTGGGGAGTCACACCTGCTTGTTACTACTACATGTGTACATCGGATTGGGGGGCACACCAGACCATTTCTACTTTTCTACATAGGATTGGGGGGGCACACCTGACTGTTACTACATGTCTACATAGGTTTTGGGTGGGCACATCTAACTGTTTCTACATTGCTACACAGGATTGGGGGGCACACCTGACTGTTACTACATTTCTACATAGGATTGGGGGGCACATCTGTCTGTTACTACATGTCTACATAGGATTGGGGGGCACACCTGACTGTTACTACATGTCTACATAGGATTTGGGGGGGGCATACCTGACTGTTTCTGCATTACTACACAGGATTGGGGGGGGCACACCTGACACTTGTACACATTTGCTATAACTGTACTGGTATGTCAGTTACTGCATTTCATTCTGTTTGCTAACCTATCATGCTGACTAGAGGCATATCAGTGTACTACAGGTCTTAGGTTTGACTGACCTACATATTAGTTTCTGACTTCCTACCCTTCATAACAAATATCTCACTGCCTGACCTGATGGAGTCTATCTGTGTAGGCCTGTGGGGGAGGTTACCCATAGGAATCATTCAGAGGCTATAGCACAGCCTTTGTTTTTCTTTGTCTACACCTGTCCTGCTGGCTGAGACTGTTGTTGGGTATGTAAACCTCCCTGACTGACATGTGTATGTCATATGGACAAACATGTGGCCCAGCACATTTCCTGCAGTGAGTTTTGTCACCATGTGTAGTATTGGCTACTATGGTGACACCAGTATTTGTTACAGATCTCTTGCTGCCACTGTAGGTGGCTTCTTATCTGCTGGCATCCCATTCAGCCGCCCGACTCCCTTGCATGCTCAGATCCATACCATAGATACAGGTAACAACATATACTACTCTATTCAGCAATTGGTAAGGAGAGTGACTTACCTTGTGGGTGTGCCAGTATTGAGGATGGTGCTGGAGGGCTGCCTATGTCAGATGCACATAGTACACTCCCTACACATGGTTGAGCACAGGTATGTCATGCTTGGCATCCCTTTTACTGTATGTGCAAGTCAGAGAGAGGTGTCATTCTCTGGGTCCCTCCTGTGTCAGTGTATGTGCTATGCATTGCCTCTTTGCCAAGGCCAGGGTATACTGGGCATGCCTCTTTCTGCCTACTGGGGCAGGCTTAGGTTGTTCCTCCTCTGAGTCACTCTGTGCCTGTGCAGGCCTTGGCAATGGTGGGGAGCTGTGTGGCCCTCCCCCATGCTGTTCCTGCTGCAGCTGTTTCCGCAGGATCATATTATATAGCATGGCACATATGATGACAATTTGAGTCCATGTATCTGGTGAGTACTGCAAGGCTCCACCGGATGTGTCCAGGCACTGGAACCATGACTTGAGCATCCCAAACACATGCTCTATTATAATTCTGGTCTGTGCGTGTGCGTCATTATGGAATTCTTGTTTGGGTGTGTGTGCATTTCTGATGAGTCTCATCAGCCACGGCTCCAGTGTATAACCAGCATCCCACACTAGGTGACCGTAAGGGACATCCCCACTGGCAAATCTCTGGTACAGCTGCGTCAGATGCCAGACGTGGGAATCATGATAGCATCCAGGGCAGCCAGCACATTCATTATTATGCTCTGGACATCGCACATGACCTGGCAGTTGATGGAGGGGAAGCCCTTGCGGTTAATGTAGACCCTTCCCTGCTCACCGGGTGGTGCTTTGATGTGTATGTGTGTGCAGTCTATAGCACCCATTACCTCAGGGTATTCTGCTATTTGGTGGAAGAGATGCATATTGCTGGCCAATGCCTCACGGGTGTTGGGGAAATATACGTGTTCACCGACATGTGCTGACATGGCATCCAGGAACTGGTGGAGTGCCTTGGATGCCAATGCTTGAGAGATCCCCATGATATCCCCAGTTGGCCTTTGGAAGGTACTTGTAGCTAGTATTCTTAGGCCTACACATACCTTGGTATTCACTGGGATGGGTTCCCCTCTGTTAGTTCTGTGTGTGAGGCATGGCCGGTACAGCTCAACAATTTGCTGTAAGAGGTCCCTGTCCGCCCTCTAGTGCTCCACTATCTCCAGCTCATGTAGCCCCTGGTAGGTTACCCTGGGTCTGTACACTCTTCTTCATCTCCTCACTGTGGATTCGTTGACAACATTCTCATCCTCACCACCCTCAGCCTCTTCCACATGTTGTTGTATGATAGCTATTGCAGCCCCTATCATTTTTGTTGTTTTTGTTTGTTAAAATTCCTCCACTTGTATACACCAGTGGTGTAAAGTATGTGGGAAATCCAGAAGGAAAGGTGTTTGCATAGTTTATAGTACTGAACTGTGCTGGGCTGCTGCCTGTGTAATTGGCTGATGATTCTGATACATTTCACCTGCCAGCTATGCTAGTTCTCCCTGATTACCTTCCTACTGCTGTTTTCCCTTCCCATTGCCTTAATGTTTAAGCCTGGTGGTGTGCTGCACAAACTCATTGCTCAAATGTGCACAGAGCTGCTATTTCCTGGTTTACTTTTTTTTCCCTTTAAAACCTGGTGCACAGCACGCACACCTGCTTAGGCAATGTAAAGAATGCTAGGCAGCCTAAGGCACACCCCCTAGCTTAGCTCTGCTAAGCTGAGGACAAACCCGAGCCACAGGGCTCCAATCCACTTACAGTATTCTTGACACCCTCCCATGATGTCAGCTAACTCCTAGGCTTGCACCAAGGTATTCCTGCTCTTACACTGTTGAGTGCTGACTAGCATGCAGGAGATATCTGGGATTCAGTATCATTCCCCTCATTTGCATAGAATTGCCTGCTGATGAATAGTTAAAGGTCCCACACTGAGCCTCCCCCCTTAGCAACCACTATTCACTGGCCATGTTGTCTTCTGCCTGCCATTGAGTATAATGGCAAAATAGTGATTTTGGTTAGAATGCTTATTTTAGTTTTTTTTTTTCTTTCTTATTTTTCACCCGATCCCATTTGCGTGCTGCTGCCCTACGCTTAAACAGCTGAGATTGGCTAAAAAAAAAAAAGTAAAAGTTGATTTTGTTATTTTTGCAACTGTTTTCCATGCCAGTGGCCTTATATTTGGCCATTGGCATGTTTTCTACATAATATCCACCCTTTATTTGGAGCTGTCATGGCTCCATTTTGTAGTTTGCAGAAATGTACTTGGTTACTGGAGTACATTTCTACAGATTACACTAGCCCTGCACAGCCATTTTTCAGCTTCCTGGATTGCAAATTCACCTCATTTGCATGGATTACACCTGCAAATGGGGTGATTTGCATACAGGGGCTGAGTCCATGCAGGACTAGTGCAAAAGCGCTCGTGCATGTCCCTATAGCTTATTCCTGGATTGCACGGCAGACATATTGCCTGCTGGAGCTCCTGCGCCAGTCCTGCACACCATGCAGGGCTTGCTGAATCCAGGGAAGAGAGTCCAGTCCCAGGTCTGGAGCATGGTCCCTGTGTGCTCTTGGGGAAAATTGTGCTTGAAGGGGAGATCTGCATCTGAAAAACACTGTGTAAATCCATTCCTGTTCTTAGTGGCTATCTCTCACTGGTGTCAATGGTGAGGATTGAGGCTCCTTGATTACTGGCCTGAAGGAGAGAGGCCATCACACTCCCATTTATTACTTCTCCAAATAATATAGTGCTTAAAGTTCTGCCTTGCTTGATGTCCTTATTGACTTTGATCCTCCTCACTATCTATCCATTAATTACTAGTAGCACCTAGGAGCAATCATACACCCCCATTAATAAATGTTAACACTTTCTGTAATCTAACATATTCTAATTATCAGAGGCTTTATGAATATCACATACCACAGTTTTACCCTGCACTTCTCCCTATCTTATACCTTTAACTACTTTTTTAACTCTCACTAGCATCTGTCGGACATTCCTTCCCTTCTTTCCATATACTTCTTTTCTTATTACTTCCTTTAGTATTTTTATAAACCTATCTTGTAGAATGATTACCTTAAATTTATAATCAGTTTATAAAATTACAGTTCTCCAGTTATCTGAGGTTATCTTATATTTTTTTCTCTAGTAACCTTATTAGTCCCATATAAATATTTTAATCTTGTAATCAATCATCAAACCATTCATTAAGTATTCATAAGAAATATTTATTCTGACATCTTTTTATAAGATTCAGATCCAATGCTATCTCTCTCTACTACATCTGGCTTTCTAACCAAATCCTCCACAATACGTCATTTTTTCATTCTTCGCTGCATTTCATTCTTTCTAGTACATCTTTCTCTGTGTACATTTATTCAAAATCTTTTTCACTACCTTCCTCAATGTCGCAGCCCTTATTCTTATTGTATTTCTTTTATAGTATAGCACCTCCCATTTTTTATTTTCAGTATAGGTTCATAGGTAGGTACTAGACTATCGGCCCAAAGGCCTAAGTAAGCCTAGCCAACAAGGTTCCCTGGTTTACGCCACCCAAGATAGTTAATTTCCTGTGCCCCTGTCGAGCAGAGCCACAGAAGTGAACCACGGGGTGTATTTCCTATTTCCCATCCACTCATCAAGATTTTTCTTGAAGAGTGCTAATGAAGAGCTTTGCTTGACATAGATGGGTAGCTTGTTCCAGAGTATAGGAAGTCCCTGGGACAGGAATCTATCCCTCCAGCATGTCCTGTTTATTGTGGTGACAAGGTTTAGGTCCCTAGAGCATGTAGCTCAGAGGGATTGGGATTTCCTTAGGTGTAGCATGTCCAACAGCTCTGGGTTTAACATAGCTTTATATGTTAGGTGGAGATCTCCTTGGAGTAGACGATATGCTACAGAGTAATGCTTGAGTTTTTTTGAGACTGTCAGTGTAGGGCATCTGTTTGAGGCCAGTAATCCTCTTTGTGAGGTACTTCTGTGGCTTTTCCAGCTGCTGCAAATGTCTTGTGAGGTACATTCCAAAAGGGGTGTTGTACTTTATAATGGGTCTAATGAGTGCCGAGGAGAGTGGAACAATGATCTCTTTTTTCCTGGATGAGAACCCTTTTGTGATGAGGTGGGCCACATAGAAGGATTTCCTGACTACTGTGGTGATGTGATTATCAAAGGAGAAACTACTGTCCACCTGGGTCCCAAGGTCTCTTATCACACATTCAGCATTAAGTAGACTGTTGTTTATGTGGTAGTTCATGGGTACAGAGTTTTTACCAAAGGGGACGACAATGCACTTTTTGGTATTGAGCTTGAGGCCATGTCTCTGACAACAGGCATCTGTCTCAGTGAGGCCCTTCTGTAGGATGTCCACATCATTTGGGGACTTGACTATGGCTCCTAGTTTGCAGTCATCTGTGAACTTCATTAGCAAGAGGCCTGCTGTGTAAGCCTGTACTTCAGAGAAATTTATACCAAACAGGAGAGGTCCCAGGACTGAACCCTGTGGTGCTCCACTTGTCACTGGCTTGAAGTCAGATTTGAAGTCTGCAACTTTTACAGTTTGGGTTCTGTCAGTGAGCCAGTTGGCAACCCATCTTGTGATGTAGGGATTTATACATAGTTTAGTGAGTTTAGCTATAATTCCATAATGGGGGATGGGGTCGAAAGCCTTGGTGAGATCAAGACAGGCTGTGTGAACCACCTTACCATCGTCTACGGCTTTGGTGACTGCATTAAGAAGTCGATCAGGTTCAAAAGGCATGATCTGCCTTTCACAAATCAGAACTGGGTGGGGTCCAGAGTTTGGAGGTTACCAATGTCTTTGTTTATGAGTTCCATGATGATACGTTCCATGGCATTGCAGACCAGGCTTGTCAGGCTAATAGGGCGATAGTTCCCAGGATCAGTGGTGGCTCCCCCTTTGTGGAGTGGGATAACTGTTGCTATGTGCCATTCAGTGGGCACAAAGCCTGACTTTATTTATATATATATATATATTTACTTTATTACTTTTCCAAGAAAAGGATTTGCATCCTCTAGCCTACCCTGCACCAAATATTTTGTCATACTAAAGCATTATGTGTTCTAAGCTTATTAGTTTCATAAGTTTCTGTCACTCCTTTATATTGTCTCCTTTCCTTCCACTGTGTCATATTCTTGGTATTTTTCAGCATATTCTTGGCAATTTTCAGTATAGAAGTATTTTCTATAAATACACAATGTTCCTCTAACTGCAAATAACCTGTTATCTATTTTTTATAATTAAACAGTCAGCCCTTCCATTTCTCATAAAATATGTTCATTCCTTTGAGTTCCACACATAGCAATAGCATTTCTTTCCATTTAATTCCTTTGTCCTACCTTATTTATTTACACACTCCTTTATTTTGTTTCTTCCCTATGTTCTGTCCACATTATTCTATGGTCAAAAAATTCTAGTATCATACTAACCTCTCCTTCCTTTAAGCATTTGCTAGGTACATAGAAATCTATCTTAGTCTTTCCTATTAGAACATTCTGTATTATATTTCTACATATTTACCTTCCAACTCAGCTTTATTGCTCTTTTTGTCACAATTAAAATGTCCTATTATAACATCATCCATTTTGATACCTACATACTTTTCTAGTTCTTTAAAAATCTCATCTCTCTCTCTCTCTTAAAACTGTACTTGCCTAAATTGCTATAACTCTCACAATCTCACCTTTAAGAGAACAGTCTCCCATAACCCTCCTCTTTGTAACAAATATTATATCACACACACTGTAATATCAGAAGCTGTCATGATTGCAATTCCCAAACATTGCCATGCATAGTCCACATAATTTCTGTTCCTCATCATTGCCTAAACACACACACCTTTTTTGTTTTATCAAAAATCTGGGGTCCAATAAATATATTAAATTTTTCCAATATATTCTGCAATAGTCTAATGCGGTGGTGGTGCTGCGGTAGTGTTGTCGCCTCACAGTAAGACGTTGTCCTGTTCGATTCTCAGCTAAAGCGTCTTCTGTGTGGAGACATGCGTGAATGGGCGTACCTTCGTTGAAGGTTGTACGTCAGGGCTGGCAACTCGGTACGTAAAAATCTACTGCCAATCATTAGAGGACCGGAGTTCCACTGTGGCGACCCCTAAATGGGAAAAGCCAAAAGATACAACAACATTTTGCAATAGTCTAATACATAAATTCTTTTAACTCGAGTTTTAATGCTGTTAACAAACATTAACAGATAATATTGAAATATGTACTTCATTTTTATCTTCTTCATTAACAACTTTTACTTTCTTTTGTTATTTTTCCTTCTGGGGAGGCATTCTTCTCTTTATCACCCCATACTTCAATTTGTAATACATTGTGCATTCTGGATTGTGCTTTTCGTTTGTGATAATTCTTCAGCTCCACTTTCTCATTGTCTAGAAATTTCTTCTCCACCTTTCCCTTTCTCAGTCCATTTTTCATTTAACACTGTGTCCACTGGTCTAGCTGGACTGACACAATAAAGGATAAATAAATATATAGATAAATTCTTTCCTTCTAAACTTTCGAAGTTAAACCATATATTGTGATACTCAGAACTGAAGCATATGTATGGCCCTCATTTTTGAGAGTATATCTTAATTTTGACTACCTTAGGTGCAAACAGAAACATAAACTTTTAATCTTATTAATGATGATATATATATATATATATATATATATATATATATATATATATATGTAATCTTCAGTATAACAACACACTGGGATGAATTAATAAAGGTATCATGATGTGTACACAGCTGTGTATGTCACAGTAACTTTGTGGTATGCAGCAAGCACTCTTGCAACCTGCTGCATGGTTCCCTCCATCATAAAGATGTGCAGCACAGCAAAGGGCTGATCTACAGCCATTTTGCATGCTAATGCAATCCAGGTTGAGAGGTTTATGCTAATTAACTATGTGCTCTCTTCCCAGAACTGCCCCCAGGAAAACATCTACATGGCCAAACAATACAAGAAAGTGCTCGGTCATGTAGATCAGCATGACCATCCCCAGTATGTTTTGGTAGTGAACATGGCTAAAAGGCCATGTTCAACTGCCAAACATGAATGCATAATGAGGGAAATTGCTAGACACCAGTGCTTACTGTAAAAGTGTCAACAAAATGGAATGGATGTACAACAAAAGACTGTTGTGAAAAAACACTTCCACCAGGTAGACAAACTCGTAATTTATTGAGCATATATCACCACACAAATGAAATAGTTGTTTAGTGCTTTCATTTTAAACCAAAGACTTCCCCAGAACCAATGGAGTTCAAATGGAGTTTGGGGATGGGAGAATCACTGGACATCAGGGAGAAGGTGCAGTACTGGCACCAATGTTACAGTGGGAATGGTGGTGCCAGATATACTAGACACCAGGGAATGCTTTAAGTGCTGCGATGGTACCAATGTTACAATGGGGATTGGGAGTGTGGAGGACACACTAGACATCAGGGAATGCTTTAAGTGCAGTGTTGGCACCAACATTAGAAGGTGTGGGTGGGAATACAGATGGGATAAGGGCCATAATAGCACACACTTTATATGGGGAATGGGATGTGGAGGAATCATTAGACCGCAAAGGATGGCTATTTAAAGTGTCCTAAAAGCACCAATAGTGTAATGGGGATTGGGATCGGAGTATACTATACAACAAGGCTGTAATTACAGGGGTGTGGGAATCACAGGAGGGTAGGGATAGGCACAGGGAATGTGGTGTTTGTATGTGTATAAAAGTGTCTGGAGGGGGTAATTCCATTGCCTGCAATAGCAGCACGTTGCTGCCATTATGTGCAGATCAGCTAGGGTCTGCAAGTCAAGATAGTAACTGCTGTTCAGGAAACATGCAAATTACATGATATGGAGGTCTTACCTCATTGTGCTGTTCTAGTGTGAGTCATACAGCTCATGTTAAGAACTTTAATGAATTCCCAGGGCTGTGTTTTTTCTACACTTACTAACACTGTAACACAGTATATACACAGGACAGGTTCTTATATAAGAACTTATCATGCATGTAAAAAAAACTGTCAGTTTTGTCCATTTTCTTTGCTGATAATATTTCATAAAATATTGAGATAAAATAACTGGAACTGTGATCTTTAGAAAAGGGAAGGAACAAATTACATGGCAATAGAATTTGTGGGAGCAATACATGCAGAAGAAGTGAAATTTAAATAAATGGAGGACTTGAGCAATTTCTGTAATGATAAAGTGAATAAAGATTGTTAAAATGTATACTACATGAAAATAGCTAAGGACATGTTATTATGGTTTGTTTTCCTTTCTATTGTTGTATACATACCCATGTAATTTAAAAAAAAATGGCATGTATATATTTTAACATCATAATTCAACATATCTACAGATAAATATATGTGCGTGTGTGTGTGTGTGTGTGTGTGAGTGTGTGTGTGTGTGTGTGTGTGTGTGTGTGTGTGTGTGTGTGTGTGTGTGTGTGTGCGCGCGCGCGCGTGGGTGCTAGGTAAGGAGGGTACTTTTCTCAATGTCCCTGAAAATCATGGCTAATGCAGTCAACCAAATATAAATAAATAATATATAAAATGCAAGTGAAAAAATAATCAGCCATGTAGCAGCCATCACCATCCCACCGATGTTTTACCATAAATTAATCCATGTATTTATTATATTTTATTTTGGGAATTATTCTAGGGCACACTTCCTGCTACTAAGTGACACCATGGCAAACTTTCAAGCTGCCCCAAACCATGAAAACACTGCTGCCTAATTGGACTCATTCACAGAAACCCTGATAATCATATTAATAGCTGCCGAGAGACAGCTGTACTTACCTGGATCGAGCAGAACAACTAAAAAAAAAAGCCTCCCTGGTAGAATCCCAGCATCATATAACAAAAGCAGGAAATTCATGGCAGAAATTAGGAGAGGTAATGCCCAGCTATGACCAGCAAGGTAAATAAAAGCAACTCAGAGGGCTAATAAAGTCCATCAAAGCAAAATCGAAGTAAAATTTGCCTCCAGGTTAAGGACAGTCACTAAGCTTTCTTCAGCTGTTTTCATAACCTTAAAGCCAATACACGGCAGTGTAACTAATTAATTGTAAATGGTGCCACTTATATGGAGCCAGACAATATAGCAAATTTCCTGGCTAAAAAAAATTAGCTCCAATTTTACTCCCTTTCCCCACCAGATGCCCCTCAGGAAATACCCACATCCATAACATCCAAAAAAAATTTAGACACAGAATTATGATTTTCTCCCTCCAAATGTAGCCATGCTCCTCTGCAAGATTTACTGATTTTGTTCATAATTTTAAATCAACATAAGGGTCCACATACGTTATGAAATAGCTACATTAATACCTTAATGAGAGTTCTTAACATTAACTAAAAGGAAAACTATGTCAAGACTAAGTGCAAGTTGAATTGTATAAAAACAACTGATGGATGCCAGCATTTCAAAAATCAACATACCAAACAAACCAAAATAATAAGCAAATAGCAGCAGACAACTAGTCATTTTCCTTCATATAAGACAGCCACTGCAATTATGTCTAGTTTGTCCTTGCATATGTGGTGTCCAGTTAATTAGCCCATCTTATGTCTTGCAAATGCACACTAGACCTGAGAAAATGACAACAGGATCATTTAGTTTCATTCAGCCAACCCCCTACCAGCAGTTATTGCCACAACACCTGATAATAGTATTATTTCACCTTCATAGTCCACACAAGCAAGTTGCCAGACATTAAAGTATTCAGCTCTAACCTGCTCACATAAATCACAATGTCAGAGAAATATTGCCCAAAATATCAGGTTGATCACTGCCAGCATCCCTGAAAAAATAAAAATACTTGTCTCATCTCAGTTGTCCACACCAATCACAAAGCCAGAAATATTCCCAAAATTATCTGACGGATCACTGTGATCAGTAATGTAAACATAGCAATGACAGATCACCATACTACACAATTATTGTTATCTGAACTGTCCATACAAACTCAGAAATCTTGTCAAAAACTATCTGGTTGATCGCTGCCAATGTTAATTTAAAACAGTATCACTAACTTACACCAACATTCTTCAAACTTTGTCTGTAGAATGTTCCTGATTTTATTTCAAATACAAAAATACTTCCTTCGTGCGCACCTTTGCATCTACATTTGAATGCTGAGAGCTCTCAACTCCCCAATCTCGCAACATTGAGTGAGTTACGTGAAGTCAAGTGTATCCCCCCCAATCACCCAGTATTATGTGGGTACAATTTATTTTGTAGTGCTTTATTTATTTATTTCAGAGCAATGAAACATTGCTCTAAAAATAGGTAAACATGGAAATAATACCCCTGCAAAAACAAGTACAGCAACCTAGGTAATCACCTAGTTCAGTTATTAGCAAGGCTGGCCTGTTAATGATGGTATTTTTCTAGAGTAGTAATGGGACAAAAATACATTAATAGAAAAGTGCTAATTACTTAAACAACACTGCCAATTTTTAAGGCTGTCAATAAGCTGTGACTTAAAAAAAGGCTAATTTTTGGATACAGAGATCTACAAGGCTTTCAACAAAGCAAAACTACATAGAAGGGTACTTTACAAAAGTAACAATGGTTACTTCTGCTATTACATCACTAGCTTACAGCTTTCCTTTATCAAAAAAGGGCATTGCCTTTTATGTGGGTATGACTTTCTGTTTATGCAATTAAGAACAAGAACAAAAGTAATGCCTTGTTTAGACATTGCAGTGTATGTACTAACCTCATTTTTGTATGGTCTTGGAACATGTGAGCTTTGATTAAGGGGGTGCAGACATAGATGCAATCTTAGAAAATAAGGAGTTTTTCTGACAAGATTTGCTACAAGCCTTCAGACCACCTGGGCTTAATAAGCTATAATGTTTAAAAGTACTATAACAAAAAAAAAAAAAAAAAAAAAATATATATATATATATATATATATATATATATATATATATATATATATATATATTGACAGAGATTCCAGTTATTTATACTTTTGAGAATTAAAAGGCATGACATTGTTGGCTTAAATTTAATATTTGTTTAATGATTTGTTTATATCAGTTATTCTGCTTCTTCACAGATTTATTGTTTTCATCAGTTCTTTTAACTGTCAGGTGAATTGTGTTGATTGTTCCAATCTTCAAACCAATTTGAAGAAGTTCTGTATAGTTCAAAAATGAAAATGCTCACGTTTTATTTATTTATTATTTATTTATTTATTTATTTTATGTTTTATTAAAATTCTGTATTGATGCTCTGGTGAAGAAGTGTCTAGCTATGTTTCATTTTACTGCACAGTGACCATTGAATTATGCTTTTTTTCTATCTGCTCTTATAAAATGAACTCTTATAAAATGAACAATGTAATACAGTTGAGGTAAGGATAGCAAAAGCCAGTGTGTATTGCCAGTGTTGTAGACTTTTGAAATAAATGTAATTTCTTGTTATACCGAGATCTATTGAAGCCTCATATAATTTCTTGTTATAACGAATTCTATTGAAGCCTCATGTGGATCATTGTGTTTATGTCTTGGGAAACCATACAGAATACAGGCATCAAATTACACAATGTGCTTAAAAGAAGGGACATGCCATAATACTATAGGGAATGACAACAGTAAAGTGCAATAAAATGCTTAGAAAGAAAAAGAAAAAAAGACACAATATGGATGATCTATTTCAATAGGGATAGGTCACTGGCAAAGAATTAAAGAGGAGGAAGAATGGAGCCATGAATGGAAACTTGTAGGAGATTTAAAAGCGGCTTCAAGAAATATTATTTTACACTGAGAGTGGTGAGGTCCATAACTAATTACAGGGAGACATTAATGGTGCACAGGCCTATAAATGGAGTTTGAAAACACATGGGACAGGGAGAAAGATGACAGAGATGTGAAGGAGAGCAGCATAGGTCAAATAGTAACATTACGGTGGTCTTACTACATGGGAGATCTTCCACTGTTTTTATATTAAAATGGAGAGAGGGAAGACTAGACAATGAAATGAGCTTGAAGATCTTATCTATACTCATTATGAAGGAAAAACAACAGAATAGTGATATACATTATGAACTTGCCCTATTGTAAGAAGCTTGGAAATGGGTTGCAAAGTTAAACTGAGCTAACATGAAAGGACAGGAGGGAGAGGAAAATTTCACTGAGTATTAGATAAAAAGATGGAGGAGAAGTGAAGAATGGGTGATCCATAGCGAGATGATGCTGATTAAAGTAGGAGATGAAGTATGTAAGTAAGATGCGTTAGGAAAGAAATCCAAAATAACTTGGAAATGTTGGAGAAAGAGGAGAAGAAAAGAGACAGCTAGATTTGTAGATACTAAGTGTGTGACAACATTGGGAGTATATTGTGTCATTGATCTTACATTAACTGTTTTATGTATAATTATTCTAAAGCATAAGAGGCGTTCCTTTTATTCTGTTCTTTTATCCATTTGACTCTAAAGTAAAACTGTGTTGTGTCTGTAGTTTCAATTTATCATGGTTGAGACCCTAACTAGAAGAGCTATAGCATACAGATCTGTAAACCAAACAAAAAGGATGACCGTGAGAGAAGTAGATATGATCAGGAAACTGAGGGATATAAATATTCTTTGAAATTTGCAGCTTAAGAAGTCATGTGTTGCTGACAAGAATTTTTTAATATGGTTGTGACAGATTATTACACTGGATTTCACTGCTGACATATAAAGCACTTGCACAACACACTGCAATAATGGGCAGTGCAGGTTGCAATAAAAGGTCATGCTGGGCTAGTCTATTAACTGTCTAAGGTGGATGATAAATGTAGTTACAACCAGGATGGGGTAGATAACCAAACAGCAGTAGCCAGAAAGGTCAGATTATAATGGAAGGAGAAATAATGTCATAAGTGGAATGTTGCATCACTGGAAGAGATGTTTTAATGGAAACACTGGAAAGGAGATGCACTGCGGTATCATTTTTTTTCTTTTACATAATACTGGAAAGCAGTGGTATAATAAACAGTATATTCTGTCTTTACCTAATAATACATAACTGTACAAGACATAGTGATGGGTATAGGGGGAAACTTCTGGACAAAGCAAGAATATTGACTGAGAAAGTGTATCATGTTAAGGTTAAAATCAAAAACAGCAAGTAATATCTCATACAAAATTATGTCTGGGAATACTGCATGTTTAACTTTGAGAGATCTAGCATATGTGCCTTTAGGCATATATAAAACACCAAAATTAGTTATGTATAAAATCTTCCTTCAGCAAATGATTGTTTATTATATAAAAATATGACAAGCCATCTCACTGAGGATTTTAATAATGGCAGATGAAAGGTGCTAAAAAATGCCCTTTTGTATTACTGGACGACAAGTTAAATAATTTGCAACAAATTAACTACCTACACATATTAGTACAAGTGTATCACCCATATTGATTCAATTAGATGTCATAGTTGTGTCTGAAAGAATGGATAATTTAAATTCTGGTACTCTTACCAAGACATAAAGAAAAGATGGGATAAAATATGAAAAGCATACAAGGAGAAATAGGTGGAGGAAAACCATGTGCTTGTAAAACTGGTTTGATAGAAACACTATTATTCAAATTAGGGGGTGCTGACTGCAGGAGTATGAATGTGATTTATTATGTAAAATGTCAAGCATGCAGCAGTTTTTATGTAGGAAAAACAAACCGGATGCTTAAAGACAGAATACTTGAACATATTGGGGACGTTCACAAGAAAAAACTTACAAATGCTTTAGCTAAACATGTATCTGATTCTGGCTCTGCTCATTGTTTTAAATTTACTGTTTTAGAGTGCATTGAACACACCATTAGAGGAGGGGATATCTGAAATATTACTGAATGTGCTGATCTTAAATGGACTATTTTATTAAAAGCAGTTTCACCCCCTGGTTTGAAAAATAATGTTTCTGCCAGAGCAGTTTTACAAGCATGTGGTTTAAGGCACCGATTTTATAATTTTTTTCGAATGGTTTTATGAATGGTTTTGCCCTACCACTCCCTTACTAGCCATGTGTGACTGCGGTGGTGATGCTGCGGTAGCGTTGTCATCTCACAGTAAGACGTTGTCCTGTTTGATTCTCAGCTAGAGCGTCTTCTGTGTGGAGACATGCATGAATGGGCGTACCTTCGTTGAAGGCTGTGCGTCAGGGCCGGCAACTCGGCATGTAAAAATCTACTGCCAGTCATTAGGGGACCGGAGTTCCGCTGTGGTGACCCCTAACCAGGAAATGCCAAAAGACATAACAACTCCCTTACTAGCCATGTGACCTGATTATTTTTTTCTGATTGGGTAACTGCTCCATTAATGTCTCCCTGTAAGTAGTTATGGACCTCACCACTCTCAGTGTAAAGTAATATTTTTTGAAGTTGCTTTTAAATCGCCTACAAGTTTCCATTCATGCCTCCATTCCTCCTTCTCTTCAGTTCTTTGCCACTGACTTATCCCTATTGAAATGGACCATCCATATTGTGTCTTTTTTCTTTTTCTTTCTAAGCTATTTATTGGTCTGAAGAAGCTGCCTCCAGCCGTGAAAGTGATTACCTTTTATTTGTTTTCATTATTTTTCGATTAAAGTTTTATACATGTCAGCTGTGGTGGTCGAGCTTGTTTTTAAGTACTATCATTTTGTTAGATATGAGTATTAAGCCTTGGACACAGTTTGTTTTTTTCTTCTTTGAATAAAAAGTAAGAGTAGATTTCTTTTCTGCTCTGGCCAACATTACATTGTGATCTTCTTTGTATGAAGCTACAGTTCTAAGTCAGCATAAGTATATCAGAAATCATTTTATTTTTTATTCCATTATAGGTGATTGTGATACTTACCAAAAAATCTATAATCATTATATTGTTGTAGTAAATATCTTCTACCCAACATATTTCTCTTAGCTGCTTGCTTGGCCTGCTTTTCAGCTTAGCACCATGTTTGCCACTTATGTGATATAGATATAATTATGAAAGTGTATTTTACAAAGACTTTTTGAGTGTCTCTTTTCTACATCTGTAAATGCTCTTGAACCAATTGATGTATTCTCCTGCAAGATCACAACTGTCATTCCGACCTACACCCACTTGCAATATAACTGATTTATTTATATCTAGGTTAAATTTAAACACCAAATGGGATAATTAGCCAGGCTTAAAATGGCTTGCAAGTGCATTTAGCCTAGTATTAACCTATAAACCTATCAAACTATCTCAACCTAGATATTACTGTAACTGATTTCTTAAGTATTTTGAAAATATGTTCCTCTTCATGCCTTCATTCATAGTCTACACGTTGGTCCAAAAACTTTGAGTGAGACACAGTTAAGCGTATTCACTGTACATTTCACAAGATACTGCACCACTGCTGTAATTCTCGTTAATGCTTGTTTGTCTTCTGCTTTGGCATTTGGGCTATGGCTCTGAATTTTTATGCATCTGTCTCCTCTTCAGTTCTTCTAATGTTAGAATATGAATCACATATTTCAGAATTCATGTCATACTGGTTTTACTTTTGATCTTATGTTGCTTAAAATGACCGTGGGTCTTTTCAATAGGTATATCAGTCTCTTTTGATGGTCTTCTTGCAATTGACAGTATACTAGTATGTCATCAATTACATCAGCATCAGCTTCAATGCCTTTAATTACTCATGCAATAACTCTTTAAAGTACCCTTGGTGCTGATGAAATGCCAAGCAGAATTCACAGGTATCTATAATTTCCTACTGGTTACTAAAATATGCTGAAAATACACAGTCTAGGGTTTTCTTTATATAGTGTTATCTGCCAGAATCCCTGTTTTACATCTAATACTGAAAAGAAATTAGTAAGTTAATTGCTTGATACCACTTGCTCAAGTGTAAGCGACAGGTAATGCTCTCTTTTAATGAACATTTGTCAATGTTTCACATTAAGGTATATGTGATGTTTGTCCTGCTTCACAACACTGACCGTGCTATTCATCTACTGTGTGTGCGCTTTTCATTCTCTTCCATTCCTGTTTAGTTCTCAATGTGAGAACTGCTGGCATTTTCCTAGGAGCAATTAACAGTGACAGAAGAACTATCAAATATTTCATTTTCCTGGCAAGCTTCCTAAATCTGTATATAAATAAGGATAATCAAGCAAGATATAATTGCTAAAGACCTGCCTAGTATTTGAGATCACTATGTTACTGTACCAATGTTCAAGTGGACATTTAGTCTCTGCTTGTATGCTGTGAATTCATTTTACCCTGATAGACTACTCTCAAGTCAAATGAAAAATAAAAGGCAGGTTGACTGTCTTAGAGCTCTTATTTGAAAACGGATTTTGCTCTTTTTACTTTTATAATCACATATCAACAGTCTTTGACCCATTGACTTTAAATGGTATCTTGAATTATTAGTAATAATCACATAATTCTCTTTTACATGTCATTCAGCCCTCTAATATACTGTTACCTGTTGAATACCTTATTTATTCATTCTGAGCTTTTCTTGAACATATGACTGTCAGTCTTGTCACATTCTCTGATCTCACAGCAAAACTCACTCTCTCTCCACTATGAACAGCACCTACAAGCAGTTCATTTTCCTGTTTTGGCTCAACAATGTGCATATTCCACTGAAAACGGGTATTTTTTCTCTTGTGTTTATAACCTCAGATAGGAGAAAATGTTTACATTTAAGCAGTTCCATACTTCTGAATCACATGGGGCTTTCTCATCAACACTACTGCCATAGCATATTCATATGTTGTCTCTTTTTGAGTTGTTGGTTCTCACCCTCTTTCATTTTCTCAGTTAATTCTTTTAAATGGACACAATTTAAGTTGCTGTATATATATATATATATATATATATATATATATATATATATATATATGTGTGTGTGTGTGTGTGTGTGTGTGTGTATATATATATATATATATATATATATATATATATATATATATAGAGCTTTATAAAAGAACATGTTTGTTCTGTTAAAGGCCTGCCTGTTATTTGATATGTTTTTATACCATAACTTATTCTGAATCATACAGCTCACCCAAATGTAGTCTCTGGCTCAGGTTTTAGGTTGGCAATGCAAGTGTCTACAGTTTCAGCTGAGCCCTATTTCTTTTAAAGGATAAATGACAAATAAATGTCAAAATTTTCCTTGGCTCATAATGATCCCTTAATATCTCTCTTACTGTTACTATTTTGTCCTTCTGCTTCTTCCTCCCCAGTGATGTGCAGAAATGTGGCATACTGTAGGTTTTCAGCATGGCTTGTTCAGCAAATGGCTATCAGTAGGCTTTCAGACTTAAGTTTCCTTCCAATAAGATAATTCCTGGTGCTTGGATCTGACTTCTTACAAGTTATGCAAATGAAAATTGAAATGGTGACTTTATTTTCAAAAATATAAAAGATTTACAATATAGGAATTGTATTTCTGTATTTCCAACTGTTCAAAAATTGGAAAGAAAATAACTATTAATTTCTGTCAGCATATAGCATGCATAATGTTCACCAGGATGCTTTGCAATGAGATAGGTACAGTAGATCTGAGTCAGACCTTGGTCATATGGGGCCCTAGGCAGAGTAATAGATGATGACCCCCCCCTATAGCCAGGACACCCCCCTTCCTCCACAACCATTTTAGTGTCTTATTACTTGGCTCTCTCCCTCCGTTACTATAAGTACTAGTCAAGCCTGTTAGTGTGCACACTATTTTCGTCTTTACGTCTACAACGATTACAGATATTTGGATTTTAATTTAAAACTTCTATTTAAAGCACTCATAGCAATTTGCTAATAAACAAATACAGTCTCACAATGAAAACAGACTTAGCATGAGCAATAGTAAACTTCTCTGCCCATAAAACTCACATTCATTGAAACTGCATTGAAACTCACATTCAAAGAAAATGCATCTGGTCAGCAACAGATTAACTCTGCCTTTGGGCTGTTTTCAAATCCTGGGGCCCCTGCACACATTTTTATGGCCATGCATACATGCATTTATTTTTTAATTAACTTTCCTGACTGTATTAAATTATATTCCTTGTTTAATACAGCACCACTTGTTAGAGTGTATTTTCAATCTGTAGTTTTTAACATTTTTTCCAATAAGCAGTGAAACAACATGTATGAACCAATAATGACAAAATTACTTATTTCAGAACATTTTAAACATAAAGGCCATTCAGACTGTTGTCATTATAATCTACCAGCATTAGTCAATATGAAGAATCTCTGCTGAAGTAAAAGTCATCTGTATAATTCCACATTAAAGAGATCTGTAACTAATGAAGAGGTTTCTACTGGCAAACAGCTTTGCATTTCAGTGCTTCATCTACAAATTCAGTGTCTGCTGTCCTTGAAGAATAAGATGCCCATTACATTAAAATAAAAAGGTGTGTGCCAGCAATCTATCCATCTGATGTAGGAAGAGAACCACAGCCTTTCGCACAAAAAGCAAGTACGTTACCTGTTGCACCACTAACACTAAACAATACAAATATGAAAGTCTACAAATGGCAGTGTAATCCTCACTGATTAGACATGTTTATATACCACATAACACCAAAATTACTACTTCAAATGTATAACAATATTAAAAGAAAAACAATAAATATAAATTCATAAATCTATCTATCTATCTATCTGTCTATGGGTCTACTTCTCTTTATCCAAGAAACATTTCTCCGAAAAAGAGAAGTAGACCCACACATAAGCAAAAGATTGGTTCAACGAACCGTTACGGAAGACTGAGGTGCTGAAGCACACTACAGTGGGGAAAAGGGAAATGACCTGTTTCCCCACTGTAGTGCGATCTCGGAGTTGGTATATTTAAGTAGAGAGTGCAGGGGGGCTTGCCCCCCTGCAAAAACATTGCTTTGGTGTTCATTAACAGTTAGTTGAACCATTCTTTGCAAAAGTCCACTTTCGGTTAAGTGCACTTTCACTTAAGTGTGGGTCTACTGTTCTTTTTCAAAGAAGTGTTTCTTCGATGAGACCAGAGTTGCCAGATTTCCAGCACCCCAGGTAGGGACAAAAAAAGAAAAAGGTCTCTCACGGCAAGTGAAGACCAAAAAAAAAAAAAAAAAAAGGTCTTTAATGCGGAACAGAGTTCCACATTTCCACATTAAAGAACTGAGCTCACTCAGTAGCTCTGCACTAAACACGGAGCTTCTCGTGTTTAATGCATTGCAGTTCCGCATTCAACACAAGTAGCTCCGTGTTTAGCGATTTTTGATTGGCCTGTATACCGGCATATGGGCCAATCAGGTCAAACACGGAGCTTCGTGTTTAATGCGGAACACAAGAAGCTCCGTGTTTAGCAATTTTTGATTGGCCCGTATGCCAGGTATACGGGACAATCAAAAAAAATAAATAAATAAATAAAAAACAAACAAAGCGGAGGCTGGCCGGGATTTAAACCAGCAGGGCGGGACTCGGGATCAGGCTGCTGATCTCGGGACAGTCCCGCCCAAATAGGGATGTCTGGCAACCCTGGATGAGACCCATATATATATATATATATATATATATATATATATATATATATATATATATATATATATATATTTTGCAATATTGCAATATATTATTTGCGGTTTTATATTAGTTCGCCAAAATTTATTTTCAGTGAACACCTATTCATTGGCCCCTATTCAATGAAAATCACTTCTGCGATTGCCTCTACCCCATGGTAGTGCAATTTCAGAGTTGGCATATATAGTTGGGGGTGTGGAGGGCATAGTCCCCCACATTGAGGGGTGTGTGAGCAAAGCCCCCCATTAAGGTAGGTTTGATTTAGTTAGTTGTGGGTCTGTTGTTTCATTGCCCTTGAAAAATTCAGCAGCCATGGAACTTATTTTCTCTGAAAAGGGATCAATGAATAGGTGTTTGCTGAAAACAAATTTTGATGAACTAATATAGATGCACTATTTGTACAAAATATTCCAACAAAGCATGAATGAAATGCATGATGATAGAAATGCAATGAATAAAGAAAGAAAGTTAAAGGAGACCTGGCATTCGGTGAGGAAGTTTAAGGCACTTGCTTGCCAAAAATTAAGATTATGGTTTGACTATGAACAAAGTCACTTAAGTAGACATTGCCCCTAGCTGGGACATCATAAACACACACACACACACACACACACACACACACACACACACACACACACACACACACACACACACACACACACACACACACACACACACACACACACACACACACACACACACGCACATACATCTCTGCTACCGTGAGGTTAATACATAGCTGCAGCAAATAACCTATCTACTCACTGCTGCTTAGCTGCTCCCACTCCTTTGGCTACACAAAATAATCTGTTCTGCTGGGGCTTTGACTTGGCTACACAAACTCACTGTGTTGGGGCTTACAAACTCTCGCTACAACTCCTCCAATGGCTTGGCAATAGAATAAAAATCATCTGCTGAGTGGGTAATAATAGCTTGCTTCATTGAACTAGTTAACTTGGTAGTTCTGCTAGGTGGGTAATACAATACTTAAAATCTCCTGCTGTTTCTCACAGTGCTATTGTCACACATGTCTGCCTAACTCTAGGTTTGTCACCTGCAAGGCCCAAATGCTAGTTGGCTTTAGTTGCATACAGAAAAAGTTTATTTTTGCTTATGCACTTGCATATAGGGAAAGGTTTAGTCTTTAATTACAGGTACTGGGGCCACCCCACAGCCAACACAGGCCCTAGGCAACTGCCTAGGTTGCCTAGTGTTGGATCCAGCTCTGCAGTAGATGTACCACCAGCCTCCATGTGGCATTTACTGTGACCTTAAGAATAAGACAAAACACATAAGAAATCAAAATGAAACTCTAGCACTATGCAGCAGGCACATAACACTTTATTTCAACACATAGGAACAACAGAAAACTGGTTTCACCTGAAAACATAATTCAACAAATAGCAGTCTTACAAAAGGTAGGCTTTAAATAACATTTACAAAGATTAGTTTAAAATTACCAGTAAAAAGTCACTTACAGATCATTTAGAGACCACAGTAGAACCAAATATCAGATGCAGTAACAACAGATCACGCATGAACAGAAATCCACCAAGCAGTTTTCTAAACAGTAGTATTTTATTCAGATAAAATCTCTCCTAGCACTTCAGCTAAAAAGCCTTTTCAAATCCAAATACACATCTTTTATATAAAAAACAATTTCCCCTAATTATTCTTTAAAATAACTAAAGTAATTATATTATTACAAAACATTTAACCAGTTTAAACCCTCCAATTACATTCTGTATTAAGTCCCTTAGGGACTAAAGTTTCGTACTTTAATATAAAATTAGATTATTGTTGTAATAGTTTAAGTTTCAGAAGAGAAGTATTGAACCTATTCACCTTAACCTGCTGTAATATATTGACCTGACATTCTTCCATATTGCTACCATGATATTTTTTAAAATGTGCAGCAACTGGGCTCTCCAACTTGCATTTATTTATGTCCCTAATATGTTCTAAAATTCTAACTTTAAATGCTCTTTTACTTTCACCAACATAATATTTATTATATGGACATCTAAGTACATAAACAACCACCTCAGTGTCACATCTGAAAATATTTTTTGCCTCATATTTTTTTCATTAATATTTGGGAATAGCCTAACCATGAAATTACAACAGGAACACCTTCCCCAAGGGAAGGTCCCTTTAAAGCTACTTCTCCTTCAAATATTAACCTTAGGAGCTACAAATCTATCTCTAAGTATCATATCTCCTATGCTCCTTCCATGCTTGTATGATATGCTTGTATGATATGCAGGAATTTCTTCCAGAATATCACAAAATTCTTTTTGTTGTACCAGAAACTCCATTTAATAAATATTATCTCCAGGATTCAGTAAGGTTCTATGTAGGAATAGCTTATTTCTGCACAGAAACGACCATTTAAGAGCAGCTTGGCAGTGCATCATGCATAGTTATGACGGTACGCTGCCTCTGCTCCTGGAGCATGGACAAGTGCAGGGGGTGTGTCTGAGAGTAGAGCTCCCACAATATACATGCCCCTGCAGTCAAGAATTGCCATTCAGCAATTACAATGGGAGAGAACACTCATAGGGGGTTGCATACTTCTCAACTGTACAGATCATCACAGAATGTCCAGATTTTTGGCTCATACTTTTGGCCTGTTCCTCATTTGTCCTGGCAAATCACTGGGATGATCTCAGGATTGAAGTTGGTAAATAATAGCATACATTTGAATGTCAGACTTCAAATCCATCAGAAAATATATATTAAAAGAAATCCTGTTACTCTAGCAACTTTATAAGAGCAATATTTAAAATATGTCTCTAGTTGTACCTCATTTTGTCAAGCTTTGTCCAGATATTTTACATGAAAAGGTTGAGAGGTATGGGGGTTACCACCTCTTCAAATGCCCAAAGTGGGACTGTTAGCGTAGAGACATGACATGTTGCAGGAGAAAACACACCCACAGCTATTGCAAAGGTCAAATCCCCACTTCCAAGGAAAACCCTATGCTCATAGCAACTGAAACACTTCCTAGAAAAAAATAACACTCACATTTTCTTATCAGACAGATTAAATTTAACCATAGCTGCGTGGATTTGCCCATTGCTTAGCTACGTATACGCTAGCTTAAATAGCACGAGAAGGTAAATAGCAAGATACATTCAGTTGCAGTAGTACTGCAATAGTGTAGTGGTCAGAGTGTTTGCTTTGTGTGCAATCATTCTTGGTTCAATTCTCACTGTAGTAAATTCTACTTTCCATGTAAAAGCAATTTATGAACATTTTTATTGCTGCATAACCTACGAAACAACATATATTTGTGAACTGGGGTATTGCATTAAGTGCAGATGTAAGGTGTCATTGAAATAATGTGGTAAGATCCACAGATAACCACAAGTGCCCCATACAGTATGCATACACATGAATCAGGGATACTAAACAAAGTTATAATGTGTAATGAATTATAAATCCATACCATACAACAAAATTATACAGTGTCCAAATCTACCACTTTCCCAAGACCCATGTTTCATTTCTTTCTAAATTAGTTCGGGGGTAAGTGGGAGTAAGCACTTTTAAGCTGTAGTAAGTGGGTTAAGCCTGTTTGTGTGGGAGTAAGCAATGCCTACACTGGTTAAGCAATTTAGAAGCTAACTGAGTATAAGAAACTGTAACCAGAAGTTAGCATTGCTTACGGTCATGCAAACCCACTTACAACTTCTTAAAAGTGCCTTAATCACTCTGTAACCAACAGCCCCTGTTCTGCCCAGCAAAAAAATAAACAGTCCTTGCACGTCTTGAACCCAGTACACTATAGTCATAACAGTTAACCAGTAAGCCATCACAACTGTACATAACATTGAGGTATACCCAAACAGATCCTCACTATAGCACAATCACAATTTACATGTGAAAGTAATCTATAAACAGTTTTATGTTGTATAACCTACTAAATAAGATATATATGTGAACTGGAGTACTGTATTAAGTCCAGATGTGAGATGTCATTGTAATAAAGTGGTGAAATCCCCCAAAAAACACAAGCACCCCATACAGTGTACCTACACATGAATCACGGGTACTAAGCAAATATATAACATGTAATAAATGATAAATCAATGCCAAACAGCAAATAGTGTGCAAATTTAAAAATAAGCAATGCTAAGCATTGCACACCTCTGCTTACCAGGCGTAAGTAATGTATAGCCCAGCTAAATCGATTTTCTCATTGGTATGCCCCTTTAAGCAAAGCAATGCCAACCTTAGGTAAGCAGGTTTGCCCATACCTTAACATTTTCAAAACTGTCCAATCACAAAAGTGCGGGAAATCGGCCCTATTTAAACCCCACAGGTGAGAATACATCTCATAACTGGTTGCAGCTTCCTCCTGTAGGCACAATGGCTGGTGTCAGGGAAGGATCGTGCTTCCGAGCATAGCGCTGGGGCATCCAGGAGTCCAATGTCATGGCAGGACTCCTGGTAAAAGACCATGAAGAGAGACTGCTGCAGGGCCAGTACCAGGGTTCTCAATATAAAGTGGAAGCCTGGGACCGTCTCGCCCGTGACCTCACCAGTGACACTGGCATCCCTCGAACTGGTGAGCAGGTCAGGCATCACTATGCTGACCTGAAATAGAGGAAGAGGGAGCTCTTGGATCAGTGGATCCAAAAAGCTAAGCAGTGGGGTGATGTCCCAGCAGTGTGTAAGTACTCATTCTACTACCTGTTTAATAATTGCCAGCTCATGTATATTATGGATAGGTATGGCTAAATATTCCTCTTATGTCTCTGACAGTGGCAGCAGAGTGGGCTGTGAATCAGGAAGCCCATGCCTGTAGGCTGCAGAGGCTGTGTCGCGAGGCAGGTTAGTAATAATCTTGCATGTACTGTCATAAGAAATAAATCTAAATGTAGTAGAAAGTTAATTGTCAGTATAAAACCTGTATTGTGTATGAGATGTACTGAATAAACCAGACAATATGGCCTGAAAGTCTCATATAGATTGTATGTAAATAAAAGGGTAACAGCCTGGCAATAAAGGTCTAACTCCTGGACTGCTTGTGTTTACTCTGGTATCATATGTTAATGTAGTGTTGCAATCTCTTAATAGTGCTGTTGTATTAAGCACTGTTACCCACACTGTGCTACATAAATAAAATGTGTAGGAATGTCTGTATATGACTGTTGTAATCACAAGGTCATATTGTACAAGTGAGACTTAGACAGAAAACAATGAAAAGATGGACAACATAATCCAAATAGCACACTCAACTGAGAAGTAAACTGTTGTATTTTTAGCACACACAGCCATGGTTCGAATCCTGGGAGTGGTAGCAAGCTGTATGCAGAATCATACCCCTTAACTGTACAGATTTTGTCAGAAAGTTCAGATAATTGGCTTACATTTCCGGCCTGACATCCTGTCCCCCTGGCAAATCAGTGGGATGATCCCATAAGTTTAGACAGCAAATAATGACATACAACTGATTGTCAGATATCATAACCATCAGAAATATATCTATAAGTCACCAAAATGTTATGAGAGTAATATGCAAAGTATGTCCCATCTCTACACCCATGTTGTGAAGCTATGACCAGAGTCTGTGCAGTAACAGAGTGAGACATATGTGCATAATAATAATAACATGGAATCTGGTAATATGTGTGGCAACATTCAGGTAGTGTTAACAAACATTCCCTCCACAGGTCTGTCAGATAAGAAAACTGTGCCTGGAAATAAAAGATTGAAATCCTGGACTGCTACTGTTTAGTCTGGTATTGTATGGCATTGTTAGTGTTGCAGTTTCTCTGAATAGTAAGGTATTACTCATCACTGTCACCCACACTGTGGTACATAATAAAACTGTCTATGAATCCCTATATAAGTGTGTTATAATTACAAGGTCAGATTGTAAAACCACGGGAGACTTATAGACAGAAATCAGTGAAGAGCTGCACAGCAATGTCTAAATAGCACACTCAACTGTGATGTACACTGTTTTATTTTTAGCAGACACAGCCATGTTTCGAATCCTGGGAGTGGTAGTAAGGTGTACGCAGAATCATACCCCTCAACTGTACAGATTTGTTCAGAATGTCCAGATAATTGTCCCATATCCACTGCCTGTTATTCTATCCCCCTGGCGAATCAGTGTGATGATCTCTGACATTTAAGCAGCACTTAATGACATATAGCTGACTGTCAGACCTGTGAATATTCAGAAAACATATATGAAAACAAACCTGTCGTAGCAGCTCACCAAAGGTTTATGAGGGCAATTGTCAAAATATGTCCCAGTCTCACCTGCATGTTGTCAAGCCTTAACCAGAGTGTGTGCAATAAGAGATTGAGAGGTATGTGCATAACATTAATCTGGAATCTGGGGAATATGCATACAAACAGTCAGGTAGTGTTAACAAACAATACCTCCACAGGTATACCAGATAAGAGGTGTATACTGCAGATAAAACACAGTTCACGTATATAGTTGTCTACAAACATACCACTGTCCAAACTAAGGCCATAGGGTAGTGTAATAATACCTGTAAGGTATGGATTACAGCAGTGACTAAAAAAGTATTGAGAACTACAGGGATATAAAAGTTGTTAATTGACATCTCTCTCT
>NC_056738.1:492796704-492804204 GCF_019279795.1 Protopterus annectens
TGTATATATAGATATATATATATATATATATATATATATATATATATATATATATATATGTGTGTGTGTGTGTGTGTGTGTGTGTGTGTGTATATATATATATATATATATATATATATATCTATATATATTTATAGGTTCATAGGTTGGTAGTAGGCTATCAGCCCTAGGGCTTATACTAGCCTAGCCATAACAATTCCCTGGCTATTTCTTCCCGCGAGCAAAAAAGGAAGCTAGCAGGTACGGCTGGTGCAAGGCAAGCAAGCTAGTTAGACCAAAATGAAAAAATGCCAGCACCAAGAATGAATTAAGTAATAGTAGCTTTATTTAAGCTGAAATTCTAGACCGGTTTCAGCACATGGCTTTCATCAGTAGATTGTTACACATAGAATGAGAAGGTCCTGCTATAAATACCTTTATAACCGAAAGTAGAAAGACATCATTTCCTGTCTCAAGAAGAAAATGTAATTGTTACAAAAATAAACATAAAAAATAAAAATAAATATTGGTATACATAATGTAATACAATTCAAAATGCATGTGCTTTGAAAATATACATATTCTAATATCAATATTAAAGTCAAAAAGGAACAATGTTTGAATTATGATAATTTGTCATTAAGTCCATGGGAAAACAAACTCCCTAATTTCACTATCCATCTTTTCTCTTTGTTATTCAGAATATCATGCCATCCAGTTTTGAAAGCACGGTTGCCTATAATGTTATCAATGATAGTAAATGAAAACTTGGCAGTGGGATGATTCATAGTGTGTCTGTATAAGGCATTTGTAATCCTACCATTTCTGATATCCCCCAGGTGTTCAGATATTCTAATTCTGAACTGTCTGGATGTCTGTCCAACATAAAAAGCTTGACATGTGCATGTTGCAAGATAGATAATCCAATCCGAACTACAGTTCCCCAAAAAAAAACAATATCATATAAATGACCAGTGTTTTTACTAGTAAAAGTTTTTGTTTTAAATATGTAGCCACAAAAGCTGCAATGACCACAAGGGTATATTCCAACTAGTTTCTCACCTGTTAATGTCCTTTGGGATAAAGTTTCATCCCTAGAGTTGATTTTCTTATAATGTGAGAAATGAGATCCCAGTGTTTTTCCCTTTCTGTATGAAAATTAGCATTGCTCCCCCAAATAGTCCTCTAAGAGGGAATGAGACTTCAGTATATTCCAATGTTTATCTATAATATTAAGAAGATGTTTAGTATTTCTACCATAGGTTGTAACAAATCTGCAAGTTTCTTGATTAGTCTGTTTTTGATGTTCTTTATATTCCAGTAGTGAATCCCTAGATTGGTTTTTGCTCCATTGCATGGCAGAACTGATAGTATGTCTGGAATATTCTCTAGTGAAAAACCTATTGGCTAAGTCATCATGATGTTGTTTTATATCTTGCTCAGAGGAACTTATCCTTTTGAGCCACAAAAACTGTGATTTAGGAATGTTATTTATTGTATGTTTTGGATGTAGACTGTTGGCATGGAGCAAGGTGTTAAATTCGGGAAAGTTTCGATATACAGAAGTTTTTAGTGTATTGTCTGGTTGGTGCTTTAAAAAGACATCCAAGAAATGTATTTCATTATGATGATAGTTCACCGTAAATTCTGTACCCCAAATGTTTCCATTAAGATGTTCAACAAATTCTTGAAGATAATCACTGCCACCTTTCCACACTAGCCAACTGTCGTCCAAATATCTTCTCCAGATATCAATCTCTGGTATGTATACATTGTGCAACTCATCATAGATGATGTGTTCCTCCACATAACCCATATAAAGGTCAGCATAAATGGGTGCAAATGAGGCACCCATTGCCATTCTGTATTTGCCAATAGCAATCTTGTTTAAAGTAAAAGACATTCTTGGTAAGGATGTGTTCAGCCATGCAAATAAGTAATGTATTAAATCCTGGGGAATAAATATTAGCTTTGTTTAACCAAAAATCCAAAGCTGCTAATCCTGCCCAGTGTGGAATACTAGTATATAGAGACTTAACATCTAAGGTACACATTAGCCAATCTGGCTCCAATTCTGATTCAGAGACAATTTGCAAAAATTCAGTAGTGTCATGAAGTCTGGTTCTAATTAAAGATAGAAGGGGTTTCAGTTTTTCAGTTAAAAAAACAGAAAGTGGTTCTGTAAGTGATCCAATCCCAGACACAATAGGTCTGCCTGGCGGTTTATGTAGAGATTTGTGGATTTTCGGTAGTAAATATAGATATTGTTTAGCTGGATCTTTGACCATCAAATGTGATTTAATCTTATCAGAAATAATGCCAGCCTCCACAGCCTCCTGTAAAAGTCATCTATTTCCCTTTTGAAGTTAGGTGTAGGGTCGGTACTCATTTTCGTGTAATGATGATGGTTAGACAGCTGTCTATTTCCTTCATCCCAATAATAATCGGCATCCATGACTACAACCGCACCCCCCTTATCAGCAGAGAGAATGACTATATCAGTATTATTCTTAAGATGTGTTAGGGCAAGTTGTTCAGATTTGGATAAATTATGCTTGATATTGTAATCTGATCTCAAATGAAATTGTAAATCTTTGATAACTGCCTGTTGAAAAATAGCCACATGTTTGTCCATTGGAGGATTAAATGTTGATTTATGAAACCGAAATTCAGAAGATCTTTGAGGAGGATCAGAATGATCCTGTTGTCTGAAAAATAAATTCAGGTTAATCTTTCTACAGAATGCAATAGTATCTGATACTAGAAAACTCTCATCAATAAAAAAGCCAGGAATGAATCCAAGACCTTTATTGAGCAATGTATATTCATCTTGTGATAAAACATACTTTGAGATGTTAAGCAAATTAGTACAAGGTAAATCTATTTCACTACTGACATGAACAGATCTTCCAAACTTTTTGCCCTTGTGTTTTCTGCCTCCCCTATGTTTTCTACCCCTAAAGGGTCATCTGATGTTCATCCCCTCTTAACATTTGGTGAGTCACCAGTACCAAAGGATTCTGTGTCTGTTGTTGAGGACTCCTCACCAGAAGTAGTGTTACTGAAGCC
This sequence comes from Protopterus annectens, assembly GCF_019279795.1. Classification (NCBI taxonomy): domain Eukaryota; kingdom Metazoa; phylum Chordata; order Ceratodontiformes; family Protopteridae; genus Protopterus; species Protopterus annectens. The sequence continues at coordinate 492,799,753 of NC_056738.1, forward strand.
TGCCTTTTTTAAAATAGACCTAGGCCTCTTTTTACGCACATAAGTCGGATTCTTTGTACCCTGGGCAAACCTTACCCCCCTGTGTGACTCAAACTGTCTCCCTCTATATTCTTATTTGGTTTCAATGTTTACAATTGTTAATGTAATTCCACTATTAATCTTTAATGTTTATAATGTTTGACTGGAGCTTTTCTCCCCGGGCCTCTACTGAAAATGGACATGTATCCAGTTAGACTAGCCCGGTCAACAAATGTAAAATAAATAAATAAATAAAATAAATAATCCTCCCTGTCTCTTGAGAATTTATGAAGTTTTTTTAGTTTTAAGATTATTTTCAAGAGTCAACAGTTCCTTAGATAATTTGCTCAGGCCACCCTTGAAACTGGCCTGTTCTTCAAATTTTTTAAGATCATTACATGTCTTTTCAACTTCCAAAATATTGGTCTGAACAGTTCTTTCGTAAAAAGATGCCAATATATTCACAAATGACATGGCTGCCTCCTGCTGTGCTAGCTGCCAATCTTTGAGTAAAATATCATCTGGTATTCCAACCAATGGTTGAATTTTTGACCTTAACCCCCTAGGGGATATTTTTTGGTTCTGATAAGCCTTGAACAATTTGTGATGCCAAATGTTTGACCTTAGTGTTTTGATTTGCTTGCCTAACTGGTTAAACAAGCGGGAGCAACCGTCAACTGGATCTAATGTTGGACCACTAACCGTTTCCATTGACATCATGCCAATGCCAAAAACCTGTATATCATCTTTATCCGCACATAGGCCGGATAATAACTTCTGTAGATCCATGACAATACGTTGCCTGAAAATGATATTAATTGCTTGCAAATGAAAGCCAATTAAAAATGTGGCCTGAGCAAAAAAACAGGAACAGTATCACTATCCCAAAAATAAATATATGTATGTGAATATCTATATCAGTTTGAGTCAGACAGGGACGAAAGCATATAACCCATAGATGACCAAGAATAAAGATAAAGATAGACCTAGCTAGCAAAGTGACCTAAAATTCTAGTTGTAATATCAATTTAAACAATAATACTGATATGATATTGTCATATAGTATATTTAGGTCAAATTAATCCTACATGTGGCTAGCTTTTATCAATGTTCCCCCTGAAATAACCCATCCAACAAAAGAGGGGGACTGTTCAGATTTCTGTCAATGATAAGGTATAGAAATAATCATGTGATGTTAATAAATGCTAATATAATATATTCCTACTCGAGAGCAAAAATAAGGAACAATGTAATATGCTTAGTAAGCACGAGATATCATACCCTGCTAGAATTGTACCAAAATGTATATTTTGATATTAACATAGCAAGTATCTGTAGTATTGACCTAAATTGTAAACAATGCCAAAAATGAGAATTGCATGGGTTATAATCAATCCAGCCACAACATGAATGTCCTTATCTAGATACTGCTAGATATATAAATAGTATACAAAGCCTGACCTACACAGCTTATATAAATAGTCATATAATATTGATGAGTACTGTCATGATATATTCCTGCTGGACAGCAAAGGTGTTGAGCAGTATAATGTGCTTAATAAACACGATATACCATACCCTACTAAAGTTTTTCCAAGATGAATATTTTTGTATAAACATAACTAGTATCTGTAATGTTAACCTAAATTATAAGCAAAACCCAAAAAATGAGAATTGCATAGGTTATAAACAATTTAGCCACAACATGAATATCCCTATCTGAATGCTGCTAGATATATGGACAATGTACAAAGCCTGACATAGACAATATATATAAATAGTCATATAATATGGTATATTCCTTTAGGATAGCAAAAATTGTGGAGCAATATAATGTGCTTTGATAAGCACAATATGTCCTGCTGAAATCTTACCGAAATATATATTTTTATGTAAGCTTAGCAAGTATCCTGAGTTATAAGCAATGCCCAAAAAGCAAGAAATAATGACAAAAATCTATATCCTGCTAGATATATAAACAGTGTACAAAGCTTGACATAAATAGCATATAATCCCATGAAATGAGAAATATAAATGTAAGGGCTTCTTGATAGAAAGCAGGAAGTATTAGTAAAAATCCAATACATTAATCTACTTGAATAAAGACATTCTGTTGCTGTTCTAATACAACATACCTTTTCATAAAGAATCTATAATAGTAATATAATTAGTTATTCTCATTGAAAAATAATGCGGCCAATATACTAAATTTAATAATGAGTATAGTTGTGAAACAAAAAAACAATCATGAGTACAAAGACATATAATAAATTGTATAGTCCCAAATCCTGATGAACAACTCGCAAAAAAGGTCCAAATTCTTCAAAACGAACTTGCATGAAAATACAGTAGCTGCAGTGGAAACTGCAAATAAATGAGTATCAAAAATCATCACGTTTATATTCCCCACAATGAAATATCCATCCAACGATGATAAGGCAGCCAAAATGTTGATGTTATTCAATTCAAAAGTCCAAATAGAAAGGCTACTATCTCAACAGTCCCCAAAAAAATAATAAGATAGCAAGCTGAGGAAACTATTTATGTAAAAGTACCTGAATATGGATTTGTTCAATAACAGTAGTCCAATAGGGAACTCCCTAATCCCTATGGTGTTGAACGAAAATCTTCGCCTCTGCCCATTTAGAATCACTAGTTCGTCTCCCTGTTTGTATCAAGCACCTGAATAATTCCAGAATTACCGAAGGACATCTGAAATAGCTGAAACCATGCTTTCACAAACCCAAGTGTTGCAATCTAAAAAATGACTTCACCAAAATCTTCGCATCTGCCCGTTTTAAAGCACCAGGTCGTCTCCCTATTGGTATCCAACACCAAAGTAATCCCAAAGTTACTTAAAAAACATCTAAAATGGCTGAAGCCATGCTTTCTTCAACAAAAGCATTGTAATCTGACAAATGACTCCACGTAATGAAATCCAAGGCAACAAAATAGTAATCCACTGGAACCCAATGAAAAAGCACATGCAGAGAAAATGTACAAAAAGCGGTGTGTAACACAAAAATCAACTCCCGATGAGGAGCCCTCCTCAACAGACACAGAAATATCACAAAATGGAGCTTCTCCTTCTCCTTAATCCATTCAAATGCCGACAGCCAGCAAAAAATCAACGTGAGCAAAAAAGGAAGCTAGCAGGTATGGCTGGTGCAAGGCAAGCAAGCTAGTTAGACCAAAATGAAAAAAATGCCAGCACCAAGAATGAATTAAGTAATAGTAGCTTTATTTAAGCTGAAATTCTAGACTGGTTTCAGCACATGGCTTTCATCAGTAGATTGTTACACATAGAATGAGAAAGTTCTGCTATAAATACCTTTATAACCGGAAGTAGAAAGACATCATTTCCCGCACTATTTACTTCCCTGGATCCCTGTCTAGCAGGGAGACTGACATGATCCCCAGGGTGAATTTCCTTTCTCCCATCCAATCATCAAGGTTCCTTTTGAAGAGGGCCAAAGAGGCGCTCTGGTTGACATGTATGGGCAGTCTACTCCAGAGTCTAGCGAGTCTCTGGGCAGGAACTTATCCCTCCAGCATGTTTTGTTTATTGTGATGACAAGGTTTAGATCCCTAGAGCATGTGGCTCTGAGTGATTGGAATTTATTTAAGTGCAGCATGTCCAACAGCTCTGGGTTTGACATGGCCTTGTATGTTAAGCAGAGATCGCCTCCAAGTAGATGATATGCAACAGAGTATAGCTGGAGTGTTTTAAGGTGGTTAGGATAGAGCATCTGCTTTAGGCCTGTGATTCTTTTAGTGAGGTATTCCTGCGACCTTTCCAGTTGTTGCAGATGTCTTGAGAGGTACATACCAAATGGGGCATTGTATTCTATAATGGGTCTAATGAGGGATGAGTGCAGTGGGACAATGACCTCCTTTTTTCTGAATGAAAAGCCCTTAGTGATGAGGTATGCCACATAGAAGGATTTCCTGACTGTTGTGACGATGTGGTTATCGAAGATGAGACCACTGTTCACCTCTGCCCCTAAGTCTCTTATCACACTTTCAGTGTTTAGTGTACTGCCACCTATGTGGTAATTCATGGGTACATGTTTTTTCCCAAAGGAGATAACTATACATTTCTTGGCATAGAGCTTCAGCCCATGGCTCTGGCACCAAGCATCTGTTTCTGTAAGGCCCTTTTGTAGACTATCCACATCATTTGGAGATTCAATAATGGCTCCCAGTTTGCAGTCATCTGTGAACTTTGTTAGCTAGAGTCCATTAGTGTTGGCCTGTACTTCAGAGAAGTAGATGCCAAACAAGAGCGGTCCCAGGACTGAACCCTTCAGGTACTCCTCTTGTCACATGTCTGGAGTTGGATTTGGAGTCAGCTACTTTTACAGTGTGGGTTCTGTCAGTAAGCCAGTTGGCAACCCATCGAGTGACTTAGGGATTAATGCCCAGCTTAGTAAG
>NC_056738.1:492809204-492816704 GCF_019279795.1 Protopterus annectens
GGCATATTGTATTAGGAGAATGTGGCCTCAGAATGCTGTATTCTACAAATATATACACATGCACACATTCACACACTTGCCAGAACTCAGAGGGTATCCCATGCCTATCAACCCATTTGTACAACAGTGTTGTGCTGGTACTGCAAGCACCAGGTAGCCCTTAGAGAGAAGTGTTTAACAAGGTACATGCAATGTCCGGTACAGCAGCAGCCACATCTAACTATGGCAATGGCGGTGTGGCGGGTGTGAAGGGCCTCAAGGGTATTATCAATTACAGGTCTACAAACACACAGACACTGTTATTCTCCATAATGCACATGTACACATTTATCAGTAATGGGGTCCATCAGTGCAGGTGTTCATAGGTGTGTACCAGGCTATTGTCCATGAAGAAATGGAAAGTGTTGGGGATGTGTGTACAGTGGTATCATGCCACCTGCCATGTGCCAGCAGGACATCTATCAAAAGATACCACAGGGGTGATCCTGAGGGTGAGAGTTACATGTGATATCCAATCATTTGGTTGCCTCTTGCAGAGGGTCAGTGAGGTGCTCCAGTTGACATGTATGCAACAGGTATTACATAGCATGGTCAGTGTCTGTCTTGGAGACCTGTATCCAAGCATGTTCTGTTGGCTGTGGTAGTGTAGTTGAGGTATCCATGGCATGTGGTGCATACAGGGTGTGGATTCCTAGCTGTAGCATTCATAACACAGCTGGGCAGACATGTCAGTGTCAGTCAAGCATAGATTGCCTGTAAGTAGCCAAGATGGATACCTGATATCTGCACATCTGTACAGAGGACAGACAGACATCAGCTAGCCAACTGGCTATGCATTAGGATGAATGTGTTGACAGATAGATGTCTGACACTGATAGGTATGCCATTACTACATGACAGCAGCCCTCAATGACATGTCCTATACACACAGTAGTCTACAGTTAATATCCTCATGTCAGATCAATATCTAGTAGGAAATATTTAATGAGATACAGCTCACACACCAAGAACATGACAGTGATGACTCAGAGTGCATCTCTGCATGCAGGGGTGTTTGGTTCCAGTACTACAATCTGCAATCTACTCTTACTTGGGAAAGCACTGTCAACAGTAGTAACGTAATGATACACTACATGCCAGTGTGACTGCATATAACCTGGGATACTACCCATGTATGAAACACATTCAAATGGAAAAGAGTGTTGTACAAGCCATATATACTCAGGTGTCCCAGACAGTAAACTCACACCCCTTAGTGCTGTAATGACAGCACATAGACGCATGTTATGTACATGGAATTAAATACACTTATTAAAGATGTCATTACCCTGCTATTTTATCAGAATAGAATGTGAGCACTGGTTACCCGAGCTGAGCCAAGCTTAGCAGGTTTCAGGATTGCTGCAATATAAATGCTAAGCACATTTGCGCACTGGTAAGTAAAGCTTACATGGTGTAAGCGCCTGTATGTTTAACCATATGATAGCAGCGCTTACCATTGTGCAAACCCACGCAAACCCACTTAAAGCTGCTCAAACTGCCTTAACCACTCTGTATCCAACAGCCTTTGTTCTGCCCAGCAACACAATAAACAGCCCTTGAACCCAGGAACCTGTACACTGTAATCACAGCAGTTAATAACTAAGCCATCAAAGCTATGAACACAGGTGTTCTTTTTTCAAATATATCTGTCAGTACACATACTAAATAGTATTGAACAACTGCTATGACTTCTACAATTGTGTAGTACTTGTTAGTAATATTACTGCTGAATCACGTATGTTATCTCTAAATATACACATATCAGATAAATACAGTGTGATGCATCTGGGAAGATATAAACAATAGTCATGTTTACACATAACAAGGATATGTATATTTATATATATATATATATATATATATATATATATATATATATATATATATATGTATAGGTTTATAGGTTCATAGGTAGGTACTAGGCTGTTGGCCCTAGGGTCTATATAAACCTAGCCAAATGGTATCCTGGCTTTCGTCACCCAAGAAAATTATTTTCCTGTGCCCCTGTCAAGCAGAGCCACATAAGTGATCCCTGGGGTGAATTTCTCCTCCAATCATCAAGATTTTTCTTGAAGAGTGCTAATGAGGAGCTTTGTTTGATATAGATATGCAGTTTGTTTCAGAGTATGGGAAGTCTTGGGGACATGAATCTATCCTTCCAGCATGTTTTGTTTATTGTGGTGACAAGGTTTAGGTCCCTACAGCGTGTAGCTCAGAGGGATTGGGATTTCTTTAAGTGGAGCATGTCCAACATCTCTGGGTTGGACATAGCTTTGTATGTTAGGCAAAGATCACCTTTGAGTAGGCAATATGCGACAGAGTAAAGCTGTAGCTTTTTGAGATGGTCTGTGTAGGGCATCTGTTTGAGGCCAGTAATCCTCTTTGTGGGGTACTTCTGTGGCTTTTCCTGTTGTTGTAGATGTCTTGTGAGGTACACACCAAAAGGGGAGTTGTACTCTATAATGGGTCTAATGAGTGATGAGTAGAAGGGAACAATGACCTCTTTTTTCCTGGATAAGAAACCTTTTGTGATGAGGTGTGCCACATAGAAGGATTTCCTGACTACTGTGGTGATGTGATCAGCAAAGGAGAGACTACTGTCCACCTGTGTCCCAAGGTCTCTTATCACACTTTCAGTGTTAAGTAGACTACCGTCTATGTGGTAATTCATGGGTCCAAACCAACGTAATCTTGCCTCTCTGGCTTTGTCTCCAAACCTTCCAACCTGGGAGATGGTAGCATTGATGAAAAGGCAGGAATCAAAGCTGGATGTGGCAAAGTTAAAGATGTTAAGATTTGCACTGGGTGTGACTAGGATGGACAGGATTAGGAATCAGCATATTAGAGGGTCAGCTCAGGTTGGACAGTTTAGAGACAAAGCAAGAGAAGTGAAATTGCGTTGGTTTGGACATGTGCTGAGGAGGGATGCTGGGTATATTGGGAAAAGGATGCTAAAGATGGAGCTGCCAGGTAAGAGGCAAAGAGGAAGGCCTAAGATAAGGTTTATGGATGTGGTGAGAGAGGACATGCAGGTGGTTGGTGTGAAAGAGCATGATGCAGAGGACAGGAAGAAATGGAAACAGATGATCTGCTGTGGCGACCCCTAACTGGAACAGCCGAAAGAAGATGATGACAGTCATGTTACACAGTTATCACAAGCACCACAGACACTATAGTGCTGAGGGATACCAGAAGCAAATATTTACAATGATTGATATTTGCATATCATGTGGTAGTGGCCAATTGGATGTGTGCTGGGTGGGACAAGCCTTATGATGGTAAGCTCTTTGTCACTGTCTGTCCGTCTCTTCCACACATTTATGTATGTGTAAGTCTGATCTATTATAGTGTGTTGTCCTTGGATATATGTGTGTATTCCTATCCAATGTGTGTGTAAGGCATGACTGGTGTGCAATGTGGAGTGTGTGCACAAACATCTGCGACTGACAGATATGTATAGTCCACTGTTGTTGCCAGATATGGGCTTCATTTCTTAAGTGTGGAAGCATACCCAGTATGACCTTCTGTATTGAATGTGTGAGTCCATTCAAGGTAGGTTGTACTCCAGTGCAGGCTTTTGTGCTCTACACCTTCAGCTAGCAATCTGTTTCTGCAAGATATCTGTAGATTGGTTGACAATATGGGGTCACAATGGGCAAAGGATAGTGGGATACTGTAATTAATTGTGTCTGTGCTGCTTCTGCTACATGGTTTTGGTGCTAGCAGAGATATTCAGACATATGTACTGTTTTACACTGTTATTTTTTATGTCTATCAACTACTGATAGGTATACATATTTGCTTGCAGTAATTTCCTGGGGAACACAAGATGAATGAAGCTGTGTCCAGTATTGTGGTCTGCAGCCTACATATTCTTGCACAATCATGCCATTATCGAGGGGGAGCTGCAGACACTTCCTGATGGGTCTGTGTAACTGGTTCAGCATCTTGGTACATGGTGGTTGAGGATCCCATACTTGTACATCCATCAACGTGACAGTATGGCCGTATCCTGCTGTGACCATACCTCACAGCTGTACAGATTCACACAGGTTACCCAGAGGCAGGGCTCATATTTCTGGTCATTACCCATTCGCATTGTGGTTTATGAGCACGTTTGTAGCCACCCATTTCTGTGTTTGCAGGCAGGGTTAGTATGTGCACACATCTGAGTTTCAGACTTCACACACTCCATGTCCATGCTTCTTCCCCCCTCTGTTATTCTATCCTCTTCTGAAAATTATGCAAACGTTATCTGATAAGTATCCCTATAGTTATCACTTCATCCCAGCAGTATTTAGGGTTTGGTCCACAGTTCATGCAGTAGGACATGGTGGACATGCTACTGGGATTTGTCAACATGGCCTTACATCTGTGTTCTGTGGACTGTGTTATGTTGTTATTTGGGAGTCCATGAGATAACATATTGGCAGTACGGGTGAGACCCAGGCCTTTGACAGAGGAATGTAGGGCATTTGGTAGTGATGCAGGCCATCTGTAGCTGGTTGGTGCATTGTGTCACTCCTACAGTCCCAGGCTGCAAGCCACTATATCCCCCTGGGGTGACAGGGTAGGTGTGCAAGGTGTTAATGTCAATAGTATCTGTCCTTATTGATCCATTGGTCTGGATGCCAGCAGGGTGCTGCTTACAGCTTGGGACACACCTGCATGGGACACCTCTTCAGCATGCTGCATTCTGTGGCTATTCCCATACAGAGGTAGAGGTCATATTGTACTCATTCCCAACAGCAGGGATAAGACCTGTGAGGTACCCGTAGCTGATGGTGGGGTGAGCTGTGTGCATGTGTGCTATGGAAGCTACTTGCAGCTGACTCACAGATATATGTGGGACATTCCACTTATGCTGGCTTGTGCAAGGACATCAGCAGTTTCTCAGTACGTCATACCTGTGCCTTTTGTGGTCTGCCAGTGTTTAGCTAGATGACATCAGTATTCCATACTACACAGCCAACTAATGTGCTGCTAACCTGTATGTACAATTCCAAAGGTGTGTCCATTTGACAGTAACATTATATACACTTTCTGTTTAGGGGACTTCCATCTGTGTATTGTTTGTATGTATGTGCCCACATTCATGACATCTCCATCTTTCAGATGGTGACAGATATTACACCCAAACAATTAGTATGGATTACTGCTGGATTGTGTCTTGCTGGGATGCATTGTGTTTGGCACTGCAGTTGTGATGAACTTGGCCCTGTCATCAACAGTACTGGCCAGTGGTCACCGAGATACAACCCTCCATGCCTACATGCTGACCACTTTCACACAATATACAACACACAACAACCTAACACAAAGAGCCCTGCATATTGTACCCGTGCTACAATCTATCCTGCTACTTTGGCCAGCTCAGGTAATCTGTGTTCCACTGTTATTATACCTACACATACATGTTACTACATTTCTACATAGGATTGTGAGGGGGGGACACCTGACAACTGTAAACATTTGCTATCACTGTACTGGTATTTCAGGTACTTCATTTAATTCTGTATTCTGACCTATCATGCAGACTAGAGGCATATCAGTGTACTACAGTTCTTAGGTTTTATTGACCTACATTTCAGTTTCAGACTTCTTACCCTTCAGGACTAACATCCCACTGCCTGACCTGTTGTAGTATGTCTGTGTAGGTCTGGAGTTGGGCTGTTCTCCATATCCATCAATCAGAGGACTTAGCACAGCCTTTCTTTGTGTTGTCTACACCTGTCCTGCTGGCTGAGACTGTTGTTGGGTATGTAAGCTTCACTGACATGCATGTGTGCGACCTATGGACACACATTTGGCCTACCACATGTCCTGCAGTGGGTTTTGTCACCTTGTCTAGCACTGCCTACTATGCTGACACCAGTATTTGTTAAGAATTTCATGCTGCCCATATAGGTGTCTACAATCTACTGGCAAACCATTCAGCCACCCAACTCCCTAACATGCTCACATCCATACCATAGATACAGATAGCAGAACATTCTACTACATTCAGCAATTGATAGTAAGTGTGACTTACCTTGTAGTGTGCCAGTATTGAGGATGGTGCTGGAGGGCTGACTATGTCAGATGCACATAGTACACTCCCTATACATGGTTAAGCACAGGTAGTGTCATGTTTGGCATCCCTTTTACTGTATGTGCGAGTCAGAGAGGGGTGTCATTCTCTGGGTTCCTACCGTATCAGCATATGTGCTATGCATTGCCTTTTTGCCAAGGCCTGGGCATACTGGGCATGCCTCCTTCTGCCTACTGGGTCAGGCTCAGGTTGTTCCTCCTCTGAGTCACTCTGTGCCTGTGCTGGCCTTGGCAATGGTGGGGGGCTGTGTGGCCCTGCCCCATGCTGTTCCTGCTGCAGCTGTTTCCGCAGGATCATATTGTGTGGCATGGCACACACAATGACAATTTGGGTACATGTAGCTGGTGAGTACTGCAAGACTCCACCAGATATGTCCAAGCACTGGAACCGTGACTTGAGCATCCCAAACACATGCTCTATTATGATTGTGGTCTGTGCGTGTGCCTCATTATGGAGTTTTTGTTCAGGTGTGTGTGCATTTCTGATGGGTGTCATCAGCCACAGCTCCAATGAATAACTAGCATCCCTCACTAGGTGGTACTATGGGATGTGCCCATTGGCAAATCTCTGGTACAGCTATGTCATATGCCAGATGGGGAGTTGTGATAGCTTCCATGGCTGCCAACACACACATCCATTATAATGTCCTGGGCATCACACACAACCTGGCAGTTGATGGAGGGGAAGCCCTTGCAGTTTATTTAGACTCTGCCCCACTCACCAGGTGGTGCTTTGATGTGTATGTGCATGCAGCCTATAGCATCAACTACCTCAGGGTATTCTGTTATTTGGTGGAAGAGATGCATATTGCTGGTCAACCCCTCACAGGCGTTGAGGAAATATATGTGCTCACTGGCATGTGTCGACATGGCATCCAGGAAATGGTGGAGTACCCTGGATGCTGCTGCCTGTGAGATCCCCATGGTATCCCCAGTTGGCCTTTGCAAGGTACCTGTGGCTTGTATTCTTAAGCCTTCACATACCTTGGTATCCACTGGTATGGGTTCCCCTCTGTTGGTTCTGTGTGTGAGGTTTGGCCGGCACAGCTCAACAATTTGCTGTAGGATGTCCCTGTCCACCCTATAGCGCTCCACTGTCTCCAACTCATGTAGCCCATGGTAGGGTACCCTGGGTCTGTACACTCTTCTCTGTCTCCTCATTGTGGGTTGGTCACCAGCATTCTCATCCTCACCACCCTCAGCCTCTTCCACATGTTGATTTATGATAGCGGAAGCAGCTCTTATCATTTTGTTGCTTTTGTTAGGTAAAATTTCCTTGTTTGTGTACACTGGTGGTGTAGCATTTGTGGGAAAAAACAGAGAGAAAGGTGTTTGCATAGTTTATAGTAGTGTGCTAGGCTGGGCTGC
>NC_056738.1:492821704-492856704 GCF_019279795.1 Protopterus annectens
TCATCAGTGATAAGTCGTGACAGTCTAATAAACTGACCATGCAAGCACATTCTTTTTCATAAAGAATGGATGTTGGCTGCAAAAGTCTAAAAATTTGTTTCTGTATGTATCTTTTCTGTACACATTAGAACTAAGAAACCCTGTGTCATTGTCTATAGAATTCCTGTTGTCAAGAAAATTGATTACTTTGCCACTACCTGACATAACAAAACCTAAGAATGGAATACTGTTGAAGAGTGTATTAATGAACAAATCTAGTTCTGTTTCAGGTCCCTCCCACATGAAAAAAAATCATCAATGTAACGGCGATAAATATGAACTTTGTCAAACCCTGTCAGATAGATTAATGTCTGTAATTCGGGTCTATATTAGATACTCTAAGTTACTGAATTTCGAATACGATATGATCGACACCATATCGTCGAAGTCCAGTAACATCGAATACCTAATAAAAACATTAAAAAAGTTAAAAAACAGAATTACTTGCTTTAAGCAGGAGGGGCAAGGCCCCCTGCACTCCCCGCTACTTAAATATTCCAACTCCGTGGCTGCACTACACTGAAGTAAAAGGAAATCTTCCCTTACGGAGATTTCCATTTACCTCTTTGATGTTCTGCGGTTTCGTCATTTACATGTTGACAATGTCAGATTCAACATTGTGATCATTCGCAGATCTAATATAGACCCCTCTAATTCCCTTCTGCTGAGCACCAGGTTGGCAAAAGCTGGTGCCATCTTGGACCCCATAGCTACACCTTTTATTTGCTGATAAATCTTGGTGTTAAAATGGAAAAAGTTGTTAGTTGAAACTGCTGTGGTCGATGTGATTAGTGTTTCAATTCTACTGGTGCTGAAATTGGCGTATTTACTAAGAAACAGTTCAACAGCTTGTAAACCCTCTTGGTGAGGAATGTTAGTATATAGGGCTACAATATCAAGAGTCACAAGAATACATTTAGAAAAATCTAGTTGGGAATGATGTAACTCATTAAGAAAGTCCCAAGAATCCTTAATGTAAAATTTGGTGGCCTGCACCAAGGGGTTGTAAACACTGTCTAGGTGTTCTGAAATGTTTCTGTCTTGGTATGTTTATTTGAAATAATTAATCTGAATGGTGGATTCACTGGGTCTTTGTGGATTTTTGGAATTCCAACTAGCTCGCCAAGGCACAGGTTATTTACTTGCAGACATACAAACTCTTATAGTGATAGTTTGTTATTTTTCTCAAGTGTTTTTAGCATCCTGTCAATAACTGCAAAATGCTTAACTTCTTTTAGAGACACAGTTTTGTAAAAGTGATTATCGACTAGCATGTTTTCTATAATGTTGATATTGTCCTGTTTCCATTAAAACTAGTCTGGTGCCTTTGTCAGCTTTCATAATACGTAAAGTTATGTCCTGACTAAGGTGTGTAAGGGCAAGTTGTTCTGCCTTGGAAAGGTTGCACCATTTAAATACATTAGGTTGCTGTAAAAGGCATCTAACTTTATGCTCACAGACACTCTGGAAAGTGGATAGGGTGTTGTTTAAAATTGTATTAAAGACACTTCTTTTCTTAGGAATGAATCTTTGTGTTTCAAGTGTGCTAAGTGTGAATATATCTTCATCATCCTTGTCACCATATAACAATTTAAGATTTCATTTCCGTAGAAACAACCTTAAATCAAGTAGTGTGTCAGTAATCTTAGCCCTTTGTAACAGAATGAAGATGGATCCTCTATTTAGCAACTTTAAATGTGCCTCGGAAAAATCTCTGTTAGTGAAAGCTGCATTAGAAAGCATATGCCATCTTTCATGTAAAATTGTCCCTTTGTCGAGTTCTTTGTCACTATTGTTCTCCCTGTGAACGATCTCCATTGTCCTCTGCCTCTCCCCTTCCCTCTCTCTCTCTCTCTCTCTCTCTCACTCTCTCTCGTGCCTGTTGTGAATGTAGTCACTGTACACATATGGACAGCTTGTTCTTGCAAAAAAGGAACCTGTGTTTCGGTAGAACTATCCCTTAATAAGTTATTTTGTGAAAATTCAGCAAGGAATAGAATATGAGAAGTAGAGAAGTATTAACACCATCCTGTTGAGGTGTAGATGTGATGTTAGGATGTATATATATATATATATATATATATATATATATATATATATATATATATATATATTTTTTTTTTTTTTTTTTTTGCTTGCTCATTTACTTTTGTTGAATGGGTCAGACCCACTAGGCATGTCACTTTTACAAGAAGGTATATTTTTCTTTCTTTTGTGGAAATTTGGTCAGGACACAATAGGAATTTCCCTACTTTTCTGGATCTGAATAGCAAAGCAGTTATAGTAGCAGGATAGGAGAGATAACTCACTAATGCTGATGAAAGTCTTAAACTGTATTCCTGTGGATTATTGAGAATTATAAATAATTAAGATGACTAAATTTTAAAATGACCTCAGAAGCATTCTGTATTAATGGGAGTCACTTCAGTAGTTTTTGAATCAAATGGCACCCTGCTAATGGACTTGAAACGGCTGGACTGGAGCTCATTTTCTGATTTACTAGCAGGACCTACTTAGACTATGTGGGGTGCCATGCTGATATTGTACAGGGCAAAGGTAATTTACATAGAAATGGGTGAACATTTTCTGGCTCTAAGTATGAGAAGCCCATAGGCCATGGAATTCCAGTAAATGCACTGTAAATCTGATGTTATTTTTGTGCTGTGTCTAGTATTAGAAGTTGGGAACTAGGAGAAATGTAATTGCAATACAGTATTTCCAAGAGGTGGATCACCCTGCACGGGTATGAATTATGGCAATGTGCTGTGTTACCTTTAGGGGGGACAACACAAGAGTTAAGAACACTGATACATTGCAGAAAAGTTATGCCATAACTTAAGTTTTGAATAATACTCATAAAGATAGTGGATAACTCTGGGGTAAAAAAACAGCAAGTGATACCATGGAAAAACTTTGCATTTAACTCCAGTGATATGTGAAACAATGCTTTCAAACTGGAAAACATAAAAAACTATTAATATAGAGAAATACAGAATGACTTTAGTCAGGTAAAACATGTAATCTGAGTATATGGCAGGATGATAACCCAGTTCACTGTGTATAATGCAAATACACCAAATCATAAAGTATAACATATTTGAAATGTGCTATGGTCTGTATGGAATGAAGGTGATCATTAAATATGCAGATCAGCCCATGTGTTGTTTTCTGAGGAACAAAGACACACCAGTCTTGTGTGTCCTAAAAGGATATCTTCAATGTGTTGAATGGTCCATGAAGCAAATACTTGCATTAAACAGTACAAGATGTGGTTCAATACAGCATTATTAGACAGATTGTGACAAAATAAAAAACAAATATAGGAAATAAAGGTACATAAGAATATTAAGTACAAGGTAAAGAAAGTGAAAATAAGTTGTCTATAGAGGAAATAGAAGAGAAACAAATGGGGACACAGAAAGGGAGAAATAAAATTAACACTAAGACTGGTATTCAGTTACACAAATGCTCTGAGGATATCAGTGATATTTGTGGATGAGCACAACTGCAGTTCATAGAATCCATTTATGTCAATGTGCACTCTTGAATGTGCTTATGCAAATACAAAATAATGAGATGGACATAATGAATCATGTAAATCTTTGGTAATGAAGTATGTTTTACACCATTTGTGATTCATAGTAAAATTTTCCTGCTTTTCCATGCTGGTCACAGATGCACTATATAAAAAGACACCCCAACAATCAAAAAGCCCTGACAAATCTATCAGACTTGCCATCTGTGAAAATTATTTCACTTGCTGCTGGCTTTGCTGTTTCCAGGTCTGAGCTGCTTGTGCCTAGTGGTATTCACTGGCCAAGAAGGTAAAAATATAAGCAAAGGATTACTCATAACTTTGATAATCAGGACATCCTTGATAGGTTCAGAGTGGACAGGGATATTATAAGGGTCTTAGTGGATATGTTTGACCTCCATCAGGTAGTCTTGGCACATGTGGATCAATATATGTATTTCCCAGTGTCACCTCAGGACTATGCATGGCTTTTATAGGCTGACACATTCCCTACAGTTCTCCGTGTGATATATTGCTCCCATGTTGCAATTAGGTCCTCCTGTGGTCAACATGAGAAGCAGTACCATAATAGGAAGGGCTGCTATTCCATGAATTGCCAGATAGCATGGGATGCATGGGGGTGCATTGCTAACATCTCTGCCCAGCATCCTGGCAGTGCACACAATTCCCATATTTGGCACAGTAGCTCACTCTACTGCCTCTTCCTACATGGTAGGATGTCCAGTGGTCATCTTGTTGGTGAGAGGAGAAATAGTTTTATTTTTATATTGTATTTAAGTAGTCACATTAAAATGTATTGCTAAATACCAAATATTTTTTGTTTTGTCTCACTCCCTGCTGTTCTCCCTCTCTCTCTTTTTTAGGTGATGCTGGATACTGGAGCCATGGCTCATGATACCAGTGAGAAATACAAGTGGAGCTGTAGAGGAGATGCATAATACAGCCCTGATGCCAAGACCCATATTGTCATTGAGAGGGTTTTGGCCTCCTGAAAAGCCATTTCAGGTACCTGGATGAGTCTGGGGTGCCCTACAGTATAAACCAGCTACTGCATGAAGGATATTTACTGCATGCTGCATTCTGTACAACATGATCCTTCACCAGTCTGGTAGTGACATGAGCCATGCTGTCACTGCAGCTCCCACTACAACTAATGATGACTAGTTGACAGCAGTAGTAAGGGACCCAATGTGGCAGGCTCATGAATGGTATGTGGCTGTGGAGATAAAGAGACAGTGTCTAGTCCGCAACTAGGGACCATGACATTCAGGTTGGTGTTTCCATTATTGCAAAAAATGCATAGTATAACTGATCCATGCAACAATTTCTTTGGGCTATGCTGTGTGGTGTACAGTCTCTCATCTTAAAGTATTTTTTATTATCGTTTAGAAAAAAGATTTACTCATATTACTGTTACTTAAGTCATGCTTGAATGTTCACTGACTCTTGTTGAGTGGTGTCATAAGGCATCATATAAAAATAATTCACATTTTTTTGTCTGCTTTGATGAATAAGTTCTGCTTTACTGATTAGTTAATTATAAAAAAGTAATGAATATTGCCAAGAGTGAAATACTTCCTGAATTAATGAATTAATGCATTGTAAATTTTAAGAAAATTAATTATACTGCTTTTATTATATTATGCCATTTCTCGTTCGATTATTCTGTGGTAATGCACATCAGAGTAGTTTTTTGCTGTCATACACAATCATTTCTAACTTCAGAAACATAAAAAACTATCAGCATTTGTAAAGAGGGAGAGTGAAGTGGCAGCAGAGCATGTTTACCTGGCAGGATACTCATTGTAAAATATCATTTGCTTTTGATAAATTTCTCCTGAAAATTTTTGTGCATTACTACTCTTATCTTGTAGGCAATTGCCACCTGTAGGAATGCTAACCCATTGCTTTTTGTCTACCTTTTATTGATGGTGTGCATACTAATTTTACAGGGATGAAATGCATACATTTGTAAATGCTGTTCCCCCCAACCCCCATTCCAGTTAGACAGCAGTGTCTTTGAAGCTGATTCACAGTAGTTCAATATCAGATGAGTCATACACATTTCCTATAGGTAAGCTAGGTAATCGTACAAGCAATTTTGAGAAGGGGCTATCATGTGAACTCTAAAGTGAGTTGATCTGATGTTGTGATCTACTTGATACAGTGATCCTGCAGTTACTGACCTGACACTGCTGCATGACCATAATTGTGACCTCGAATGTGAGGTTCTACTAGGTGTAAAGGAACACTGATACAGTCTGCATGAATTATGTTGTATTTTTCTCCCTAACTAATTACATTACTGTCCTGAGAAGCAATGGTATCATCATGTGATCTGCTCTCACATGTCTGGATGTACCATGTCCTCTGCCCCTTGCACAACTGACTCCAATTTGACTCTAGTATGTCCTAACCAGTGCACAAATGGAGGAATCCACTGATACTTGGTCTGCCACCGAAGTACACATCAGTGTGATCATGGCATTTTCCCTACTCTCTGTCAATTCCAAGTAGCGCTGGAAATCATCATGCATACCCTGGATTACTCTGACCATTTCCAGCTGACTTGATGTGGCAGTGCTCTGAACCCTAACAATGTCATGGCGCATTTTCTGTTGAACAGCCAATAATTTATTTGTTTCCTGTGGTAGCTGTAAGAAATTCCTGTATCTGGCTCCACTTTGTAAAAGTGTCACTGTGGCTATGGTTATCTCTGAATGCCTGCTATCAAACTCAAAGTGTTCCTCTGGGTTTGGAGATACTGGTAGAGTGGTGCAGGGGTGTTCCTCCTGTACAAGCATGAGTGGAATGTCAGCTTGTGCTTTATTTTGTGTTGCACTGTCATTTTCTGTAGAATTACTAACATGTCATGGGGTGAGAGATCAACTTGGGGGCTGCCTGCCATTTTCCTCAGACTGCCTCATAAATATAACTACATTATCATTGCCAGCATTCTGCTGTTGCTGTCATCCAAATGTATTGTTATAGTTGAACTGCATTTTTAATGCTGACCCTGTAAAAAAAATTGAAAACATTAACAACAATGGAATAGCATATAGTAATGTATGTTTATAAGTGGGTGAACCTACCCAGCACACTGCCTTAATTTACATTTTTTGCTGATGTACAAGGTTCACCTAATGATAATTATTTGTGACATGTTTAACATCATCATTCCTTCTCAGCATTCAATTCTCTCTATTCAAATGTGTGTTACTGATTTTAAACCATCCTTCATGATATTGCTGCTACAGACATTGGTAAGACAGAGCAATGTCAACACTCCCTCCAATTATTCCTGTTTTGCCATCTTCTGTGTCATAGTCATCCCTACAGATGGATAGAAAGTATTCCTCATCTTGTGTTAACTGAATAGGATTCAGAGAATCTCCCCAGTGGTTGGAGAAACTGCATTCTGCCTGGCCTTGCTTCTAGCACTTGCTACCATATCATTTGCCCTTTTCTTGCACTGTACCAGTGCTTGATTTCTGCCACTCATTTCATTAATTACAACAAATCCTTGATTCAAGGCCTTGTTCCTCTTGGCTTGTCTGGGTCCCCCTTTACCAAAAAGAAATTTCCCATATGTCTTAAATGCTGCCATGAGGATATAATTTCCCTCATGGTTGAAGTTATCCTTTCTCTGCTTTGATCCCATATTTTTTATCATTGCATAAAAAGGGCCACAGTTAGAAAGTGTAATAAATAATGCTTTTAATGGTGAGCGCTTTCGCGACAAGTTTTGCCAGTTCATCAGATAACACAATCCCCAAGATTCAGCAAGCTCTGCACGGCATGCAGGAATAGTGCAAGAGCTGCTGGTGGCAATATGGCCCCCGTGTGATCCAGAAATAAGCTACCAGGATGTGCATGAGTGCTCCTGCACTATTCCTGCATGGACACAGGCCTGTATGCAAATTTCCCTATTTGCAGTTGAAAAACATTCACGTGAGGTGAATTTGTGATCCAGGAAGCTGGCAGCCGGCCGTGCAGGACTAGTGTAGTCTGCAGAAATGTAATCGATTAATAATCGAGTACATTTCTGCAAACTACAAAACAGAGCCATGGCAACTCCAAATAAAGGGTGTATATAATATGGAAAGCATGCCAATGGCCAAATATATGGCCATTGGCATGGAAAACAGTTGCAAAAATAAAAAAAAAATAACTTAAATTTTTTTTTTTTAGCCAATTCCAGCTTTTTAAGCATAGGGCAGTGGTGCGCAAACAGGATCGGGCCAAAAAAAAAAAAATTGAAATAAGTATTCTATCCAAAATCAGAATTTTTCCATTATACTCAATGGCAGGCAGAAGACAACATGGCCAGTGAATAGTGGTTGCTAAGGGGGAAGGCTCAGTGGTAGATTTGTAACTAGCCATTAGCAGACAATCCTATGCAAATGAGGGGAATTTATTTTTTATTATTTTTTATTTTATTTAAATTTGTTGACCGGGAGTGTCCGACTGGATGTGGGTCCATTTTCAGCGGAGGCCCGGGGAGAAAAGCTCCACAGTAAAATAAACAGACAGTAGTTACATTGGATTACATAGCGATTAACAATTTAACATAGAAATTACTTACAACATATTTACAGATGAAGAACACAGTACATCAGTAGATAACTAGAATATTTATCTGTGAAGTACATAACAGGCATTAACAAATGTAACAATGAGAAGTTCCTGCTGTATAATAAGTACTAGGCTTATGAGCATCTGAGCTTGCTATCATCAAGGTAGTTAGTGGAGGTGAAAGAAAGGTAGTAGTTGGATGGGGTGGATGATATTAGAGTGGGAGTTGAGAGTGGAAGTGGGAGTGGGAATGATACTGAATCCCAGATCCCCCCTCATGGCTAGCCTGCACCCAACCGTGTCAGTGCAGGAAGACCATGGTGCAAGCCTAAGAGCTAGCTGACATCATAGAGGGGTGTGTGAGGCATACTGTAAGCTTATTGGAGCCCTGTGGCTTGGGATTGCCCTTAGCTTAGCAGAGCTAAGCAAGGGCGTGTGTCTAACGCTGTCTAGCACTCTTTACATTGCCTAAATGGTTGTGAGCACCGCGCACCGTGTTTTAAAGGAAAAGAAAAGTAAACCAGGAAATAGCAGCCCCGTGCACATCTGAGCACTGTTTGCGCGACATACCCCTGGGCTTAAACAGGAAGGCAATGGGAAGGAAAAATAGCAGTAGGAAGGTAATCAAGGAGAGCTAGCATAGCTGGCAGGTGAAATGTATCAGAATCAGTCAATAACACTGGCAGCAGCCCAGCCCAACACACCACTATAAACCATTCAAACATCTTTCCCTCTGTTTTTTCCCACAGACTCTACACCACTAGTGTACACAAGTGAGGATATTTTACCAAACAAAAGCAATAAAATGATAGGGACTGCAGCAGCTACCATAAATCAACATGTGGAAGAGGCTGAGGGTGGTGAGGATGAGAATGCTGATGACCAACCCACAGTGAGGAGAAGGGGAAGAGTGTACAGACCCAGGGTAACCTACAAGGGGCTACATGAGCTGGAGATAGTGGAGCACTATAGGGTGGACAGGGACCTCCTACAGCAAATTGTTGAGCTGTGCCGGCCATGCCTCACACACAGAACTAACAGAGAGGAACCCATCCCAGTGAATACCAAGGTATGTGTAGACCTAAGAATACTAGCTACAGGTACCTTCCAAAGGCCAACTGGGGATATCATGGGGATCTCTCAAGCATTGGCATCCAAGGTACACCACCAGTTCCTGGATGCCATGTCAGCACATGCCGGTGAACACGTATAGTTCCCCAACACCCGTGAGGCGTTGGCCAGCAATATGCATCTCTTCCACCAAACAGCAGAATACCCTGAGGTAATGGGTGCTATAGACTTCACACACATACACATCAAAGCACCACCCGGTGAGCAGGGAAGGGTCTACATCAACCACAAGGGCTTCCCCTCCATCAACTGCCAGGTCATGTACGATGCCCAGAGCATAATAATGAATGTGCTGGCTGCCCTGGAAGCTATCATGATTCCCACGTCTGGCATCTGACGCAGCTGTACCAGAGATTTGCCAATGGGGACGTCCCTTACGGTCACCTAGTGTGGGATGCTGGTTATGCACTGGAGCCGTGGCTGATGAGACTCATCAGAAATGTACACACACCCAAACAAGAACTCCATAATGAGGCACACGCACAGACCAGAATTATAATTGAGCATGTGTTTGGGATGCTCAAGTCATGGTTCCAGTGCCTGGACACATCCAGTGGAGCCTTGCAGTACTCACCAGATACATGGACTCAAATTGTCATTGTATGTGCCATGCTACATAATATGATCCTGCAGAAACAGCTGCAGCAGGAACAGCACGGGGGAGGGCCACACAGCTCTCCACCATTGCCAAGGCCTGCACAGGCACAGAGTGACTCAGAGGAGGAACAACCTAAGCCTTCCCCAGTAGGCAGAAAGAGGCATGCCCAGTATACCCTGGCCTTGGCAAAGAGGCAATGCATAGCACATACACTGACACAGGAGGGACGCAGAGAATGACACCTCTCTCTGACTTGCACACACAGTAAAAGGGATGCCAAACATGACACTACCTGTGCTTAACCATGTATAGGGAGTGTACTATATGCATCTGACATAGTCAGCCCTCCAGCACCATCCTAAATACTGGCATAGCCACAAGATAATTCATTCTCCCTATCAATTGCTGAATGGAGTAGTATGTTTTGTTACTTGTATCTATGGTATGGATGTGAACATGCAAGGGAATGTGATGCCAGCAGACAGTAGACTCCGATAGT
This sequence comes from Protopterus annectens, assembly GCF_019279795.1. Taxonomy (NCBI): domain Eukaryota; kingdom Metazoa; phylum Chordata; order Ceratodontiformes; family Protopteridae; genus Protopterus; species Protopterus annectens. The sequence continues at coordinate 492,832,082 of NC_056738.1, forward strand.
GGCAGCATGAGATCTGTAACAAATACTGGTGTCACCACAGTAACCAGTACTATACAAGGTGACAAAACCCACTGCAGGAAATGTGGTGGGGCACATGTGTGTCTATAGGGCACACACATGCCAGTCAGAAAGGCTCACATACCCAACAGTTTCAGCCAGGAGACAGGCATAGACAAACACAAACAAAGGCTGTGCTAAGGCCTCTGACTGATGGCTATGGAGAACAGCCCCCCTCCAGACCTACACAAACAGACTACAACAGGTCAGGCAGTGGGATGTTAGTTCTGAAGGGTAAGAAGTCTGAAACTGAAATGTAGGTCAATCATATCTAAAACCTGTAGTACACTGATATGCCTCAAGTCAGCATGATAGGTCAGAATACAGAATGGAATGGAGTACCTGAAATATCAGTACAGTCATAGCAAATGTGTACAAGTAAGGTGTGCCCCCACCAATCCTATGTAGAAATGTTGTAACGTGTATGCGTAGGTAGAATAACAAAGTAGCACAGATTACCTGAGCTGGCCAAAGTAACAGGATAGATTGTAGCATGTGTACAATATGCAGGGCTGAGTGTGTTAGGTTGGTGTGTGTTGTATATTGTGTGAGAGTGGTCAGCATGTAGGCATGGTGAGGTTTGTCCTGGTGGCCATTGGCCAGTACTGCTGATGACAGGGCCAATTTCTCACAACTGCAGTGCCAAAACAAATTCATCCCAGCAAAACACATTCCATTGTTAAGCTATAGTAAATGTTTGGAAGTAATATGTGTCACCATCTGAAAGATGGACATGGCATGAATGTGGGCCCAGACATACAAACAGTACACAGGGGGAAGTACCCCAGACAGACAGTGTATAATATGTTACTGTCAAATGGACACACCTTTGGAATTGTACATACAGGTTAGCAGCACATTTGTTGGGCTTGTAGTAGGGAATACCAATGTCATTTGGTCAAACACTAGCAGACCACAAAGGTCACAGGTATAAAGTATTGAGAAACAGCTGATGTCCCTGCACAAGCCAGCATAAGTGGAATGCCCCATGCATATCTGTGAGTCAGATGCAAGTAGTGTCCATAGCACACATGCATCCAGTTCACCCCACCATCACCAACAGGTACCTCTCCAGTCTTATTCCTGCTGTTGGGAATGAGTACAATATGATCCCCACCTCTGTATGACAATAGCCAAAGAATGCAGCATGCAGAACAGGTGTCACATGCAGGTGTGTCCCTATCTGTAAGCAGCACCCTGCCAGCATCCACACCATTGGATCAATAATGACAGAAAGTATTGGCATTAACACCTTGCACACCTACCCTGTCACCCCAGGGGAATATAGTGTATTGCAGTCTGGGACTGTAGGATTGACACAATGCAATGGCCTGCTATAGCTAGCCTGCATCACTACCAAATGGCCGACAGTCCTCTGCCAAAGGCCTGTCTCACCTGTACTGCCAATGTATGTTATGTCATGGACTCCCAAATAACAACATAACACAGTCCACAAAACCCAAATGCAAGGCCATGTGGACAAATCCCAGTAACATGTCCACCATGTCCTACTGCATGAACTGTGGACCAATACCGAATTACTGCTGGGATGAGGTGATAACTATAGGGAACCTATCAGATAATGTTTGCATAATGTTTGGAAGAGGATAGAATAATAGAGGGGGAGGTAGGAGCATGGGCGGCATGGAGAGTGTGAAGTCCGAAACTCAGCCGTGTGCACATACTATTCCTTCTTGCAAACACAGGGATGGGTGGCTACAAATCTGTTCGTAAACCACAATGTGAAGGGGTAATGTCCAAAATTATGACCCCTGCCGTTGGGCAACCTGTGTGAATCTGTACAGCTGTGAAGTATGGCCATAGCAGGATATTGCCATACTGTCACGTCGATGGATGTACAAGCATGGGATCCTCAGCCACTACTGTACCAAGGTGTTGAACAATTTACACAGACCCATCAGCAAGTGTCTGCAGCTTTCCCTCCACAATGGCATGATTGTGCAAGAATATGTAGGCTGCAGACCACAAAACTGGACACAGCTGCATTCACCCTGTGTTTCCCAGGACATCACTGCAAGCAAATATGTATACCTGACAGTACTTGATGACATAAAACATCACAGTGTAAAACAGTACATATGTCTGAATATCTCTAACACCAAGACCATGTAGCAGAAGCACCACAGACACAATTACCTACAGTAACCCACTATCCTTTGCCTATTTTGACCCCATATTGTCAACTGATCTACAGATATCCCACAGAAACAGGTTGCTAGCTGTAGGTGTATAACACAAACACCTGCACTGGAGTACAACCTACCTGGAATGGATTCACACATTCAATACAGAAGGTCATACTGAGCATGCTCCCACTCTTAGAGAAACGAAGGCCATGTCTGACAACAAAATACTAAAATATCATACTGGGGATGCTCACACACTTACAGAAATGAAGCCCATGTCTGGCAACGACAGTGGACTATGCATATCTGACAGTCACAGATGTTTGTGCGAACACTCGTCAGTATACACCAGTTACGCTTTGCACACACATTGGATAGGAATACACACATATATCCAAGGACAACACACTATAATAGGCCAAAATTACACATACATAGATGTGTGGAAGAGAGTGACAGACAGTGATAAAGATTCTCCCATCATGAGGCCTGTCCCACCCCACACACATCCAGTTGGCTAAAACCACATAATGTGCAAATGTTAATCACTGTAGACATTTGCCTCTGGTATCCCTCAGCACTATAGTGTCTCTGGTGCTTGTGCTAACTGTGTAACATGACTGTACAAGTCAGTAGTCATCTAGCAGTTGCATAAATGTACCTGTGGAATATAAACCTGTGTATGCCTGAGTGTTGTGTGTCTGCTTCTAGATGAGTAGGTTATGCCCCATGCACACACTGCACTCCCCATTGCCCTACTATGGCAAGCCTGCTGATGTCTTCACCTTGAAATACACCTTTGGGGAAGAAGTAGCTCTATAAACTCTGTGGTGAGTGATATAATTGTGTAATGCTATAGTGTGACATACTAGTTAGGTAGGAGCTCTAATCTCAGACATGGCAACTGTGGGTGTGTGCATGTGTTTGTCTGTGTAGGGATCTATGATTTTGAAGCCATTCACACTCACTACAATTTCAAATGTCCTAGTTTGACAGGGCTGCTGATTTCATTCACTTTGAAATGCACCTTTGGAGAAAAAGTAGCCCAGTAGTCTCCGTGGCGGGTCCTATAACTGTGTAATGCTGTAGTGTAATGTACTAGTTAAGTAGGAGTTCTCATCCCAGACATAGGTTCATAGGTTCATACTAGGCTATCTGCCCTAGGGCATTTATAATCCTAGCCAGAATGTGTTTGGCTTTCGCCACCCATTTTAAATTTATTTTGCTATGCCCTTTTTCGAGGTTAGTATACTGTGCCTCTGTCTAACAGTGACACAGAAGTGATACCCAGGGTAAACCTACGATCTCCCATCCACTCATCATGATTCCTCTTGAAGAGAGTCAATGAGGGACTCTGCCTAACCTGGACTGGGATTTTATTCCAGAGTGAAGGGAGCCTCTGGGTTATGAATCTGTCCCTCCAGCATGTCCTATTTATTTCAGTGCTGAGGTTCAAGTCTCTCGAGCGCGTAGCTCGATGGGATTTGGATTTTCTGAGGTGCAGCATGTCCATTAATTCCGGGTTGGACATGGCTTTATACGTCAGGCACAGATCGCCTCTGAACAGGCGGTATGCCACTGAGTAGAGCTGGAGTTTCTTTAACCGGGCAGCATATGGCATCTGTTTGAGCCCTTTGATCCTCTTGGTGAGGTACTTTTGGGGTCTTTCCAGTTGCTGCAGGTGTCTTGTAAGGTACATCCCAAAAGGGGCATTGTACTCAATTATGGGCCTGATGAGGGATGAGTAAAGAGGCACGATGACCTCCCCTGATCTAGATGTGAATCCCTTCATGATTAGGTGGGCTATATAAAATGTTTTTCTAACCACTTTGGCCATGTGGTTGTCAAATGAGAGATTGCTATCAACTTGGGTCCCCAGGTCCCTAATTACTTCTGTACTTAATGGATTGCCACCTATGTGGTAATTTGTGGGCACTTTGTTTTTGCCAAAGGGGATGACTATACACTTTTTGGCATTTAGCTTGAGGCCATGGCTCTGGCACCAGTTGTCTGTTTCTATGAGGCCCTTTTGGAGGATGCTTGTGTCAGCTGAAGAGTCGATTATGGCACATGGCAACTGTGTGTGTGTTTGCCTGTGTAGGTATCAATGCTTTTGAGGCCATTTATACTCACTACAATTTCAAATGCCCTACTTTGGCAGGGCTGCTGACGTAATTCATTTTAAAACACACCTTTAGGGAAAAAGTAGCCTTGTAATCTCCACAGCATGTCCTATAACTGCATAATGCTGTAGTGTGATGTATTAGTTAGGTATGAGCTCTAATCTCAGACATGGCAACTGCCTGTGTGTATATTTTTCTGTGTAGGGATCAATGATTTTGAGGCCATTCACACTCACTATAATTTCAAATGCCCTACTTTGGCAGTGCTGCTGATGTCATTCACTTTGAATACACCTTTGGGGAAGGAGTAGCTCAGTAATCTACATGGTGTGTCCTATAACTGCATAATGCTGTAGTGTGATGTACTAGTTAGGTAGAAGTTCTATTCCCAAACATGGCAAATGTAGAACTTTGTGTGTGTGTATTTATCTGTGTAGGGATCAATACTTTTGAGGCCATTCACAGTCAATACAACTTATATTGCCCTACTTTGGCAAGCCTGCTGAAGTCATTCACTGTGAAATACACAGTAACCCAGTATGCTCTGTGGCACATGCTATAAATGCATAATTCTGTAATGTAATATACTAGTTAGGTAGGAGTTCTATTTCCAAATATGGCAACTGTGAAACTCTGTGTGTGCAGTGATCAATGTTTTTGTGGCCAGTCACAGTCACTAGGCACACCTAAAAATGGAGAACATCGATATCTATGCAGTAGCAGAGACCTGATCCAAGGCTCCAGAGAGCACCCCTGCAATATCAGGTACAGCTCTCACCACACCTGTTGGCCACCAAACCAGGACCAAAAACAATAAAGGTGGAGTAGTGTCCATATTCACCAAGGATATTCACACCACCAGGCTACTTACCCAACAGAATGTGTCTGAAATACTCTTGGTGCAACTACTACTAGGTCAGACTGCAATCCAAATTGTATAGCTTGCTACAGATCCCCCACCATGCCCCATGATTTCCACTACAGCTTTCGAAACATACTGGGAAATATTATGATACAACCAAACACCCTAATACTGGGTGACTTACACTACCCTGCCATTAACTGTGAAAAATACTTGTATACCAACACATGTGCCCAACGGTTCTTGGAAGTCATAATTTGCAATGCCCTGGATCAAGTAACCCATAGTCCCACCAGGGGCTCAAATATCCTAGATGTGGTCATTACTAAAATGGGAAATCAGTGCTCCACACCTATCGTCACCCCATTGAGGGTCAGTTCTGCCCATGATTTAATCACCCTTCACATCAACATCCCTCCCCATACCCCAGTAAGGAAACCTCCATAATATACATTTCCAAAGCCAACTTCATGCTACACATGTCAGACATGACTAACGTCATGACACCTTTGCAGATGGGAACTGAAAGGAGGACTGCTGAATCCTACATGAAGGCACTGTACGAGCACATCCACTCATGCATGAATCGTGCCATTCAATATAAAACCAAGACGCTGCCCACCAAGAAAAGGAAACCAATGTGGTGGCACCCTGCCATAAACATACTGTACAACAAAAGGAGGAAACTATTGCAGAAATGGGGGAATTTCCAGGATGCAAAATACTCCCTTACCAGCCACAGTAAGAAGCTGAGATCCCTCATAACATCCACCAAAGCTAGTTATAAACATAATATAGCCAAAGATGCCAAAGACAACTGCAAGCCATTCCACAGCTATGTCAGGAATCTAAATGGCAATGCTCAGATCTGCTCTGAGCTAAAACAGGATGGTATTAAATATACTGCTCCCAAGGATATTACCAATATCCTGGCAGATCGATTCAGTGCCAACTGCACCCCCCTCCCACCCCCGAAAGGGCCCATCTCAACACTGAAAGATTGCCAGATTCCAGTAATAACAGCCACATAGGTAAAAAACACACTCTCCAGAGCTAAGACAACAGCAGCCATGAGACCAGTCAACATCCCAGGCTGTGTACTACATGAGCTACAAAATGAACTGGCACATCACTTATGTGCCATGTCTAATCATAGCCAAATTTCAGGCTTCATGCCCACTGTTTGGCGCACAGCTACAGTTATCCCAGTCCACAAGGGGGGATCCACCTTGGATCCTGGGAACTACAGCCCCAGCAGTATGACATGCCTGATCTGCAAGGCCATGGAATGTATTGTCATGGAAATTAAAACAAAGACATTGGCAACCTGAAAACAATGGACCGCAACCAGGTTGGGTTTGTGAAGGGCTGATCATGTCACTTCAACCTGAATGACAACTGTGAATCCATCTCCAGAGCTGTGGACGAGCATAAGATGGTTGATACAGTCTATCTGGACCTTGCCAAGGCCTTCGACACCATCCCCCAGTCTGGAATCATAGATAAATGTATCAATCTGGCCATTAATCCCTTAGTCACCCGATGGGCTGCCAACTGCTGCACTGACAGAACCCACACTGTAAATGTAGGTGACACCAACCCCAGCCCCAGGCAAGTGACAGTTGGAGTACCTTAGGGTTCAGTCCTGGCACTGCCCTTGTTTGCCATTTACTGCTCTGAAGTACAGTCCAACAGTAAGGGACTCTGGCAAACAAAGGTCGCAGATGACTGCACACTGGGAGCCAATAATGAATCCCCACATGATGTGGATAGTCTACAGAAGAGCCTTACAGAAAGACATGCTTGGTGCTTGAGCCATGGCCTAAATATCAGTGTCAAGACATTTATAGTTATCCTCTTTGGGAAGGGACATGTACCTGTGAAGTACCACATAGGCGGCAGTACACTAAACACCTAAAGTGTGATAAGAGACTTAGGGACACATGTGGACAATGGTCTCACCTTTGATAACCACATCACCACAACAGTCAGGAACTATGCCTATGTGGCACACCTCACCACTAAGGGCTTTACATCCAGGAAAAAGGAGGCCATTGTCCCACTGTAGTCATCTCTCAGTAGACCCAGTACAAACTACAATGGCCCGGTGTTTATGTACCTCACAAGACATCTGCAACAACTAGAAAGGCTGCAAACATACCTCACAAAAAGACTCACAGGCCTAAACTGGATGCCCTATGCTGACTGTCTGAAAATCATCCAGCTATACTTGGTCACATAATATGTTCTCAGAGGTGATCTCTGCTTAACATACCATGCCATGTCAAACCCACAGCTGTTGGACATGCTACACTTAAAGAATTCCAAACCCTCACAACCACATGCTTCAGGGATCCAAATCTTGTCATCACAATGAACAATACATGTTGGAGGCATGTGTTCCTGACCCAGAGACTCCCCAGACTCAGGAATAGACTGCCGATACATGTCAAGCAGAGTGCCTCTTTGGCCCTCTTCAAAAGGAACATGGATGATTGGATGGGAGATAGGAACTTGAGATCATGTCAGCTGCCCTGCTAGACAGGGACCCAGGGAAGTAAATATTGTGGGAAGACATAGCGAGGGAATTGTCATGTCTAGGCATGTATAGGCCCTAGGGCCAATAGCCTAGTACCAATCTATGAACCTATGACCTACACTTTCCGCTGCCCAACCTTGGCAAGGTTGCTGATGTCATTCACTTTGAAATACACCTTTGGGGAAGAATTAGCCCTGTAAGCTTTGTGGCGTGTGCTATAACTGCGAAATACTTTAATGTGATGTACTAGTTAGGTAGCACTTCTAATCCCAGATATGGCAAGTGTAAATGTTTGTGTGTTTGTTTGCCTGTGTAGGGATCAATGCTTTTGAGGCCATTCATAGTCACTACAACTTCCATTGCCCTGCTTTGGCAAGCCTGCTGATGTCATTCACTTTGAAGTACACCACTGGGGACAAACTAGCTCAGTATGCTCCATGGCGCATGCTATAACAGCGTAATGCTGTAGTGCAATGTTCTAGTTAGGTAGGAGTTCTAGTCCCAGACCAGACATGGCAAGTGTAAATGTTTGTGTGTGTTTCTTTGTTTGTCTGTGTAGAGATCAATGCTTTTGAGGCCATTCACAGTCACTACAACTTCCATTGCCCTACTTTGGCAAGCCTGCTGATGTTATTCACTTTGAAATACACTGTTGGGGAAGAATCAGCTCAGTAAGCTCCATGGCATGTGCTGTAACAGCGTAATTCTGTTGTGTGATGTACTAGTTAGGTAGGAGTTCTAATCCCAGACACGGCAAGTGTAAATGTGTGTGTGTTTGTTTGTCTGTGTCAGGATTAATGCTTTTGAGGCCATTCACAGTCACTACAAAAAATACAACTTTGGGGAAAGGGTAACCCAATAATCTCTGTGGCGCATGCTGTAACTGTGTTATGCTGCAGTGTGATGTACTAGCTAGGGAGGAGTTTTATTCCCAGACATGGCAACTGTGGGACTTTGTGTGTTTGTTATATGTCAGAATGTCCACCTTACAAGGATAACAGATGTTAAACAGCAGAGAGGCTGGGTTAGACAATCCATACTCCTACATGTGACATCATGGCTTGGCGAACAATATAGGCAACCCTTGTAGTATCCGGAGAACACTCTCCATTCATGTCTCATACACAAACACACTCGGCTAGGCAACAACCACTATGTTGGTAGTTCCCTGCATATTGCCCACAGATAGTAACCATGGTGTGATTGCAGTGGACTACAGAGGACATGGCACCCTGTCCCATGCCTACAATAGGCAAATCAGCAAATCATTGCATACAGTGCTCCTTCAGTATGTTCCACACTGGATGCCTGCAACAACTGTAGATCCAGCAAGTGTAACCCACAAAGGACATATCATGCCTTATACACATGCCCTGTATGGAGAGATGCCACTGACACCAGAGAATACCTGTATCATGCTGTCTATGTAGGCGCAGGGTCAACCTGGTATCCATTGCCAGTTCCCACGACATGAGGTCAGGAATGGCACATCTGATGATAATCTGTGTACACAACCTGCCCCAGACACCCAGGTACACTTTCACATGTCACAGAACATGCATGTGGGTCATGTGCACATCCCAGACACTGTCCATGTCATGGAATATAGAACACATACATGGCAAGCATTGCACAGCACTGGCAACCCACAATAGTAACCCAGATGACTGGATGGTGAATACAATACCCACCTGTGTGGGCCAATCCAGACACTACACACCTGCACCACACTGCAGACCATTGTCATGTGGCCTGATGTGAAGGTATACCCTTTGCCTAACCTTGTACAACCTTCTGGTACAGTCAACCACTACACACCTGTGAAGTAATGCACCCCTGCATGTCAGTACTGGCAAACCTGTGTCTGTGTGTGTGGAGTAAAATGATTTGGACACCAGTCACACTCACTACCCCTCCTATTGGCCTATCAAAGCATGCCTTCTGATGTCAGACACATTGACATACCCTTTGCCCATATATCATCCTGATAACCCTTGTGGTGCATGTGATACCTACGTATTACTGTATTGTGGCAAACTAGCTAGTTAGGAAGTTTAATCCTGACCCTGCCAACTGTGATAATGTGTGTGAGTCCCTGAGAGAGTGTGGCTGTGTTGACATTGACACCTGTTCATGTGGACAGGCACGTGTACTACACCTACCGTATCCCTCCTTTATCACTGTTGCTGATGTCATTCACCATCGAATATACCTTTGGACAGCTCCTCAACATGTAAGCTCTATGGCACATACAATAACTACATAGACATGTGATAGCAATACATAGTCAGGCAGGGGTTTGAAACCCTGTACTGGTGAGTGTATGACATGAACATGCTTAGGTTTTAATCTCCCACCCCCTCCCTGTCTTCCTTTGTCTCTGTCTGTCTCTCTCACTCCCTCTCTGGTGGATGTGGAGAAGTATACCTGCTTTGCTTAGGCAGCAACTTGTGTTTTGTAAGTGATGCTCATGATCAGCTGATGGCCTCTGCATGAATTGCACTCCCCCACTAGCTGATTGCATGTGGAACAGCTGTGGTAACATTCCCATAGGCAATTGCATGGAAACACACTCCTATAACTAGGAATGTCATGTGGATGTTGCCCCTTTTCATTTACTGTGAGCAGGACTTCATTTTGGTGTTTGGCAAACAGCATTACAGATGGTAGTGGGATATACCTCTAACAACATACACTGTGGAGACAGGCCAACAAACAGGAGGGGGATGTTTCAGACATGACTACAGAATGTAAGTCTTGCTCTTCTGCATTTGGAGTAATGTTGGTTTAACAAGGTTTGTGTGGATATGGCTGGTCTACATGATTTAATACCTGTCATGACAGGGTTATGTGTGTGAGGAAACTCCCACCTGTAGGGTTATCTGCAGACTGGCCAGTGTTTGAAGAGTCATGTGGCTTGTGTTACTCATAGATCACCTATCTTAGAACTGCAGAAAGCATAGCCTGAGGATTGCAGTCAGTACATGGTGACAGCCATGAGATTTACTGACTTCTTAACCCTCATAGGACATATGTGACAACAAACCCTGTTACAACAGTAAATGTATGAGGTTATCACAGCAACATGCCAATATTAGCCCAGTGTTTGTGCATCCATTCACAAGTCTGTCAACCTTTGTACATATGTCATGCAGTTAAAGGTGCATATGTTCTGTACACAATTATTTATTGACATCATACCTGATAACAAGCCAGTCAGATATCAGACTGCTAGACATGTTATGTATAGTACGGGTTATATTTGAGGACTTAACCTGGGTATTCTGTGGTTGTATGTACAGTAGTGAGGTCTGTGTACTTATGGTGACTGTCAACAGTATGTGTATTGCAAATACATACCGTGGCCTGTGTACAGACTGTGGTACATGTCATTGTTCTTGGTCCTATTCTATCTGATGTTACATGCTGCTCCTGTGTATGGTACCCTATCAGCATACATGTTTGTAGGGCCAAAACACACATATCCCATACCACAGACAGACATTGGACCACACTGTCATGACCCAGTATATGTAGGGTTAGTGTGTGAGTGGTACATATGAGGATGGTGTTGATCTAACAGTCCATATACTGTAATATTAAGCTTGCTTACCATATGTGGCTGTGGTTGTGTTCACATTGGTTGTGGGTATGCACTTTCACACAGGTGTCTGTTACTCTGTGCTGTGGCATGCCTGTAGAACCTGATATATTTGCAGGTACATGTGTATTCCCCCATAAGAAATATAGGCCGGTGTTGTGACAGTCTGCCTGTAGTTGGCACAGTGCATTGTTACATGCCTTGCAGCTTAGTGTAATTATCCAGTGTGATGTTATGTCCAGATATTTGCCAGATGTACTGCTGCTGGGCCACCATAATTGTCATGTATTTCTGACAAAGCAGTGGGATGCTGTACAGATGTATGTCACTAACTAGTGGACTGTATCTGGCCATGTGACCTCTGCAGCACTGGTTATTATGTGTCAGGATAGACAGGAGTGTGTGAATGCATAAACTGTGTGGGCATATGTAGTCCAGTATTCACGTGATATACCCATGTACATGGCTGTTGACATCCACATTGTCAGGCTTGGTCCACATGTCTCGCACTAAGGGGATCTGTGTATACCTGTGGACTGACCAGAGTGTGCCAGACTGTCCACATTTATTGGTCATGTCTCTGCTGTAGTCCACAGGATCATTACTGTGATATCAGTGGTATTGTACTATGATGACCTTAGGATGTCTGTCAGTAACTGATGGCATACATGTCAATAGCAGGTGTGACTTCCCACATACAACATGTCAGTTAAGACAACCCCAGTTACAGTAGCAACAGTCTACATATATACCTGCAATACATACAAAACATCCTCTTGCACTAAAAGATTGAGACTATTGGTGCTGAGGTATGACTCCACTCCATGTTCTGGACATATGGTAAACATATATTTATGTATGTATGTATCTATATATATATATATATATATATATATATATAGAGAGAGAGAGAGAGAGAGAGAGATATCTATCTAGATATATCCATATATCTATATAGATATATACACATATACATATTTACATACATATATGGATATATATATATATATATATATATATATATATATATATATATATATATGTACATAAATATACATATACATACACATATATGTTTACATATACACATATATATATATATGTCTACACATATGCAGATATATAGATATATATGCACATATAGTTATAGATATCTACATATATATCGACATAAAAAAAAGATATATATATATATATATATATATATATAGCTACATATATGATGTATATATATATATATATATATATATATATATATATATATATATATATATAGATATATGTATATATACAGAGAGATCTATATATGGCCATATATGATGCACTATACAGATGTATATAAATACATATATATATATATCAATATATATGTGTATGTATATGTAGACATATATCTACATATGTATATATCCATATCATTGTCATGTGTAAACATTACTGTTGCATATACCTTCTCTGATGTATCACACAGTATGTATCTGATAACAGCTAAGCACATTTGTGCACTGGTAAGCAAAGCCTACACAGTGTAAGCACCTGTACATTTAAACATACCTTAGCACTGCTTAGCTTTGTGCAAACCCATGCAAATGTTCTTAAAGCTGCTCAAAACTGCCTTAACCACTTTGTATCCAACAACACTTGTTCTGCCCAGCAACATAACAAACAACCCTTGCAGGTCTTTAACCCAGGACTATATACACTACAGTCAAGGGTAGTATTCCTGGTTATATGCAGTCACACTGGCATGTAGTGTATCATTACGTTACTACTGCTGACAGTGCTTTCCCAAGCAAGAGTAGATTGCTAATTGTAGTAATGGAAACTAACACCCCTGCATGCGTAGATGGACTCTGAGTCCTCACTGTTGTGTTCCTGGTGTGTAAGCTGTGTCAGATTGTATATTTCCTACTGGATAATGATCTGACATGTGGAAAATAACTGTAGACTACTGTCTGTATAGCACATGTCAGTGAGGGCTGCTGTCATGTAGTAATGGCATACCTATCGGTGTCAGACGTCTATCTGTTAACACACTAATCTTACTGCATAGCTAGTTGGCGAGCTGATGTCTGTCAGTCCCTGTACAGATGTAAAGATGTCAAGTATCCATCTTGGATACATACAGCCAATCTGTACTTGACTGACACTGACATGTCTGCCCAGCTGTGTTATAAATGGCAAAGATAGGACTCAACACCCTGTATGCACCACATGCCTCGGATACCTCAACTACACTATCACAGTCAACAGAACATGCTTGGGTACAGATCTCCAAGAGATACACTAACCATGTTATGTAATACATGTTGCATACATGTCAACTGGAGCACCTCACCGGCCCTCTGCAGGAGGCACCCAGAGGATTGGCTGATGCATGTCACTGTCACCATGAGGGTCACCACAGTGGTGTCTGTTGACAGATGTCCTTCTGGCAAATGGCAGATGGCATGATACCACTGTACACACATCCCCTACATTTCCCATCTCTCCATGGACAATAGCCTGGTACCCACCTATGATCACCTGCACCGATGCACCCCAGTACTGAGAAATGTGTATGTGTGCATTACCGAGAATATCAGTGCCTGTGTGTTAGTAGACCTGTAGTTGGAATACCCTGAAGCCCTTCACACCCACAGCACCACCCATTGCCATAGTTAGATGTGGCTGCTGCTCTACCAGACATTACATGTACCTTGTTACGCTCCTCTCCCTAAAGGCTACCTGGGCCTTGCTGTACCAGCACAACACTGTTGTACAAATGGGTTGATAGGCATAGGATACCCACTGAGTTCTGGCAGGTGTGTGTATGTGTGCATTTGTGTATATATGTAGGGTACAGCATTCCGAGGCCACATACTCCTATTACAATACACATTACCACACAGTATTAGGGATAGTGATGCTGTTGCCCATAGGAGAGGCATGACAATGCATCACCCTACTATGCCTGTGGCATGTAAGTTAGCTGTATTCCCCTGTAGTAGCACTCTTGGGATGGACAAGGGGTTGTATTGCAGTCCTGGCCAATGTGTGATGGTGGGTATGTCAGAGTATCATCCTGGGTTCCAGTGCGTACAGTATCCACAGTGGGTTTGGGTGCTGGGTATACTGTCATTACACCATGGTACCCCTGGTACATGCCCCATGTACCACTGTATGGTGACCGCTGTCACCCTCAACCATACAGGTAACTGATAACACTATCCAGCCCAGTTATGCATGTGTTGTGTGCAACCTACCTGTAACACATTGGACACACTGATAAGGTAGTTAGCACTGATAGGCCCAGGTCTCTCGGATGTGTGTCTAACTGTTACGTGTTTGTCAATGTATATATGATGGTATGTCACACTATGCATTGCCCTTATACAACCATTATATCCCCCATTACCATACTGTACATGCCTGGGGATGTTCTGCATGTAACATGTAACCTGGAACACACCTCATTCTAAAAGTTGTGTGGTGTGTGCAATTAAAGTCACACACATCAGTAGCACTACATACCTAGGTAGGGGTCTAGTCCCAGTGTTGTCAAGAAAGAGTGTGTGTGTATGCAGCGGGAACTACTTCAGGTTGCAGAATATACATGTCCCAGGGGGTCAGCTGTCCAAGAACTGTGTGGCATATGCTAACATGTCACAGGTATCATCCTGTGGACATGCATTCCATCACAACTACTGTTATCTGTGGAAATGACCTCTTCCCCACTGTAGAGGTGTGCAGCAATACTGGGGTTGGTATATATAGCTGGGTGTGGCTGTTGTGGACACAGCCAACATCATTGTGGTTACTGTTGAGTGTATCCCCCGATATAGCTGTTAACAGGTTAGGTATTTATCTATCACAATATCTGTGGTTCTACAGAATCTCTCACCCTCCAAAGGGTAAGGGTGTGCCATCCACACCAGCACACATATGTTTACTGTGTTGAGGATTGCACTACACTGGGGAAGGGGACATATACCCTGCCAGTACCATTGTCAATGACATTAAACTAGCAGACTTCTTATTCCACAATGTGTTGTTCTGCGTAGTCTGGCTTGGTGGAATTACATAGGCTGCAATGGGTTCCTTGCGCAGGTACCTACATCCATGTGTAAAGTATTGTCTGTGTAGTGCATCAACACTAAAGCCTCTGTGTGTGTTATGCACAAACATGTGGTGTGTACCACCCAGTACAACTACCATTGTCCACTGTAGAAGGGCTGCTAACAGCAGCCACCATGCACTCACCTGTATACACCATCCCCAGACCTATCAGCCATGTGGCACAGGCAGTAACTGTTATACAGATTTGTGACATGTGTTCACATGTGCCCAGTATATGGCACAGCCAAGATGTCACCACAGTGCCATACTCCTTGTGAGATATGACAGCAGACAATCCTCCCATTGACACATGGACACCTACAACACAAATGGATAACATTATGGAGACCACAACCACTACATTGGTACACTGTAGTACAGTCACCGTGTGCATCAGAACCATATTAGCGTGTCCCTGCATCAATTTTATGGATGGCACGGATGTGGCACAGGTATCATCATATGCACAGGGTGTGTTTTTGGTTTGCCAGAGACCTAGGCTGGGCCATACATTTGACACCATGTGTGTGAGTGAGGGGTTTTAATTACTGATATGGCCGTGATGATGTGATGTGTGTAGGTATGGGGTTGCCCTAGTGTGTTTGTATTGTGTGTGAGCATGCATGCACACAATTCTGCCATGTGGCTGTCCTATACAGGTGTTTGTTGGACAGTTTCATACCATAGCTGGCAGTGTGTGCAGTTCACCACCTCCAGCCATGGACACGAGAACTGTGCCTACCAGGAGTTCCACGGGCACGTCCAGGTCCAAGCCTCGATTAGCTACTCTCCCCTGATGATGACATATGTCTGCTGGAACCAGGTCCCTCCTGAGACTGGCCAGGGCCATGTGCACATGGCCTGCTGTGGTGTGGACAGTGCCCCCCTGCAGTGCTGGGGCTGGTACTGACACTACGAGAGTCCTTGTACATCCACGTTGACCTCCAGATGTTGCTGTTGCTGGCCTACATCCACGTGGTCAACACACCACTCCAACCAGATGCTCTAACATGTACAATCCAAGGTCGAGGAGGCCTACCGTCTCACCCCACTGTCTATCCATGACCTCTATATAATAACGGAGGGCACTTGCAAGATCACGAATGTTGTCACTTAGCTGAAAAAGCAGCCCTCTACAGCCTCAGACCCTGTCTAGTGTACCGTTCCATACATGCCTGCACCTCCATGACAGCCTGAAACATGCATCTGGTGGTATCAGATGTGGCACTTCTGCCAGGGGCACAATGACCAGCAGCCCTCCCATGAGCACCCCTGTACATCTGCCTATGTAGTACCCTGCTGGACATCTGGCTATGGTTGCTATGTCCAGACATAGCAGCCATAGATACCACACTGTCCTGTGCACTGCCACCAACCGCCAACTGTCCCTCTGCTATGACCACTGGTGATGGGGTATCTATAGGCACTGTGACTGTGTGTGGGGATGGGGTGGATAACAGAGGGATGTCAAATGATGGTGCAGTTTTAGCCTCTGACAACCCCCGCCTGTGCCTCAACACACCTATCATAATTTTCAGTGTCTGTATGGACACCAACATCAGAGTGCATGCAGGAGGGACCACCTCACCACCTGTGAGGGGAAAACAAGAAACACACTTTAAGACCTGTACATCATTGCTTAACAGTACACACCTACACACACACACACACACACACACACACACACACACACACACACACACACACACACACACACACACAAACCCTGACATTCCACCATAATACCTACCTGTCCCTGAATTTACAGACTGTCCCAAGTTTATTCTCTTAATATCCTCATCCTGCATCACACTTGGAAACTTACACTCATTAATACCAATCATTAATGTATCATTAATGTATCATTCTACTAATTGCCTAGACAAGTGATCACAAAACATGACCTGTTACTCCATTACCTCTTTGACTTGATTGGAGTCGGTTTTACAAGAACTCACTGCTGTCATCCAGTGTTCACCCTGGGT
This sequence comes from Protopterus annectens, assembly GCF_019279795.1. NCBI lineage: Eukaryota > Metazoa > Chordata > Ceratodontiformes > Protopteridae > Protopterus > Protopterus annectens. The sequence goes on from NC_056738.1 coordinate 492,849,494, forward strand.
TTGTCCAGACATCATGAGTATGGTCCCCATATGTTAGGGGTTACTGGAGCGTCATACATAACTATTGCTCAGTAAATGCAAGATCTGTTGCTCTATTAATGTATTATGTGGACAACAGTAATATTTGGATAAACCCATTGGTGTTGCCTAGTAATTCCCCAATGCATTTGTAGTGCTGCATATGTGGGTATTCTTTCACCTTTCTGCTGATTGCAGTTTTAACAGTATACCTGCTGCCTAGTTTCCCTCCCAATGCATGCTCCATGCTACAGACCTTATTATACTATCAACTGTCCTGAGATTACATATTAGACAAGTATTCCTGATGTGTCATGTGTCAGCCCATGTCCATGTACTGCACAATTCCAAAGGGAAGTCAAGATGTTTGAACAACCCCACAATAACACATGTACATACATGGACACACACACACACACACACACACACACACACACACACACACACACACACACACACACACACACACACACACACACACACACACACACACACACACACACACACACACACACACACACACACACACACTACATGCATCACCCCCACTCCACCAGATTGCACATAGAGACAACATAACCCCCCACCCCACCCCCCCCCACACACACACTTACAGGTGAGGTTGCAAGAAGCTATTACATACAGACCTCCCATTATCCATCTGTCAACATGCATAGCATATGGTACTCAACAGCATGCAGTGAAGCTATAGTGAATCCATGCTAGTAACAGTATACATGGATGGGCTATGTTAGTAGGTGATGCCCCTTCCCCTGGAAAACACTGCACCCATGTACACAGTATTGCTGTGCACCTGTTCAGCACCCTGCCATGTACTGTGCACCATATCTCACAGGTGTACACACCATTGCTGAATGTGTATTACTGTGTCAGTTATGTCTGCTCTGCTGCTCACAGCCTCTATGTGTTTGTCTGACACATACCTGGGATGATATGTGGACAGATGTCATTTGTGAATGCCTGATGTCTGATTTACAGATGTCATCATCAGCAGTGCATGTATGACCAATACCTAACCATTACACTAACAACCGTCAAACCTTACAGTGGCTATGGAGAGTCAACACACCCTTATTGATATGACGCCCTCTTCCTTGATATGCCATGGGACTGCATTACTGCATATGTTAACATTACATGAGCCTGATATGTGACATATGTCCTGTACAATCAAATGCAGTGTCAAACAAATGTGTTAATTGTGCTGATGCTGACTGAGATGCATACACTTCGTGGGTGGATATGTGTGCACGCCCTTATCATGATGGTTTGTTGCGCCTACTGTTATGTGTACTACAGCAGTCACTATTCCTGGCAGGGGTATACTAGAATGGGCGATCTGCATTTGCCAGTATATGGTCGGTCTGCCCTACACATGTCCCCCAACTCTGCATGATTGCAAGGTCAACTCATGTGCACATCCCTTGGAGTTCATACACTGCAGTCACTATTGCTGTAGAGTCAGATTTATATCTGCCACAGTTCCTGACCCTCACTGTTTGCAGATACAGCCATTCACAGCAACCTTTGGTTCCCTGCTGCAGTGCACTGTTGTGTCATGATGACACCCCCTCCCCATCTTTAGCCTTTTTGCAGATGCTTGACAATTATGGCCTACACATGTGTGTCAGTTTGCAGTGTTCCAAACACTGAACACCGCATGTAACAGCCTAGTCTCAGCTAATGAATGGCTAACATAAAGGTGTACACTGGCAACGTCATGGTACAGACGGGGATGGTGGGCCTGAGGTGGAGTGGGGTGTTGGTTGTGCAGCACATGTATCTTACATGATACTGTCTGTAGGTTTCCAACGTGGTCTTGGTACACCAGTACACATTGCACTGCATGCCTTTTGGGAACCTCTTCTGTTTTGCACACAGTACCTGTAGAGAGGTCTGGCTGATGTTTCCTGTGGTGCAACTGTCACACCTGATTACTCTAACCCATGGGCCACATGTTTGCAGAGTCCAGGCAATTGCTGACATGAGTACTGCACAGCTAGTGCTTGCTAGACATTCCTGCAACCCCCTCTGTGTTGTGGCAGGTTACTAGGCCAGCCTGCATGACTGGTTTGCTACATGTGACATCATCTGTCTTGGATGGCCATCTGTTTATTTCCTACATTATTCCTGTCCCATACATCCTCGCCACATACATGACTGTCTGCACTGTTTGCCATGGTATATGCAGTGGTAAGGTATGGCTACATGTCCAACTCCTGGGTGCTACCTGTTGGGTATGGGGCCCATGCCATGGCATGTAAGATGTGTGCAAGCCATGGCTGCCTTTCTTGCATGTAAGTGGGCACATTTGATGGCCAAATGTCTTGGACAGCAGACCAATTCTTGGTGTGACATTGGGAATGTGTATTTGCTGGAAGGTGCATTTCCATTACAAATGCATGTGGTCAGTACCTCAACAGCTGCTTCCACTATATTTTATCTGGAGTGTATGCACACATATGCTTCCAGTGTTTGTGAAGGTATGTATTCCCCATATTTGCTGTCCTAACATAAGATTCCATATTACACCCTCATTGCTCATGTTAGGACTACATTGCAGGTTGTAAGGGTTGTGGACCGCAGTATTGTGATATGACGTAGTGTAGACCTGTAATAGCTGCCATTGTAATACTGGTATATACACTGTTGTAGAACTATATAAGGGTGATGTTTCACACATGTCCCTACTGGAGGCCATTTGTCCCACTATTATATTCATCTCAGTGCACACATTTTGCAATGACAGGATGTTAGTTATATTGCATGAGTCTGACATACCCTTCAGATCCACCATCATGGTGACCATTGTGATGCAATGCAGTTAACAGCAACAATACATGAACATGTATGGCATGCATTATGGGTAGGTGTGTTAAATGTGTGCATGGACTATACCATAGCCATAATATGACCTGTATATAGGCAAATCTGAACAAACACCATACTCACCAGCTACAGGCTGCTGCCCTGGAGGTATACCAAAGGGACTAACATAAGTGTGTGAAAGATGTGATGTCAGTAGCCACAGCTGTGGCATTGGTACAGGGTGGGTGCAGCATTATAGTACATAAACAGCACAAGCCCACAATGCTACAGATTATGCACATCTGTTTATTACTACTATGCAGCAACAGACTATATATATGTCATCTCACATATGCATGATCTAACTGTACAGATCCGGATGGATACGCAACAGTGGTCTACTGATGTGCCCTGTGGTCTTACCTTCATGGTCCTCTGTCATTGAGTGGGTAGTACCCACCTCCACTATGCTCTCTACCAGGTGTTGTGTGTGGAGGTGGGCGGGTGCCCCTAGGCTGGCAAGGAGCTCTGCAACATGTGTCGGGGGGGGATGGATGGCATGATCCCCCCCCCATTGTGAGCTGATCCCCTCTGACTTTAGCAGCACGCCGACAGGCATTGTGAAGTAGGTCTGTGCAATGACGCTGGACTTGCTCATAACTGCGGTTCTGCAGGCCGGCATCATTTACCCTGTGGACAAGATCATTCCTCAGGGTGGTCCACTCCTGCTGCTCATGGGCTGTTTGGCCAAGCAACACCTGGTAGTGCTGCACTAGGTGTGCGATGATGACCTTCTTCTCCTCCACTGTATAATTGATAAGCCTCTCCCTGGACATCTTGCCTGAAAGACATAAAGATGGAAACAGGTCTGAGGACCTCATACAGCAAGGTTATCATAGTTTTTAATATGCATCTCTGTCTCCCCCCCCAACATATCTGCAGTGACAATCTGATCACACAACTCAATAGGAATGCCTACATAATACCTACCATTGGGACATATATTGTATTGTACAACACTTTGTGCTATGTGTTTGTAGCCATGTTCCCTGTGGGGACACTATCATTGCAGGCCTGTTATGCACAATATCACCTGCATGCAATTGTAAGGCGCACTATGGTTCCATATATGCACATGGTCTGTTTGCAATGTGATTGCTGCAAATCTGTTGTTTTGTGTTATTGGGGATATCTATGCATGCTGTTGGACCTGATCCAGGAATGTCTGGCTATAGCCATGTTACTAGGCCACATCACATGTGGGACCCACCCTGGGGCCTCCTCATCTACTGTTCCTGCATTACCTTCAGGTGGAACCACCTCAGGGGCTGGTGTCCCCCCACTGAGAGCACACACAGACATGATCTTGTCATCTGAGGTCAGGTCCAGGGTCTAGTGCATAGGCAGCACCACAGAGACTTGGGGCATGTGCTACACTACCTTGAGCCCCTTCAGTACACACTCACAAGGTCTGCATGCTCCTCCTGCTCAGCTTCCAGCCCAGGCACCTTCAGGGCCATGAAGCTGATGTTGTGACTGGCCATGGGTGGGGGCCTTGTTCCTATTGTTTCCATATGGGGCTCAAGGGGCTGCCATATCACAGAAGACACTCCCCATCCAGGATGTTTACCCACCACATGTGTCATATACCGCCCCTGTAGGCTGTCTTCTCTATCTTCCAACCCAACCCACCTCCACAAATATACCTGCTATCCTTCTCCAAATTCCCAATCCCACCTTCACAAACAAGGGCAATGTGTTCCCAACATGGGGTACACACCTGACATAACTGTCCATTTTGCACACACTTAGGGCTGTATATATATATATATATATATATATATATATATATGTGTGTGTGTGTGTGTGTGTGTGTGTGTGTGTGTGTGTGTGTGTGTGTATTGATATGTGTGATGTTCCCTCACACATAGTATGCAGCACTGTCATACAAAAGTAGGGGACATGTATTTATATACATATGTGTGTGTGTTTGTATATATGTAGACATAAACACACACACACACATATATATATATATATATGTGTGTGTGTGTGTGTGTGTGTGTGTGTGTGTGTGTATGTGTGTGTGTGTGTATGTGTAGATATATATTATGAGTTGTATATATATATATATATATATATATATATATATATGTGTGTGTGTGTGTGTATGCCTATATATATATATATATATATATATATATATATATATACAAACACACACAAATGTATATAAACACATATGTATGTATATATATATACATATATATATATGTGTGTGTGTGTGTGTGTGTGTGTGTGTGTGTGTGTGTGTGTGTGTGTGTGTGTGTAGATATATATTATGAGTTGTATATATATATATATATATATATATATATATATATATATGGGTGTCTGTATAGCTGTAGACATACATATGTGTATATATATATATATATATATATATATATATATATATATATATATATATATATATATATATATATATATATATATATATATATATATATATATATATATATATATATATATATATATATGCATTCAGACATCAGGTCCACACTCTCTAACTCTCCTTCCTGCACAGCTGCACTGCCCTGCCTTGCTACAACACAGACAGGTGCCACATGTGGACACAGCCTAACATTGGGGGTATATATAGGGACAGATTGCAGGTAAGCCTGTTACACACCTATGGCATTTCTGCATGCTACATTACACATTAATATGACTGTCCTGCAAATGGTGGGCTCTGGAACCAATGTGTCCATCATAACGGCATTAATTCCACCACCAGCTATTGGCCACACTAATATACATGTTTTGCATTACACAGCACACACTATGATGGCTTACATCTTGTCAGTCAGTGCTGATCTGCACAATTGACAGGTATGGCCCTCTGGCCACAAGGACAGACACTATTGTTCATAGCAGTAGTTCAGCTGGACATCATTACAACAACAACACCTGATGGCACGTATAAATGAATCAACATCATCTATCCCATTATTATGGATCAAGTACTACATTCAATTTCATGCCTATATACTTCACATACCTGTTGTGGGAATTATGTATCTTCTGGATAGTTTGCTGGATGGATGTTTTTTTTATGTGTTTTTTTTTTTTTTTGGCTTTCACTCTATCTCTCTCTCTCTCTTGGTCTCTCTCCAGTAAATGTATTGAGCTGCTTTGAGTAGATTGCAGCATGGCATTTTAGGTAATGCACATGATTAGGTGATGGCCTCTGCACCAGTCAGTGCCCTCCACTTGCTATCTGCATGCAGCATGCTGTGTAGTACTTCCAATTACCACTGTCATGGCAACCCACTACTATAAATCCATACATCATGTGGGCATGCTCCCTTTACCTTTCCTGTATAGAGGACATCCTTCCTGTTTGTGGGCAGCAGTGTTACAGACAGCAGGTAGCAATAACTCTTAAAAGAGGATTTGCAGACTCAGGCCAGCTACATATTTGTATAAGGTTCCAGACCTACAGACAGTGTGAGTAGTGTTGTTACATGCATTGTATAGCACCAGTGTTACAGGGTTTGTGTGTACACAGTAGTTTAACATGGAATGCAGTCTGTCTGCTTAGCTCTCAACTGTGGGCCTATCCACATGATGGCCAGAGGTGTGCCTGTTATGTTTTGTCTGTCCACCACACAGGTCTTGTGCCAGATATATCAATGGCATTGTGTGTGTTGAGTGCTATCAGTACATGGCTGCATCCATTTGTTTTTCTGACTTCATATTCGTGACTAAGGGTTTGTTGCAGACTATCCTGTAACACCAGCAATTTGTCAGTGTATAACAATACTATTTCACATATGGGCCTGTCTTCTGGCCTCTGTCCTCCACCTATATACCAGGCTTTGTCCATATGACATGCATGTTATGTTGTTATGTAGTGGCCTGTGATTATGTCATGCTGACAGTCCTGCCATCATTCGAGTGCTGTTGTGGCCCCCACACATATTGTGGGGTAGGGTACATATATATGTGGGCTTCAGCTGCACAAAACATGTGTGTCCTTCTGCAGTCTAGAGGTCAGAGTATGTAACAGTGTTATATGCCCATGTAAGTCAGTCTATGGGGGAGGGGTAAGCACTATATATAACCTAGGCTGTTACAACATGTGAGGGAAATCAGTAGTAAGCCGCCTTAAGGTATATGGCTGTACATTACCATACATTTCACCTTGGGAACATTGTTGGCCCAGTGCTTACTGTCATACAGACTGTTCTGTTTGTCAGTGTGATTCTGATCTTTTCAGTTAATCACTGTTATGTAACAAATACATCCCATTGTGTCAGCTTAAGTCTTTTCCCCTTAGGGGTTGAGTACAGAGTTAGAGG
>NC_056738.1:492859204-492864204 GCF_019279795.1 Protopterus annectens
CACAGATGAATGGATGAACAAGATCCCCACTGTCCCTATCTACTATCTAGCAAAACCACAGCCAAGGGAATTGACTTAGCAGAATCAGTGGGGAAATAAGACCCTTTGAGGTTGGCTCTAGTCTGGGGGTGTGGATGGGCAAGGATTACACTTCATATTTCTGTAAACCTGGCATTCAGATAACTATTTTTTTTGTACTACATTCTTATTTTGGTTAGTCTAGGGCCAGTCACATGTTCCCATGGCAAGCTTGGGTCAGCTGTGGAGTGCTGCAGCCTGCGGAGCTGTCCACAGTGAATACATGTCAGTCTGATGTGCATTCATGTCATTTTGCCTACATGCACATGATTGGCTAAAACCTGAAATTCAACGATACATTAGGGGACATGTTTGCGTACTGCTACTGTTCAGACAGATGAATATAAGTTAGCCTGCTTTTCATATAACATGAGTAAAAGGCCCTGAATTTTTACCAACAGCTGAGCCAGGCAGCAAACCATTCGGATACTGTGGACTTATTAGAGTAAGGAAATACTTTAAAAAATATTATCATTTAATAAGAAATATTTCAAAATAGTATTTCATTGTTGAATGAAGGGTCATATTTAATGAATTTACATATGTGATGTACATATTATGACAGCAGTGACAGAGTGATAGATTTGTGCCATTTGGAAATTGGATTTCATAGCAGCAGCAGTGAACATGATTACTGATGACAGAAAATGATCATTACTGTGATATAATTTACAGATTATTCATACATAGGTATAACTGCAGTAATTCACTATTGAAGTTCTGCAATGTGAAGGATATCAAAAGACATTTGTGATGAGGTAGAGATTTTTGGTGTGACTGTGATGAATAAACAATGTCAATATTATGAGAACATAAAAATGGCAGAGGGTAGGATGATGATTTTTTTGTGGCAAAAGGGATTATATTCATTACCTGAACGAACTGTAATATATTACAAGTTTCAGTAGCTATACTGAGATTCCTGCACAGTTTTTGTTAAGTAATATCTTTATTTAATGTCAGTGGCAGGAATACTTGGCTTGTGTTCCAACTGTAATTTTTGTCAGTATATCAATAGTAGTAGCACTTTTGTTCATCCTGATACAGGGAAGACAATAGAGTTTAGAGCATTTCCTGACTGCAACACTAGCAATCTTGTTTATTTGGCACACTGTATAATATCTTCTTCATACTATATAGGCAAAACTAACCGTATGTTAAAGCAAAGGATGAGAGAACACATTTATGATATGCACGGGGAGGGCAGATAATAATACATTGGCTAAACATGTGGCCAAGTATGATAGTACTCATACATTTAGATTTATGGTTATAGAAACAGAAAAAATGAAAGGAGAGGGGATGTTACCAACAGGACAAAAGTAGCTGAATTAGAATGGATAATTAGGATGAGAGCTACAATGGGGAAGGGTCTCAATGATAAGGCTTCCATAAAGCCAGTTTTACAGGCAAGGAACTTAGTAAGATGACAATTTGTATCTATGGTTTTAAATTTTAATTGTCTTGTTAAAGCTTTTAATTGATTGTTAACTACATAGGAGGTTTTATTGGTGAAAATATATTTTAAATACCAAAGTAAAGAGATGTTCCCCCAGATTCAGTAAACTTCCTGTTCCTATCCTATTCCTGCACAGAAGCGACCTTTTAGGAGCAGCATGGCAGCATGCCGTGCATAGTAATGAAGGCATGCTTCCTGAGCTCCTAAATGGACACAGAGCATGGACGAGTGCAGAGGGTGTTTCTGAGAGCAGAGCTCTCAGAATATATACACACCCACAGTCAAGAACTGCAGTTTAGCTATTACAATGAGTGAGACCGCTCATAGGGGGTTGCATACCCACAGTAGCACCCCCCCAAGTTTATGAGAGCAATATTTACAATATAATAATATAAACAATTTATATTTTTTTATCAAACAGATTAAATTTAACCGTAGGTGCATGGGTTTGCCCATTGCTTAGCTACGTATACTGTAGCACAAATGGCACAAGAAGATAAATATCAAGATACAAGCAACTGAAACAGTACTGCAATAGTGTAGTGGTCAGAGCATTCGCCTTACAAGCAATCATTCCTGATTTGAGTCTTACTCCAGTACATTCCATTTCCCATGTCAAAGCACTTTATGAACAATATTTTTTGTTGTATAACCTAATAAATAACATATATTTGTGAACTGGAGTACTGCATTAAATGCAGATGTGAGGTGACATTGTAATAATGTAAAATCCACAGATAAACACAAGTGCCCCATACAGTATATGTACATGTGAATCAGGGATACAAATCGAAGGTATAATGTGTAATGAATGATAAATCCATAGTGTCCAAATCCACCACCTTCCCAAGAACCATGTTATATTTCTGTCTAAATTAGTTGAGGGGGTAAGCGGGAGTAAGTACTATTAAGCAGTAGTAAGTGGGAGTAAGCATATTTAACCAGTAGTAAGCGGGTTTAATCCTGTTTGTGCTGGGGTAAGCAATGCGCACACAGGTTAAGAAATACTGAAGCTTACTCTCTGTAAGCATATTTAACTGGAAGTTAGGATTGCTTACCTTTGCGCAAACCTACACAAACCAGCTCACAATTGCTTAAAAGTGCCTTAATCACTCTGTATCCAACAACCATTGTTCTGCCCAGCAACAAAATAAACAGCCCTTGAACCCAGGACTCTGTACACTATAGTCACAGTAGTTAATCAGTAAGCCATCACAGCAGTACGTAAGATTGAGGTATCACCAAACAGATCCTCACTAAAGGAAAATCAAACTTAACATGTGAAAGGAATCTATATACAGTTTTATGTTGTATGACCTACTACATAACATAAATATGTGAACTGGAGTACTGCATTAAGTTCAGATGTGAGGTGTCAATGTAATAAAGTGTTGAAATCCCCTAATAAACACAAGCACCCCATATAGTGTACATACACATGAATCATGGATACCAAAAACATATGTAACATGTAATGAATAATAAATCAATGCCAAACAGCAAATAGTATGCAAATTAAAAATGAAGCAAAGCTAAGCATTGCACAGCCCTGCTTAATAGGTGCAAGCAATGTGTAGACCAGCTAAATTAGTTTGCCCATTGGTATACACCTTTAAGCAATGCCAGCCTTAGGTAAGCAGGTTTGCCCATAGCTTAGCATTTTCAAAACTATCCAGTCATGGCAAAGTGCAGAAAATTGGCCCTATTTAAACTCAACAGGTGGGAATACATCTCATAACTAGTTTCAGCTTCATCCTGTAGGCACTATGACCGATGTGAGACAAGGAGTGCGGTTCCGGGTGCAGTGCTGGGGCATTCAGTAGTCCAAAGTCATGGCAGGACTTCTTGTTAAAGACCATGACTACAGACTGCTGTAGGGCCAATAGAAAGTGGAAGCCTGGGACCTTCTCGCCCATGACCTCACCAGTGCCACTGGCATACCTTGAACTGGTGAGCAGGTCAGGCATCACTATGCCGACCTGAAGCGGAGAAAGAGGGAGCTCTTGGATCAGTGGATCCAAGAGGCTAGGTGGACAGGGGATGTCTCAGCCATGTGTATCAGTCTTCTACCTGTTTAATAATTGCCAGTTCATGTATATTATGGATAGATATGGCTAAATATTCTTCTTATGTCTTTGACAGTGACAGACGAGCAGGCTATGAACTGGGAAGCCCATGCCTGTAGATTGCAGAGGTTGCATCGTGAGGCAGGTTAGTAATACTCTTGCATGTACTGTCATAAGAAAAACATCTAAAAGTAGTAGAAAGTTAATTCCCAGTATAAAACCTGTATTGTGTATGGCATATACTGAATACACCAGACAATATGGCAGGAAGAGTCTCATATAGGTTGTATGTAAATAAAAGGTTAACAACCTGACAATAAAGGTCTAACTGCTGGACTGCTTGTGTTTATTCTGGTATCATATGGTAATGTAGTGTTGCAATCTCTTAATAGTACTGTTGTATTAAGCACTGTAACCCACACTGTGCTACATAACTAAAATGTGTAGGAATGTCTGTATATGACTGTTGTAATCACAAGAGGTCATATTGTACAACTGAGAGAGACTTAGACAGAAAACAGTGAAATGATAGTCAGCATAATCCAAATAGCACAATCAACTGAGATGTGAGCTTTTGTATTTTTAGCACACACAGCCATGGTTCAAATCCTGGGAGTGGTAGTAAGCTGTATGCAGAATCATACCCCACAACTGTACAGATTTGCCCAGAATGTCCAGTTAATTGGCCAACATCCACTGCCTGTCACTCTGTCCCCCTGGCAAATCAATGGGATGGTCCCAGAAGTTTAGGCAGCAAATAATGACATACAATTGATTGTCAGACATCTTAACAGACAGAAATATATTTATAAGAACAAATCTGTCACTCTAGCAACTCATCAAAATGTTATGAGAGTAATAAGCAAAGTATGCCCTATCTCCACCCCCATGTTGTGAAGGTATGACCAGAGTGTGTGCAGTAAAAGATTGAGACGTATGTGCATAATAATAATGTGGAATCTGGTAATATGTGTGGCAACATTCAGGTAGTGCTAACAAAGATTCCCCCCACAGGTCTGTCAGATATGAAAACCATGCCTAGAAATAAAAGATTGAAATCCTGGACTAGTACTGTTTACTCTGGTACTGTATGGCATTGTTTGTGTTGCAGTTTCTCTGAATAATAAGGTATTACTCATCACTGTCATCCACACTGTGCTACATAATAAAACCGTCTAGGAAACCCTCTATAAGAGTGTTATAATTACAAGCTCAGACTGTAAAATCATGAGAGAGTTATAGACAGAAATCAGAGAAGAGATACACAGCAATATCTATATAGCACACTCAACTGTGATGTACACTGTTTTATTTTCAACAGACACAGCCATGGTACAAATCCTGGGAGTGGTAGAAAGCTGTATGCAGAATCATACCCCTCAACTGTACAGATTTGT
>NC_056738.1:492876704-492961704 GCF_019279795.1 Protopterus annectens
ACTCAACCACAGTATTATGAGTAGTCTATGTGCAGCACAGAACAGTGACTGTCCAATCATAGTGTGAGAACAGTAGTCCTGCATAGTTCTGAAAGGAATAATGATATACAGTGCACACCATGGGGGAGTGTGAGCGTGCTTCATGCACAGTATGTCACACCTGGAGCGTTGGTTCCATAGAACCGAGAGATGAGGCTGGCCAGGTGTGTGAGCAAACTGCTGCTACACAATACCCTGGCAGGATGCTACCAGTGGGAGAAACACTGTAGACCAGCTAGGTCTACTCTTGACACAACAACAGGTCCGTCCCTGGCGGGAGGAACCAACAGTTGTGGATCACATTGATGTCACCACCAGTATCAGAGGAGGATCAAGGGAAGGCTGGTACATACATGGACTAAACGGATGAAGATCCTGCAGACTCTTGGGTGGGGACAGTATACTGGAGATGTACTGAGACATGCAGAGAGGAAAATGTGTGGAGGTGTGGTATGGCAGGGCTAGCAACCGGGGAATGGATGGATGCTGTGTACGTGGAGCTCGGGGGCAGGAGGAAGGTAACATGGGTATCTCATTATGGTAGACATATGTAAATGAAGCAAAACAGCAATAGTGTAGTGGCCAGAGCATCCGCCTAACGTGCATGCATTCCCGGGTCGAGTCCCACTGCAGCACATCCTATTTTCCATGTGATATCCGTATGTTTACTTCATTGTGCTGTATAACCTACTAAGTAATTTTTATATTTGCACAGGAGTACTGCCTTAAATGCACATGTGAAGTGTCATAATGACTAAGGCACTAGTAAGCATGTGTAAGCGCATAACAGCAGTAGTACGCATGGATCAGCAGTTGTAAGTCTGTGTACGTGTATTCGTGCGGGGGTAAGCATTGCCTACATAGATTGAGCTAAGTAGATGCTAGCTGAGTATAAGGAAATGCACCCCAAGGTTGGCATTGCTTAGCTTTGCGCAAACCCGTGCACACCCATGTGAGACTGCTCAAATGTCCCTAACTCACTCTGTATCCTACAGCCGGATCTCTGCCCTGAAACACAATATACAGCCTCTGGAAGGCCCACACCCGGGATTGCTGCACATCATACACTACGTGATTTACCATTACACCATTACAGATGTACATAACCACTCATTCCACATACATATCATCCAGCACAATCAGTCAACAGCACAGGGAATGTAGTAATAACACACCACACAACCTCTTAATGCATGAATCCTGGACATAGTGCACCATAATGTGGGTACATGTAGGGATATCTGTCATATCCTGCTCTAATACACTTCAAACGTCGCAAGTTGCAAGTTACAAAGTTATATGTGGCAGAATACATATATTGCTGGAGATGATAGATCTGAAACATGTACGTGTCGGCACGAATGACTGACCTCAGTCCTAAGGTCATCCATGTCAATTGCCAAGAGAATGAGATACAAGCCACACATATAGGCCGAACATGCATGGACATATGGACAGCTATACATCTGTAAATGTAGAGAGATAGACAGCTATAGGTATATATATATATATATATATATATATATATATATATATATATATACATGTATGACTCACAATAACCATATAACAGCAATCGTACATAGATAGATTACTATCTTCAGAGTGTGTGTGTGTATATATATATATGTATATGTATATATATATATATATGTATATATATATATATATATATATCTATATGTATATATATATATATATATATATATATATATATATATATATATATATATATATATATATATATATATATATATATATATTTATATATAGTATAACCAACTGATTATGGCCTATAAAATCCTCTATAATCTGGACAATACTCCTGCACATAAAAAGATTATCACCTCCTATAACAATCCTAGACCGCTTCGATCCTCTAACAAACTACTAATTCAGACTAGCAAAATTAATAACACAGCCGGTGACTCTCTCTTTGCAAACTCTGTAAGTAGACCCTGGAACACTCTTCCAGCTGATATTACCTTACTTTCTACCTTAGGTCAATTTAAAACTAGACTCAAACAACATTTGGCACATAACTGGATATGTCAATGTATCAAGCCTGGCTAACTTTCTCTAGAATGTGTAAAAATCCGTTAACCGGTTTACTGTGTAATTTAATTTAATCCTGACATACGCTCGGGATTAACTCTAACCTGTGGAACTTGTTTAACTTGCTTACTTATGTAATCACTGTAAATAGTCTGTTTGTAATATGTAATGCTGGTATTATGTAATGCTGTATCTGCTTACACTTGGAGCTTTTCTCCCCTGGCCGCCGCTGAAAATGGACATGCATCCAGTCGGACTATCCCAGTCAACAAATGTAAAATAAAATATATATATATATATATATATATATATATATATATATATATATAGATATATTATATATATATATCTATCTATCTATATATATATATATATATATATACATGCACACACACACACACGCGCACACACACACACACACACACACACACACACACGCGCACACACACACACACACACACACATATATATATATATATATATATATATATATATATATATACATATATAGATACATATGGATACATATACATAGCTAGAGCTATATCAATGTCCAGTTCTATCCCTCTATATATATATATATATATGGGGGTGTAACATATGTACTTATGCAGATATACATAAATATATATATCTATATATATATATATATATATATATATATATATGTATATATATATATATATATATATATATATATATATATATATATATAGATATATATATATATATACAGATAGGCATGTGTATATGATTTCCACATGGGAATGGACTCCTGGCCCACTCTGTACTACATAACCGACCATGAGCACAGTTAATGGGTGTGGGGGCACAAATGAGGGACACCTGATAATTACTGCTATGTAACCCCCCTCCCCAGCCCTAACGGATATGCTGTACAATCCAATATCCAGCACATGCAGTACTTGACAGCAGGACCCACCACAACACAGCTACAATGCTCCAACAGTTATCCATGTCACCTGTACATGTCAGGCCAATATCTGTGACATATCGTGCAGATACACCATTGTATCACAGGGAATGTACTATGTTGAAGGGCTACACATTACAATGGTACAGATATGCACACACATCCATACACTGACAATCATGTGCATATATATATATATATATATATATATATATATATATATATAGATAAGATATATGGGATATATGGCTACATACACATATACACAGACAAAGGGTAATAGTAGCCATACATGTGTAGCAGTAGTGTGGACGTACTGGGTGCAATGTATATCCCCAGCCACAAGCCCTGTAACCTGTACCTGTGACATGTGTGATGTGGCAACCAGCCCCACAAAGGGGATACTTACATTGCACATATACTCACTCACAATTCAAAGGACATGACACGACACACAGGTATGTATACACAGACAACCTTTATTTGTGTACCATACAATAATGTATACCATTACTGACAGTACGTGGATGTTGATGTATATAACCAGTGATGGATGCAAGGCCCACACAAAACAGTAGATGCAGACAATGTGGATATATAACATACTATGGTGTCCAGGTTAAGCCCTTCAATTCATACAACAGATGACAGCGGATTTGCCTGAACGTTATGTAACAGTCAACAATATCAGATGTAGTTCAGCAGCCTCCAATTACACCCTGTAGTCAAGGCCTAGGGGGACATTCATTACCTGTGGTAATGTCAATGTATCTGTCACATGTATGGTCCCTGGCCAACAAATGTTGTGGGTGTCCACGCTATGACTGGGATGATAGTAGGAATGCTAGCAGTAGTTAATGATAGGCCATTACCTAACAACCCCTACCCGTATCACAGCAGGACAAAGGCTGCCATATATGTGGAGGACAAAGGCAGGAATGCAGGGCCATACCCGCAATATTGCAGTTACACACCCTGGAACATGCTGGTGTTACAGGATGTGTTGCAACATACCCTTATGCAGGAATACGACATCAGGTACACAAATGGATATAGCCATGTACTGCTAGCACGCAACACACACACTGCCAGTGTGATATCCGACACAGGACCTGTGTAGTGGACAGATAACGCATGATAGGCACACCTCTGTCCAGCTAGAGGATAGGCCCACAGTAGTGAGCTATGCAGACAGACTGCAGTCCAAGGTAAACTAGTATGTACACACACACACACACACACACACACACACACACACACACACACACACACACACATCCTGTAACACAGGTACTATGCAAAGCATTACACCACTCTACTCACAGTCTGTCTGTATGTCCCGATCCACCTACATATATGTGGCTGCCCTGAGTGTACAGGTTCTTCTGTAAGAGGCATTGTTACCTGTTGTCTGTAACATTGATGCCCACACACAGGAATGATGTCCATCACACAGGGAATGTACAGGGAATACGCCCACATGATGTAGGGAGTCATAATGGGTGGTTGCCATGACAGTGGTAATTGGAAGTACTACACATGTGTACTCAGATATATATATATATATATATATATATATATATATATATATATATATATATATATATATATATATATATATATATATATATATAGCTATCTGGATAAGTACATGTCCATATCGTCCCACCATATGTCCTGGACATGGAGTGTAGCCCTACCCCAGCTCCTATAGTCTCAATGTAGTAGTGCAAGGGGATGTCTGGTATGTATAGCTGGTATATTAATAGACATTTGCTACTGTCATTGGGATTGTTGTTACAGACACAGTGTGTGTGGAAGGTGACATCTGCTCATAACATATGTGCCATTGGTTACTGACAGACATCATGGTACAGTACCTGCATATATAGCAGGCTCAACAGCCATGTCACAGCACAGGGTAGGATACACTTGTGTGACAGTGCATAACCACAACCAATGTGAACACAGCCACAGCCACATAAGGTACGCTAGCCTAATAGTACAGTATACGGACTATCTGTCCTACACCATCCTGATATGTGCTACTCACAGAATGACCCTACATATACTGGGCTGCTACACAGTCTGGTCTGATGGCTGTCTGTTGTATGGGACATGTGTGTGTATGGCTCTACACACATGTAAGGTAAAATGGTACCATAGAGTGGGGCAGCATGTAACAACAGATAGAAGGGGAGCTAGAACAATGACATCTACCACAGTCTGTACATAGGCCATATTACATATTAACAATACACACACTGCCAACATTCACCATCACTACACAGACCTCAGTACTGTACAAACATTCACAGAATTTCCAGGGTATGGCATTAAGTGTAACCCCTACTGTACATGACATGTATAGCACTCTGATATATTACTGGAGTGTTATCAGATATGATGACACTATTTATGATGTACAGCACATATGCACTACTTCATGCATGACATATGTACAAAGGTTGACAGAGTTGTGGCTGACAGCACATACACAGGGCCAGTACAGACATGTTGCTGTGATACCCTCATTAATCTACCATTGTAACGGTATTTGTTGCAACATATGTCCAGTGAGGGATATGTAGTCAGTAACTGTCACGGCCTTCACCATCCACAGACTGAAATCCTCACACTACCTTCTGCATTCCACAAATAGATGCATCATGGCTAGCACATGATACCAAAGGCACAACACTGCCCAGTCTGCAGATGAGCCTGCAGATGGGGATTCCTGATATACATGGAACTGACATGGCAGGTATTGTGACGTACGACAGGCATATCCAGACAAACACTGTTAATCAAACATTACTCCATATGCAGTATAGCAGCACTTACAGTTCGTAGTCAGGTCAGGCACATCCCCCTCCTGTTTGTTGCCCTCTTCCCACAGTGTATGTTGTTAGAGGTAAATCCCCAACCCATCTGAAATGCTGTTTGCCAAATTACAGTTCTAGCTCCTGCTCACAGTGACAGATAAGGGCCAACACCACCAGGATGCTCCCAGGTATTGGAGTGCATTTCCATGCAATTGGCTATGGGAATGTTACCACACCTGTTCCACGTGCAACTGGCTAGGGAAGAGCTGCAATTCATACAGAGGCCATCAGCTGATCATGAACATCACATTAAATACACATGCTGCTGCTTAAGCAATGCAGGTGTGGCCCTCCACATCCACCAAAGATGGAGTGGGGGAGGCAGACAGAGGCGAATACATGTCACGGAGGGGTGGTAGGGTAAAACCGACACATGTTTGTGTCACACACCTACCAGCACAGGGTATCAAACACCTGACAGCTATGTAGTGCTATCACAGTTTGATGCTGTTATTGGATGCACCACATGGGTTATCTGGTGGGGAGCACTCAGAACATATATGTGATGGTGAGTGACATCTGCAACAGTGATATGGTAGATATACAGTAGGTGACGTACACGTGCCTGTCTGCAAGAACAGGTGCCAGCTTCAGCACAGGCACACTCACACAGGGATGCACACACATTAACACACTTGGCAGGGCCAGGAGTACAACTCGTCACTAGTGGGATTGCCACAACACATCAATGTGCAGGGAACACATGCACCACACGGGCAATACAGAGGTCATATGGGCAGTGAGTATGAGGGGGTGTCAGACATATAGCAGCATGCTTTAATGTGCCCTGGGGGAGTAGTGTGTGTGGATGTGGGCATACGCACCATACAACACACACATGAACACACAGGGTCCAGTTCAGACATGCATGGGTGCATGTCTGCATAGGTGTGTGGTGGCCAACAGTGCCAGCAGGCTATACAAGGGTAGGCGATAGGTATACCTTAACATCAGCCCACATGACAATGGTCTGCATTGTGGCACAGGCCTGTAACTTCTGCATTTGCCTGCACAGGTGGGTATTGCATCTGTCTTCCAGTCACCTGGGTGACTCTTGTGTGTGGCGAATGCTGTGTATCACTTGCCATGTATGTGTTCCCTAGTCCATGACTTGGATGGTGTCTAGGATGTGCACACCTCCCACATGCATGTACAGTGGCATGTGGAACTGTACCTGGGGTGTCTGGCCCATGCTGTGAACACAGCTTATCATCAGATGTGCCAGTCATGCCCACGTATGGCAGGGAGTGGTACTGGTCAGCAGATTTACCATGCACCTACATTGATAGCATACTAACAGCATTTCCTGATGTTAGTGTCATCTGTCCATACAGGCCATGTTGTCAGGCATGGTATGTCCGTTGTGAGTCACATGTGAAGGCACAGTGGGGTTGCTAACTGTGATTGGCAGGCATTGATGTTAAATGTATGGGTATGGCTTTGCTCCCCAGCCTCTCAGCCATTGACATCTGTTATTCCTGTATGGTTGACATTGTGTAGGGCCACCATAAATGAAATTAGTAAAACCTCTCCACATTGCCAACAGGTTTCACAGACTCACAACCACCTCTACACAGAAGACAAGTTACACACACACGCCTGTCATGTCTGGGAGTAGAACCCCTACCTAACTAGTTTACTACACTGCAGCACTACGCAGTTATATTACATGCCATGGACATTACTGAAGTACATCTTCCTCAAAGGTGTATTTCACAATTAATGACATCAGCAAGACTACCAAAGTAGGGCATTTGTAATGTACTGCAAGTGAGTAGCCTATAATGCATTACTCCATACACAACCACTGAGACACACACATCACATCCCAAACTGGCATGGATGGAGATGGAACACTGCCACTGTTCTAAATCACACTATAGCAGTAGCAGTATGCAGTTACAGAACCCGCTACGGCGATTACTGGGCTATCAATTTCCCAGAGGTGTACTTCTAGGTGAGTGCCATCAGCAGCCTTGATAAAGTAGAGTATTTGTATTGTATGGAGTGTGAGTAGCCTAAAACGCATTGCTCTCTACTCAATCAGACACACACGCACAGACTCACATGCAAACAGTTGCCAGGGCTGGGGTTCGAACACCTACCTAACTAGTTTATCACACTACAGCAGGACGCAGTTGCAGGCTGCACTACAGCGATTATTGGGCTGTCACGTTCCCAGAGGTGTACTTCTAGGTGAGTGACATCAGCAGTCTTGGCAAAGTAGAGTATTTGTATTGTATGGAGTGTGAGCAGTCTAAAAAGCATTGCTCTCTACCCAGTCAGACACACACACAAACACACACAGTTGCCAGGGCTGGGGTTCGAACACCTACCTAACTAGTTTATCACACTGCAGCAGTACACAGTTACAGGAAACACTAAGGTGATTACTGGGCTATCACGTTTCCAGAGGTGTACTTCTAGGTGAGTGACATCAGCAGCCTTGGCAAAGTTGAATATATGTATTGCACGGAGTGTGAGTAGCCTAACAAGCATTTCACTCTGCACAGTCAGAGGCAGACAGGCACACACACAAACACACACTCACACAGTTGATAGGTCTGGGGTTAGTACTACTACCTAACTACTCTGTCACTACAGCAGTACGGAGTTATGGGACACGCCATGCATATTACTGAGCTATAGCTCTCCCAAAGGTGTAATTCACATTGCATGACCTCAGCAGGCTGGTCATACTACTGCTATGGGGAGGGCAGTGTGTGCATGGGCCTACCCCATTCATGTAGGGGTTGACATGCCACATGTGGGCACACACAGGGTCATATGTCACAGGTGCGTATATACAGCTACTAAATGGCTACTTTCTTGTACAGTCTTGTTGCACAGCTGGCACGTACCCCACATAGTCTGTTATGCTAACAGGTACTGGTGGCTAGTATCCGCAGTGGGTTACATCCACACCTCATGTGTTTGGGGCCCTTTGGCTGTGTGCCAATTGGGACAGGTCCACATGGCTCCTTGTCATAGTCACCCTCTTCTACACATCTATGCCCATGTACCTGTGGCTTATTATAGTGTGCTGTCCTTACATATTTGTCTGTATTCCTATCCACTGTGTGTGCAAGGCAGGAGTGGTGCATACTGACATGTGTCCGCACTGGGAACTGCAACTTCCAGATATGTCTGGTCCACTGGTGTTTGCAGACATGGCCTTCATGTGTTTAAGTGTGTGAGCATGCCCAGTATGACCTTTCAATATGTTGTTGACTGACATTGCCTTCATTCCTCTAAGTATGTGAGCATGCCCAGTATGGCCATCTGTGTTGCATGTGTGGATCATGTCCAGGTTGTTTGTACTACGGTGCTGACCTTTTGTTGTACACCAACAGGTAGCATGCTGTGTCTGCAGGGTATCCATCCATCATTTGTCATTGACTGTTGCTACATTTCTGCATAGCGGGGGGGGGGCACCTAACTGTTTCTACTGTTCTACACAGGAGTGGGGGGCACACCTGACTGTTACTCTATGTGCATGTTGGATGGGCGGGTGGACCTGACACTTGTACACATTTGCTAGGACTGTACTGGTATGTCAGGTACTCCATTTCAGTCTGTAGTCTTACCTATCCTGCTGGCTAGGGCTTACCAGTGTAGTACAGATCCTAGCTTTGTTTACCTACATATTAGTGTCTGACTTCCTAGCCTTCACAACTTACATCCCACTGCCTGGTCTGCTGCGGTCTGTCTGTGTAGGCCTGGGGGAGGAGTTAACCATAGGGCACATTCAGAGGCCATAGTACAGCATTTGTTTGTGTTTGTCTTCACCTTTCCTGCTGGTTGAGAATGTTGTTGGGTATGTGACCCTTCCTGACTGGTATGTACGGCTCTTATGGACACCCCTGTTGCTCAGGCCATTTCCTGCAGTGGGTTTTGTCATCCTGTGTAGTACTGGCTACTATGGTGACTCCAGTATGTGTTACAGATCTCATGCTGCCACTATGGGTGTCTACTCTCTGCTGCCTTGACATCTGGCCACCCAATTCCCTTGCATGTTCACATCCATACCATAGCTACAGGTAAAAACACATCCTACTCAATTTGGCAATTGGTAGGTTGATTAACTTACCTTGAGGGTGTGCCAAACCTGAGGATGGTGCTGGAGGGCTGCCTATGTCGGATGCACATAGTACACTCCCTATACATGGTTGGGCACAGGTAGTGTCATGTTTGGCATCCCTTTTACTGTCTATGCAAGTCAGAGAGAGGTGTCATTCCCTGGGGCCCTACTGTGTCAGTGCTTATGCTATGTGTTGCCTCCTTACCAAGGCCAGGGCATACTGGACACAC
The DNA here is from genome assembly GCF_019279795.1 of Protopterus annectens. Classification (NCBI taxonomy): domain Eukaryota; kingdom Metazoa; phylum Chordata; order Ceratodontiformes; family Protopteridae; genus Protopterus; species Protopterus annectens. Next base: position 492,886,929 of record NC_056738.1, read on the forward strand.
CCCCTTCTGCCTACTGGGGCAGGCTCAGGTTGTTCCTCCTCTGAGTCACTCTGTACCTGTACAGGCCTTGGCATTGGTGGGGGCTGTGTGGCCCTGCCCCATGCTGTTCCTGCTGCAGCTGTTTCTGCAGGATCATATTGTGTAGCATAACACATACCATTACTATTCGGATTTATGTAGCTGGTGAATACTGCAGGGCTCCACCGGATGTGTCCAGACACTGGAACCGTGACCTGAGCATCCCAAACACATGCTCTATTATATGTCTGGCCTGTTCATGTGCATCATTATGGCGTTGTTGTTCAGGTGTGTGTGCATTTCTGATGGGTGTCATCAGCCACTGCTCCAATGGGTACCCAGCATCCCCCACTAGGTGACCATAGGGGATGTCCACATCAGCAAATATGTGGTACAGCTGCATCAGTTGCCATATGTGTGAATCATCATAGCTTCCAGGGCAGCCAGCACACACATTCAGTATAATGCCCAGGGCGTCACATACGACCTGGCAGTTGATGGAGGGGATGCCCCTGCAGTTGATGTAGGCCCTACCCTGGTCACTGGGTGGTACTTTGATGCATAAGTACGTGCAGTCTATAGCACCCACTACTGCAGGGTAGTTAGTTATTTGGTGGAAGAGAAGCATATTGCGGGTCAACACCTCAAGTGTGTTGAGGAAATATATGTGCTCACTGGCATGTGCTACCACAGCATCTAGGAACTGGTGGAATACTCTGGATGCAGATGCCTGTGAGATGCCCATTTTATCCCCAGTTGTAGTTTGGGAGGTACCTGTGGCTAGTATACCTAGCCCTACACATACCTTGGTATCCACTGAGATGGGTTCCCCTCGGCCAGTGTGGTGTGTCAGGTGTGGTCTGCACAGCTCAACAATTTGCTGTAGGATGTCTCTGTCCACCCTATAGTGCTCCACTATCTCTAGCTCATGTAGCCCCTAGTAGGGTACCCTGGGTCTGTACACTCTTCTCTGTCTCCTCACTGTGGGTTGTTCGGCAGCAATGATGTCCTCACCACCCTCAGTCTCTTGCACATGTTGTTCTATGTTGCCTGCTGCAGCCCTTCTCATTTTGTACATTTGGTTTTAAAATTTCCCCGCTTGTATACACCGGTGATGTAGAGTGTGGAATAACCAGGGGGGTAGGTGTTTGCTTGGTTTATAGTGGTGTTCTGGGCTGAGCTTGTCTGCTTCCTGTGTGATTAGCTGATTCTGATACAGTTCACCTGGCAGGTCAGCTAATTCCCTTGATTACCTTCCTACTGCTGTTTTCCCTTCCCATTGCCTCCCTGTTTAGGTCCATGTGCACGCCGTGCAAATGGAGTGCTCAAATGTGCACAGAGCTGCTTTTGACTGGTTTTAACTTCCTTTTTCTTCCTGTAAAACCTGGCACGCGGCACACACACCTGCTTGCACTTTGTAAAGAGTGCTAGGCAGGTTTAGACACACCCCTAGCTTAGCTGTGCTAAGCTAGGAGCAATCCCGAGCCACAGGTCTCCAATCCATTTACAGTATGCCTGACACACCCCCATGATGTCACCTATATCCTAGTCTTGCACCCAGCAATTTATACTCTTACACTCTTGGTACCTGCCTCACACCCTGGGAAAATCTGGGATTCACTAACCTTTCCATCATTTGCATAGGATTGCCTGCTAATGCATAGTTACATGTCCCACACTGAGCCTCCCCCCTTAGCAACCATTACTCACTGGCCTGTTTGTCTTATGCCTGCCATTGATTTACATGGCAGAATACTGATTTTAGTTAGCATGCTTATTTTAGGTTTATTTTATTATTTTCCCCCCGATCCCATTTCCGCATTGCTGCCCTATGCTTAACTAGGTGAGCTCGGCAAAAAGATAATCAAAAGTTTTTTTTTTTTTTTACAGTTTGCAATGTCAAAGGCCTTCTACTTGGACATTAGCATGCTTCCTCAATGATATGCAGCCTTTATTTGGAGCTGTCATAGCTCCATTTTGTAGATTGCAGAACTGTACCGTTACTAACCGAGTACATTTCTACACATTGCACTCGTCCTGCACGGACAGCTGCCAGCATCCTGGATCACATATTACCCTCATTTGCATGGTTTTCACCTGCAAATGAGGGTAATTTGCATACAGGAGCTTGGTCCTTGCAGAATTAGCCTAAGAGCTCACGTGCACATCCCGGGAGCTCATTCCTGTATCACACGGCAGCCATATTGCCGAAAATAGCTCTTAAACTAATCCTGCATGCTATAAAGGACTTTGTAAATCTGGGGGCATGTTTTCTTGTAGTCATAGGCAAGGGAATAATGCAAACATAATCCCTGGGATTCATAAAGCTTGTGCCAAGTGCAGGCGTAGCGTCGGCATTCTAACACCAAATATGGCCACCGAGCGACCCAGGTACGAGCTGTTCCCACATGCACTCCAGGGCCCTGTATGCTAATTGCCCCATGTGCAGCAATGTAGCATGCAAATGAAGGTATGTAGCGATCCAGGAAGTGGTGCAGGCATAGTGTAAGCATGCAGAAATGTAAACCGTAGAAAACGGTTTACATTTTTGCAAACATAAAATCGGAGTCATTACAGCCGACCAAACACCTTTATTATATTGTTAATATATACCAATGGTGAAATATATAGCCATTGGCATAAAAAAAAATTTACAAAATATAAAATTAACATTTAATATATATAGTTGCACTATCGCAACGTGGAAGCACTGGGCAGCAGCGTGCAAAGGGGATTGCAAGGAAAATATAAATATATAGAATCAAACTGCAATGTAACATATATCATGATTTCCCCATAATAGTCAATGGCAGGCATGCTACACCATACTATGGCGCAAGGGTTGCTAAGAGGCTGTGACAGTGTTATGCGCGGTATCTAGGAATTAGTAGGCAATGCCATACAAATGAGAGGGGTAATAGTGAATCACAGATTCCCCGCTGGTGTAAGGATGCACCACACAGCATAGAGGTATAACACTGAGGTGTGCCCCTAAGATAAAGATGACATCAAGAGAGGGGTGTGTCACCATTGCTGTAAGCACAGTGGAGCACTGCTAAACCGGTTTGCCCCTAGCTAGGCAAAGCTGCAGGATAGTGGTGTGTTGAACTGGCCATAGCTTTGCTTAGCTGAGAGTACACAAGGTAACCGAGTATGCATGTAAACAGAGATGAAAACGAGAGTAAACCAGGTAAACAGGTTTGCGCAGCGCACACAGCAGCTGAAACAGGAAGGCTACAGGAAAGAAATAAGGAAATGGTGCATCAGGGAAATTGGAGTACAAATGACTAATTAACACCTAGGAGCCTACAGTGGGCCATTGACAACAGCTAACAAGGCTGCAAGCAGCTACCTGCAGAACAGGAAAGGGGAGGGGCTGTACTGCAAAGAAAACAGTAAAGTGTCAAAGCAGAACAAAGCCGATTTGCAGTATATCAGCTACAAGACACATTTTGCCATGACTGGGTAGGGAAAGTACAAAACAAGAAAGATGGCTGGTGGATGCATGCCTGATAATGAGAGGGGATCCAGGTTTAAAAGTGAATTAAAGGGCAACAGCTTATTCAAAGCAGGCAAGCATAACTCCACAGTAAAGGCCCCACACTTGCAGTACTCATTGTAAAACCCATAATTAAGACACTCTGCAGCTGGAGTAGCTCATACATACCCAATAGCATCAGCAGCATCCATAGCACAATAGTATAAAGTGTGAAAGCACCTCACACACATTTGTGTATTTCCATACACTCTGCACCAGTGGTGTATACAGACGGTGGACTTTTAGTATGTACATGTTAGGTGCTGCCATAGCTTTGATCACCCAGCATGTGTTGGAGACTGAAGGTGGTGTGGAGGATGATGCACACGACCACCGCAGGCAGCAGAGGAGGAGGAGAGTGTTCAGACCCAGGGTAACCTACCAGGGGCTACATGATCTGGAGATAGTAGAGTGTTACAGGGTGGACAGGGACATCCTACAGCAACTTGAGGAGCAGTGCTGGCCACGCCTCAGAGCCAGAACAAACAAAGGAGAATCCATCCCAGTGGATACGAAGGTACGTGTAAGCCTGAGAATACAAGCTACAAGTACCTTTCAAAGACCAACTGGGGATATCATGGGGATCTCACAGGCATTAGCATCCAGGGTACTACACCAGTTCCTGGATGCCATGCTACCACATGCCAATGAGCACATATACTTCCCCTGAACGCAGGGGGAGCTGGCCAGCAATATGCATTTTTTCCACCGTGTGGCAGAATACCCATAGGTACTGGGTGCAATTGACTGAACGCACATACACATCAAGTCACCACCTGGTGAGCAGGGTAGGCACTACATAAACTGCAAGGGATACCCCTCCATCAACTGCCAGGCTGTGTGCAATGCTGACTCCCATTAGAAATGCACACACACCCATGCAGGAATGCCATAATGAGGCACACGCACAAACCAGAATCATCATAGAGCATGTGTTTGGGATGCTGAAATCATGGTTCCATTGCTTGGACATATCTGGTGGAGCCTTGCAGTACTCTCCAGGCACGTGTGCCCACATCTTCATAGTATGTGTCATGCTACACAATATGATCCTGCGGAAACAGCTGCAGCAGGGACAGAATGGTGAAAGCCCTCACAGCCCACCACCATTGCCAAGGGCCCCAGAGGCACAGAGGTACTCAGACCATGAACACCCTGAGACAGCCCCAGTAGGCAGACAGAGGCATGCCCGGTATGCCCATGTTTTGGCAAGGAGAAAATGTATAGCACACACACTGACAGTGTAGGCACCTAGTGACTGACACCTTTCTCCACCTGCACACACAATAAAAATGGATGGCACACACACAAGACAACCTGTAAATTGTCATGTATAGGCAGTCTACTGTGTGCATCCAACATAGGCAGCTCTCAATTATTGTACACACAACTGCCATTGGCACAAGGTAAGTCAACACCTGAACAGTAAATTAAGCTATCAACATGTGCTGATACTGTATGTATAGGTTCATAGGTAGGTACGTGGCCAGCTGCCAAAGGCCATTCATAAGCCTGGCCAAAATGTGTCAGCTTTTGCCACCCCATTGATTCATTAACTGTCCCTCTGTGGAGCAGAGCCAAGGGCGGGATCCCTGGGGTGCATCTACTGTTCCCCATCCTCTCTTCAAAGTTTCTCTTGCAAAGTGTTAGTGAGGGGCTCTGTAGAATGTAGTTAGGGATGTTGTTCCAAAGTATGGGGAGTGTTTGTGACAGGAATCCATCTCTCCAGCATCTTCCAGTTATTGTTGTGGCAAGGTTCAGCTCACTACAGTGTGTGACTCACTGTGACATGGATTCCCATAGGTGGAGCATATCCATTAAGCCTGAGTTTGACATGGCTGTGTTGGCCAGCATTGATCATCTCTGGGTAAACGAGATACCACTGAGTAAAGCAGGAGTTTATTCAGTCTGGCTGCATAGGGCATATGTTTGAGGCCAGTAATCCCCTTGGCGAGGTACATTCGTGGATCTTCCAGATGTTGGAAGTGTCTTCTGAGGTACATCCCAAATGGGTTATTATACCCTATTATGGGACTGCTGAGTGATGAGTAAAGGGGCACTATAACCCCAGTATGTCTAGATGGGAACCCTTTAGTAATCAGATGGCCTACATAGAAGGATGTCCTAACTACTTTGGAGATATGATTGTCAAAGGGGAATTCACTATCTACCTTAGTCCCCAGATACCCCATTACCTCACCCATATTAAAGTGGCTGTGATAATATGTGGGTGCTTAATATTCCACAATGGAATGACCATGTAGTTAGTGGCACTTGGCTGGAGGCCATGATGTTGACACCTTGTGTTGGTCTCTGTGAGGCCCCTTGAGGGATGTCTGTGTCAGCTGGACTATCAATCATGGCTCCCAGTTTGCAGTCATTGCAAAACATGGTCTGCCATAGTCCACCTGTGTTTGCCTGTACCTCTGAGATGTATATGCCAAACAGAGGGGCTCCCAGGACTGAGTCCTGTGGGACACCAGTCATGACTCGTCAAGAGTTGGACCTGGAGACCACTAGTCGTACCATGTGGGTTCTGTGTGTATGCCCATTGGCAACCCAACCTATGATGTATGGGTGTATGTACAGGCTGGTGTATTTATCAATAATACCTGAGTGCGGCATGGTGTCAAAAGCCTTGGCGAGGTCCAGGTAGTATGTGTGAACCACCTCTCCCATAATCTAATGTCTTGGTGACTGTATGTAAGATGTCAAACAGGTTCATTAGGCATGAACTGCACTCAACCAAGCTGACCTGGGTTGGGTCATGGGTTTGGAGGTTACCAATGTCTTTGTTAATGAGTGTCATGAGGATGCGAGCCATACCATTGCAGACCAGGCTAGTCAGGCTTATGGGGTGGTAGTTACCATGGTCAGTTGTGAATCCACCTTGATGGAGTGGAATAACCTTTGCCATGTGCCATTGTATGGGCATGTAGCCTGTGGAGAGGCTGAGGTTGAAAAGCTTAATTAGGTGGGGGTCAGGTTGTCTTGTACAGTTTGCAAGATGCAGTCTGGGACAACATCTGCCTCCATTGACGCTGTGTTCTGCTGTTAGAGAAGGCCATTTTGACCTGTGTGTCTCTGATGTGTGGGATACTGTACCTTTTGGGTAGTGTTGTGGGCTATTTAGGGGGTGAAGTATGCACTGAATGTATCAGCAAGGATGTTGGCGATATCAGTAGGGTCAGCATATTTTGTGCTATATTTCACCGGCACAGTGCAAATCTGTGTCACCACCTAGATCCTTGACATAGCCAAAGAAGGCTTTGTGGTTATCTTTTGAATCCTTGCATATTTTCCTGCTGATGTTAGCCTTGGATGATGTCATGAGGGACCTACGTATCATACTAATAGTGGTCACGGATGTCTGCCCTTCGTGGGATTTGCTCTTTGTCTGGAACACTTTCCTACTTCTGTAGTATAGCCTGTTTATTGCAGGGGTCCACCAGACTGTTGTCCCTGTCTAGGAGGAGTGAGTCTTGGTTTACCAGTGATGACACGATCCATACATCCATGTAGGTGCTTATAGATTGCATTTGTAAATCTGTCTGTATCTTGAGCAGTGTTTCCTCTTCATAGGTTCATAGGTTCATAGGTTCGTACTAGGCTATCTGCCCTAGGGCATTTATAAGCCTAGCCAGAGTGTATGTGGCTTACACCACCCCTTAGGATGAGAATACTACGCCCTTTTAGGGTTTAGTTTACTATGCCTCTGTCTAGTAGTGACAAAGAGATGACCCCCGGGGTAAACCTACGATCTCCCATCCACTCGTCGAGATTTCTCTTGAATAGAGTCAGTGAGGGGCTCTGCCTAACATGGACTGGGATTCTGTTCCAGAGTGTAGGGAGCCTCTGGGTTATGAATCTGTCCCTCCAGCACGTTCTATTTATTTCTGTGTTGAGGTTTAAGTCACTTGTTCTCGTGGCTCTGATGGATTTGGATTTTCTGAGGTGGAGCATGTCCATTAATTCAGGATTGGACATGGCCTTGTACGTCAGGCACAGATCACCTCTGAGTAGGCGGTATGCGACTGAATAGAGCTGGAGTTTTTCAGTCGGGCAGCATATGACATATGTTTAAGACCCTTTATCCTCTTGGTGAGGAACTTTTGGGGTCTTTCCAACTGCTGCAGGTGTCGGGTGAGATACATCCCAAATGGGGCATTGTACTCAATCATTGGCCTGATAAGAGAAGAGTACAGGGGCACAATGACCTCTCTTGATCTAGATGTGAAACCCTTCATGATAAGGTGGGCAATATAGAAGGTCTTCCTAACCACTTTGGCAATGTGAGTGTCAAATGAGAGGTTACTGTCAACCTGGGTCCCTAGGTCCCTGATTACCTCTTCCGTACTTAATGGATTACCACCTATGTGGTAATTTGTCGGTACCTTGTTTTTCCCAAAGGGTATGACTATACATTTTTGGCGTTTAGCTTAAGGCCATGGCTCTGGCACCAATTATCCGTTTCTATGAGGCCTCTGAAGGATGTTTGTGTCCGCTGGAGTATCAATTATGGCCCAGTTTGCAGTCATTTGCAAACTTTGTCAGCCACAATCCTCCTATGTTTGCCTGTACCTCGGAAAAATAAATGCCGAACAAGAGGGGTCCCAGGACTGAGCCCTGTGGGACACCGCTTGTGACTGGCTTAGAGTCTGACATAGCTCCAGCAACTCTGACCCTGTGGGTTCTGTCCTTGAGCCAGTTTGCAACCCATCTTGTGACATATGGGTTTACATTTAAGCTGGTGAGTTTGTCTATGATGCCCGTGGGGTATTGTGTCAAAGGCTTTGCAAGGTCAAGGTAGGCTGTGTGAACTGCCTTACCCTCATCAATGGCCTTAGTGACTGTTTCAAAAAGTCGACCAAGTTCAGAAGGCAGGATCTGCCCTTGACAAAGCCAAATTGGGTAGGATCCAATGTCTGTAGGTCCCCAATGTCTTTGTTTATGAGTTCCATAATGATCCTCTCCATAGCTTTGCAGACCAGGCTCGTCAGGCTTATGGGGCGGTAATTTCCAGGGTCTGTAGAAGCACCGCCTTTGTGAAGTGGGACCACTGTTGCCGCACGCCACTCTTTGGACGTATCCTGTGGTAAGGCTAAGATTAAACAGCAGCCTTATGTGTGGGTTTAGTTCCTCTTGGAGTTCATGTAGCACACAGCCGGGACACCATCCGGTCCCATTGATGCTGTGTTTTTAGCTTTAGAGAGGCGGCTCTCACCTGGGCATCTGAGATGTTAGGGAGGCTACACTCTGCTGGGATAGTTATTTCTCCTTTTGGGGGAGGGGAGGAGAAATTTGCACTGAACCTGTCTGCCAGAATGTTGGCAATGTCAGTGGGCTCAGTGTATTTTGTGTCATTTTGGACTAACTCTGAGCATATCTGGGAGTTTCCACCCAGGTTTCTAACATAGCTAAAGAAGGCCTTGTGATTGTCTTTTATGTCATTTGCGATTTTTCTCTCAAAGTTGGCCTTGGATGATTTTATGAGTGATCGTAGTTTTTTGCTAGTACTGATCAGAGATGCCTTTCCTTTTAGGGATTTTGCTCTGTCATGTAGTAGCTTCCTCCTTCTGTTGTAAAGTTTGTTTATGGCTGGGGTCCACCAGACCGGTCGCCTGCCTTTGGGGGAATGGGTCTTGGTTTTATTTGGGATTGCATGATCCATGCATTCTTAAAGGTGCCCATAGAAGGCATTTGCAAAGGATTCAGCAGTGTGGGTTGTGGTTTCCACTGGCCCAGGGGCCTTGAATGATACCACTTCAGTCTTAAGAAGTGTGAAGTTTGCTTTTGAGAAGTTCTTCACTGTGGTCTTTTGTGCAGGGGGTGGGGGCGGGATGGGGATTTCCAGTGAGATTAATTTATGGTCTGATCTTACCAAAGAGGGATGTACTTCCGGTGTGGAGCATTTTGTCCCCATGTTTGTGATGATCAGGTCTAGTATATTGTCTCCTCTTGTGGGAATGGTGACTAGTTGTTCCATTGCATTTGAGTTTATGAATTCTAAGAACCTTTGGGCTAGAGTGTTGGGGCTTGAGTAATGTTCCCAGTCTATGTTTGGGTAGTTGAAGTCTCCCAAAATGATGGTATTTGGAGAGACATTCATACTCTCCAGTGTCTTCAGGAAGGCTGTGTGGGGTTCCTGAGTTTGAGAGGGTGGTCTGTAGCATGCTACAAACTGTAAGGCAGTTTTGCCTATGGTTAGTTGCACCTGGATAGTCTCCGATGCTTAGATGTTGCCACTAACCTGGAGGTGTGGGTATCTTTGATGAAAATGGATACTCCCCCTCCTTTTGTGATTCTGTCCAAGTTTTGGGGCCGGAAAGCATGATATGAGGTAAAACCTGATAGTGCTGGGGTGCTCTCAGGAGCCTTGAACCAGGTTTTAGTCACTGCACAGACATCGATGTTCTCCATACTGAGGAGGGCTTGAGGGGGCTGCATCTTGAGGTTTAGACTTCTGGCATTGAGCAGCATTACCCTTAGTTTTTTCCACTTGTGTTTTCTAGGGAGGTAGGTTTGTCATTTGAGCCTTGCCTAAAAAGGCACTATGGGGTGGCAAGAGCCTTGGCCAATATCCGAAAGCCCAGGGGTGACAGGTGCAAACCATCCCTTGCGAAGCAGCGTGGCTTGTCAAGCATGTCATCCCAAGCAGACAGACACTGGATCCCCTTAGAATGACACCAGTAATTAAGCCAATTGTTAAAACTGATCATTTTGTCTTTGTACTGTGGCATCATTCTTGGTGAGGGTAAGATGCTGCTCAGGGTCAGGGTCATACCGCCTGGGCTACATAATCAGAGAGCTCCTCTATGTCTCTTTTCATGTAGTCCAGGGAGGTACGTCAGGTCGTTCACACCTGCATGTACAATGACCGAGTCATATTTGTACTTGCTGTGGAGTGACCTGAGTGCTTGTGTTATGTGGCGGATTCTAGCTCCCGACAGGCAGCTTACTGTGACCCTCTCCTTGTTCAGTCTGGTGAGCGGGTCGCCAGTGTGCCTGACTATGGAGTCACCTATTACAAGTGTGTCTGGCATGTTGTTTGGCCTTAAGGGCTGTGACTGTTTAGCACACTGACTTTGTGAACTATGTGTTGCATTTGCTATGTCTTGAGGTGGTGGTTGCTTGGGTGTCTGCTTTGGAGGCCTCTGTTGTTTTGGTAGATTTTTAATCAAGCGCCTCCAGTATGTTTTTGTGTGTTTATGTGTTTGGTTTGCAGTTGTGATAGTTCTATGTGAGACTGGGTTTGTGGTGCGTGGTTACCTTCTCCTCCTGACTGGTCTTGCTAGTACTGAATTGAGAGAGCTCAGCCTCCAGTTTGGCCATATAGTTGCATCTCTCATATATTTGTATTTGTTGGGAGGAGGAGAGGGTTGTCTGTGTACATGAGGCAATTGTAACATTGCCTCAAGATTCCCAGATTCACCAGCTGAACAGGAGAGGACGCTAGCAACTGACCCTTCGACATGCTAGAAATAGTGAAAAAGATTGCTGTGTAACTGAGTCAGAAAGGACCTATAGGGAAATGGGTACTCAACAGAATTTAGGTGAATGAAGTACTTTTCGTTTGTTTAAGAGTGCTTTACCTGTATACAAAATGCTTTAGGAGCAAGTGCTGAGCTTTTCAGATAGAGTATAGGCTGTTTAGATTGCAAGCAGAACAGTTCTAAGGGAAAAATTGAATAGCAGACTTGGCGGAGCCAGAAAAAGTTTAACCTTGTTTAACCAAGTTTAACCTTGTTTAACTGGCGCTGCGCTATGCGCACGACCACGCAAATCCGTGCAAAGGCGGATTTTAAGAAGTGAACTACAAAAGAGCTAGGAATGGTCCCAAACAACCAATTACTAACAGCTTCTTGTGCTGAGGTCACTTCCCCCAAGGATAGGTAGGCTGCTCAAGGCTCCCCACTCCCACTGGTGAGCAAAGAAACTTCCTTTTATCCAAGTAAGGTAATGGACAACACAGGAACTACACCACAGCCCAGAATACAGCAATGCCTGTATACTGGTCTAAACTAGTCGAAAAAGGCGGGAAAACAAGGATTTTTTTGTTTTTTGTTTTTTGCAGAAATACACAGAAAATGCAGAGACAGTGATAAATTAATTACACAGGCTAGCACACTTTAGTGGGCAGCCTCCACAGTTCAATTAAACAAACAAACAAGCAAACTTTCAACTAAATTCGACTAAATGTAACTTTAAGTGCAATTTTTAAAATAAATGCAGTAATCAGTAAAAAACAGTTCAGGCTAGTTTAAAGTAAGCAGCAGAAGCTATTTTCAGTGAAAAAAAAGCAAAGATACTTAAATCCAGAAGGTAGTCGCTTTTTCGAGTTCCTTGCTGCTAGGACCACTCTGTAAACCCACGTGGAGCTTGTCTGAGCAGTATAGCCAGAAAAAAACGCCCAGAGGCGGATTTTAAGCAGTGAACTACAAAAGAGCTAGGAATGGTCCAAAACAACCAATTACTAACAGCTTCTTGTGCTGAGGTCACTTCCCCCAAGGATAGGTAGGCTGCTCAAGGCTCCCCACTCCCACTGGTGAGCAAAGAGACTTCCTTTTATCCAATTAAGGTAATGGACAACACAGGAACTACACCACAGCCCAGAATCTTAGCGTGGGGGCTGCGAAACCCCCCACCCCTGTCACTAGTAGTGTAAAGTTAGCTGTAGGAATGGTATACACTGTGGTTTCCATGGGTGGGGGAGATGTTTTGGTGTGGAAACAGTGAATAGTTCATGGTCAGATCTAACCAGTGACCGGTTAACCCCTGCTGTGCTGCACCTGTTGCCCATGTTGGTGATGACCACTTCTAGTATCTTTCCATCCCTTGTTTGGGAGGTTACCACCTGATACAGGGCATATGAGGTGATAAATTCCAGGAAGCGCTGGGTCTGGAAGTGAGTACTCGAGTAAGTTTCCCAGTTAATGGTAGGGTAGTTGACATCGACCAATGCCAGGGTGTGCGTTAGGACTGTCATGTTCTCCACTGTCTCCAGGTAGGTGGAGTGGTGGTTCTGGGTCATGGAGGGTGATCTGTAGCAGGCCACAGTTTACATTGCAGTTGTGGCTGATGTTAGCTGCACATGGATGATCTCAGAGATATCATGCTGCCCCACTAACCTGGAGGTGTAGGTATCCCAGATGAATATGGATACACCCTCTCCATGTCTGTGCAGTCCATGTTCTGTGGCTGAAATGTGTGGTATGGGTTGTAGTCTGGTAGTGCTGGAGTGCTCTCAGGAGCCTTAAGACAGGTCTCAGTTACTGCACAGAGTTTGACGTTGTCCATCCTGAAGAGTGCTGTGAGTGCATGCATGTTTAGATCACACCCCCTGGTGTTGAGTAGCATAACCCTCATTGATTCTGCTATTGTGCTGTTTACAGAGCTGGTATTCACCTTTGAGACTCTCCTAAAAAAGGCACCATGGGGGCGCCAATAGCCTTGGCTAGTATGCCAAAGCCTAAGGCTGACACATAAGCCGGTATGGTATTGTTGCATGCATGTATCCCATCTGTGCTTGTTTCTCATCTCTCCTGTAGGTAACCTACTGGTAAGCAATAGAAAGCCTTAAACTTATACAAGTCTTCTAGCTTCCAAGATAGGCTTTTGGAGTGACTAAGTATCAGTGTTCTGTATGGTATTGCTGTACTTAACTGTTTCCTGACTACATGGTGATTTCTCACTGTATATTGTGATCTAAAAGTTTGTTTATTCACATATTATGGCTGTGATGGCCTGCACTTTAGAGGTTCACAGATAGCCTACTACTTATTTGCCCAAGGGCAATTAGAAGCATAGCTGCAGTGTGTTGGCTTTCTCTGCACCATTGATGAAGTAACAGAACCTCTGTCAAGCATAGCCAATGAAGCAATTCCAGGTAGAGTTACTGGAAGCTGTTAAAGACTGGGGGGGGGGTGGAGGGTGATAGGAGCACTTAGTGATCTAAAGAGGGCATGTTAATGTGGTAATTCAACACCATTCAATTTCCCCAACAGGTCTCGCAGCTATCAAACTGGACGGGCTCCCCACCCCCTGGCTGTATGGTTCTGGGACACATAATCCCAGGGGTGTATATTCTGTTACTCATTCACACAACAAGGTTTCCCTTGAAGTATGTCAGTGAGGGGCTATGCCTAATGTAGTTAGGAATGTAATGTATTGTCTCACATTACATTTGTTATATGTTGTTATTTCAAGAGCAAGTGAAGCTCAGTGGGTTTGGGGGCCTCCGCCCTTTGCTTAGCCTAGCTTACACATAGAAATCATCTAAATAGGAAATAGGTGGAACCAACGTTAATGACAATAGTGCAATGGTTACAGCATCTGCATAGTAACTGTGCATTCGAGGTCACAATCCCAATAAAGTCAAGGACGTTTATCATGTTAAAAAGTATACCATAACCACAGATTGCATATATAGGTAGTAATCGTCTGTATAATAAACATTTGAAACACCCATATAAACCCATGTGTGCTGGAGAGCAAAGTCAACAGAGAATGTATTGTTATGTAAGCACATAGTGAGATGTTACTTCACTGAAATGTATATATCCTGAGTAGTCAGCGGATGTGGCCATGTTTGCGCGCACAGGTTATACGTTACAAAGTTTGTTTAACTGTGTTAACCGCTGCTATAATGTCACACAAACACTTTTAAATATGCTTACAACTGCTTAAATGAGCCTTATTCTGGAGTAAAACACATTTTTAAAGCATTGCAGGTGTTGAACACTGGACCATACACACTTCAGTCATGGGACTTACCACTAAGCCATCTGAGGTGTATACATGTTTTACGGTCTTTAGACTACACCTTATACCATATGCATTCCACTGTAATGACCACAAATGAGACAGTCACTTTGTGTACATATGTACAGTACATTGTAATGTACTGTAGTTTGTGAACCAACACATACAAGTCTATATATGTATTACTGTTACAAATTAATACGAAAAAAAAAAAAAATATATATATATATATATATATATATACGTCAGTGATGTCTGCACATAGATATAAATATAAAGATATATATATATATATATATATATATATATATATATATATATATATATATTATGCAGTTACATCAATAGCCATATATATAAACATCTATGAACACACTTCGTGACATAGAAGCAATCCAATGGAATTGAAGTGTACACAAAATACATGCAGTTCTGGTTTTATAACTATTAATATTAACCTAATTGACCATAGAAGGGATGGTTGTGTATGTGAAGATTGGGGCAGGGGAGGAATGATGGGTAATGAAATCATGCATCAAGGAGAACCTGGGTCGGATGTTCAATAAGTGAACTGGAGGGGTATACATGGAGTATGAGGACAATATAAAAAGGACACAAAACAAGAACCTTTCTCATTCATAATACACCCTGTCATGTCACATTGCAACACCTAATTTCACAAACATATGAACATTAACATGTATCAGACATATGTACACCAACCGACTGTCACATTTGTTTTCAGTAGAGAGGAATGCCTGTAGTAAAATTTATATTCTAAACACCACAACATTTGTACATATCTCAGATGCCTTAGTGGTAAAGTCAGTGACTGTGGTGGTCATGGTCCCGGGTTCAAGGGCTATACGTTTTTCGAAGGCCAGAATAAGGGCTGTTGGATGCAGGTGGATTAAAGCACTTTTAAGCAGCTGTAAGTGGGTTTCCATGGGTTTGTGTGACAGTAAGTGGCTCTTAAACACGGCAAAAGGAGAAGCACTTCACAGTTTTAACCTTTGCTTAATGTCGCGCAGACCACGGGCAAACCTGCTTACAACCGCTTAAATGTGCATTATTCACACTTTCCTTACCAGTGCCTAGTCTGAGAGGTAAAATAATAGCATCTTCCAGGATTAGAACCCACAACCATGTACTCCATCCTCGGAGTAACCTACCACTAAGCTACCTGAGATGTACTTATCCTAGATGTGCATGCAGACAGGTTAAAACAAAAAAGGGAGGAATGTGTTGAAATAAGACAACCCGCCATGTACCCAATGAAAGGTGTATGCTCGTATATATATATATATATATATATATATATATATATATATATATAGAGAGAGAGAGAGAGAGAGAGAGAGATACATAGAGACATGTCAATATATACAGATCTACATATATATGTAGATATATAGTTAGGTTAAAAACATTTACACATCTATAGAGGTACAGATAAACATATGCAATAATATATATTATATATTATATCTATATACATACACACACACACACACACACACATATATATATATATATATATATATATATATATATATATATATATATATATATATATATATATATATATATGCACACACACACACACACACACACACACACACACACACACACACACACACACACACACACACACACACATACATATGTGTAGACAGCATCCAAAGTGTTCATATCTGAGTATAACATGCACCATAGCAATCACACATTACGCCCCCACCAAACAATATGAGCATAACATATGAAGATCATATGCCAATACACTATTACAAATATGTTCTATGGACACAGTCACCAACACAACTGCAATGACTGCAAATATCCATGACAGAAATACACAGACAGATTTCATTTAGCAAAACTTTATTACATTCCAATGTATTGCCAAAAGGATTTAAGGACTAACAGTACCTGCATGCTATACAGGAAGCATTTAACAGTGCCTTAATGAATCAGCCTGCAATTACCATAGTATTATTCCACTGAGGGATAAGTGTTCACATAGGGAAAGAACACCCACACACATATAGAAGTTGTATAAAAGGGGTTCCTACACACCTGCATGTGCTATGTACACCCACCAACATCAACCCCACAACCAAAATAAATACATCAGTACATACTGTCATACCATAACCAATTATTCAACTACTGTACAACATCTGCTGAAACCTTAACATGGCCCTATGGGAAATAGTTGCTGTTATACAATTGAACAGCTGCTGATGTTACAGGGTTTGTATGAACTAATCCTGTTTCAGAGGGTTGAAATGTTCGTACACCAGGAAGTGTTACCGAGCACTGATTATCAGCACAGTGTGATACACATTAACACCAAACTAAATTTGTCTGGTAAGCACACTGTAAACCCCCTAACATTATATGCATAGCTATGCAGCCTTGAGCTGGTCAAACATCCTGGCCAGATTGAAAGATATGCAGAAGTATTAGGTACAGACAAACCCTGCACAAGTAGCAATGTTCAGAAATATAACAGCAGTACTCACATTTAGACCAAATCCTCTAGGCATTACAGACAATATATTACTGTTCGTCTCCATACAGTTGTTGCAATAGATTTCAAACAACATTTCCAGGCTGTATTCCTCACAAGTAAGGCAAAGGGACAACGTCCAAGTGGAGTACTCAGTTATACTCCACTGTTGCCATGGTATTGACTAAGGCAGTAGCAGAGCAGCTGATGTGCATGTAATTAGCTACTTAGGAACACTAATTGGTTATCGGGATAGCACATGTTACTGATCTGTAACTATAAAAGGTTGCCTTGTCACACATTCAAACCATCTGTATCTACCTGTAGGACAGTGCAAAACACTGAAAGACAAACTGTAAAAGAGTATTATACTAGTCAATAACACCTCCAATTACTAAGAAGGTATGTATAACATGTAGTATGTCTGTGTATGTAGTACCTGTTCTATAAGAATTACAGTGTAATCAATGCATATAGTGGAAATAACTATCTTCTAGCGATGTATTGTTGAGCAGTAGTAATGTTTGTAGTATTCTATGTGTGTACTGCTGTAGGTCACAAGGCAAACTCCTCATACACCACAATGGAATATATGGGCTTGGAACTCACCAATTCGCTTCCAGCCACTGTCAGTGTCAGGACTGGTCCAACAAGTATGTGCTATAACAGGGGATAGTATATGTTGATATATTGTAACAGTCAACATATGTATGGGTGTATACGTAAGATGAAGAAGTCAAAGGTGGGCTTACTATGCAAATATGGTTTGCATTGTGGGATATTGTGCCAATAAGTGTGTAATGTACAGTATTTTAGGCAGATCTGTATTCCATTCTACATAGCATTTCTGTTATGTTATGCAAGAAGTAGTTATGTCTATTGGCAATTACAATACTTAATAACAGGATACATATCACTTGTATTCATCTGACAGTTTAGCCGCATGATAGCAAAGATAATTGGAAGAGCTAGGTAACTATCCATGCACATAACACATGTAATATCCACCTCTCTAGTATCATTTGCAAGCAATAATGGCTGTGCATCTGTACATGTTATGCAAATGTGTAGTGACCCATGTTACAGGGCTGGGCCAAATGGCTATGTGCACACCTACATAGAGTGGATATTGAGAGTAGAGACACACTGGTTGAACTACCAGGTTTGTGTAGTCTAACCTCTCATTGCCAACCTAACAGCCACTTGCACATACTGTATGTAAGATAATGCACAGTACTGATAATGAAACAGGTTGCATATCATCTTTAATGCCAGTGTAACATCTGCAGTAGGAGTGTAAGATGTAGGAGACTGCTGCCCATGTGTAATAGCCCCTTCATAAGTGATGGCTTACACTATCTGATTATATCCTGATCATTTTGATAGTGGCATCAGAGTCTATTGATATATGAGTCTGTTTGGGGAGTGGGTGTCTGTGCCCATCAGAGCTCATGGTCCTGGTGGATATGTGAGTATATACCCAGAGAAGGAAACAGACCTGTAGACACTTGCATCATATGTAATCAACTATCAGGATGTGATGTGCTCCTCAGAGGAGGATTGTTGCTAAAGGTAGCTGCAATGTTTCCGTAATAGCCAGTGTTGTCACGTCCATAACACAAATATTTACATGTGGGCATCACTGTCTAAAACATCTTCATAAGCAATAAGTAAACTAAATACAGTACTTGGTACTTGTAGTACTGAATGCTCATACAGGCATGCCCACTAGTCAGCTACTGGTGTTTACTAATGTCAACTTTGTGTATGTGGCCATCCTGGGGGAATGTAATCTCTATGCCATGTACCCTGCCAAACCCACCTAACACCACACCCCACACATTGTCTGGGATGCAGCTACAGAGGTAAGCTGGAAGGCAGTCCAGTCTACAGCCATGACTGGACTGGACAGTCATGAGGTGTAGGTTAACACATGCATCTCATCATCACAACCAACACATACCCCTACCAGAACACAGTAAGGACACCCACACACACTACCAGAAAGCATACACATTCACAGATGCTTCTAAGTATCTAGCCAAACAAGTGACCTCCCAAGCTGGAGGAGACAGACAACGAAGTACACAAACTGTATGACATAGTTTGCATAATTGTGCCACATCTCAGAACATGTGGCTGGAAACATGCCCAACAGTACTCATTTGTGAATGCAAACTCTAGCACTATGTTACACACCAACCTACACAAGGGCATACATACTATCAGCTGCCTGTCTGCCATGATTAGCCACATACCCATACACTCAGACCATCTTTTGAACTATACACATGGCTCTGGCATATTCCATGTTGTTGTGCAGGACCTGTGATGCTGTAGTCTGGACTGCATGGAAACACGTGTAGGAACTGTCAGGTCTTGTAGCCCATGCAGGTATGTCCCAAGGCCTGGGTAGCATTCTGCCATTGACCAGAATGATACTGCAGTACAGGGACAAAAGGACTGTATTTCACAATTGTCTAATGTAGTGGTGCAAGTCAAAGGGTATCCAGTATCTGTCTGCCTGGGATAACATGGTTGACAGACCATGATGCTTTGCCAGACAGGGTCTGCACCTGTCACCCCTGGGAATCTGGATACTGCCTAGGTCTCATGCTTCCCCTATAGTGCCTTCATCATGCACAGTTCAAGTGAAGGTCCACTGCTGCTACAGGGACAGCCAAGAAATAAACTGCGGGTCTCTCTGCACAATAATACATGTCAGAAACACTATATGGACACACATATGTCAATCCCTAACATAGAGAACATATCTGTGCAGTGGCTGAGACATGTTTCAACTCTCCGGACAGCACACCTGCATGACCATGTTATAACACACCTCACCTCTTGCCCATTATCCATTATTGGAACACACACACTCCATATTCCTGAAGGATATGTACACCCCCATGCTAGTTGCACTTGCATAACTTCAGATGCATTATGGTGAGCAACTACCTTTGTGCCAAAGTGGAATTCAAATTGCACCTTGCGAGAGATCACCCACCATGCCGTGGATTTCCCTACTGTCATAATGTGCTGTAATGGGGAAGATTAGGGGTTGGGAGGATGGCGTAATGGCTAAGGTGTTTGCCTTACAAACACAAGGTGCAGGGTTTGAGTCTCACAATGCTTAATTAGCTAAGCTTAATAAAATGGCTTGCAAGGGCAGTTAGCTTAGTATTAAACTATGAACTATGAACTAGGTCTGGGACAGAAAACCATAATAATGGCTACTCTCAACTATTCCATTATGAACTGGGAAGACTCCTCATGTACCAACACCTGCACTCAATGCATGTGGGATTCCATCAACCCCAATGACTTGGATCACAATAGTTACACAAACAGAGCTAACAGTATGCTACACATAGTCAGTCTCCAAAGCCAATGTTATGCTTCCTAAGAGCAAAGTGGTAACTGTCATGGCACCCATGCAGATGGATAATGTATGTGCAAATGCTGAATCCTATACAAATGAACCTTAAGCAGTCACATATGTGCAGTGATTGTACCATTGAAACATAACCAAGATTCAACCAAACACAAACAAGAAGGCAAACTGGTGGTACCATGCTTTAAACTGTACCACAGAAGGTAGTAACTGTTGCAAGAGTGAACACACATGAGTGTAGGTGATCCCTGGTCAGCCTCAGTAAGATCCAGATACACCATATAAAACCACACAAAGCTACTGTGAAACTAATCAGCCACATATTATGAGGCCAACCACAGAGCATTCTATAGCTGTGTCATTAATCGTAATGGCAACGACAAGACCTGCCATGCTGCACAGCACTATGGCATGCAAAGTACTGCACCTACAGAAATAGCACCTGTTTATCCAGATAGGGTCTTGGAGAACCTAAACCCTCTCCCACCCCTCCCAACAAGTACATATAGTTATATATATACATGTACACTACAGAGCCCCTGTAATAACAACTATGCAGGTACAAGCTGCACTCTCTAAAGCCATACATGCAGCATTCATGGGACCTGTCAACATCCCAGGGTGTATCCTACACAAATGTAAGAACAATCAGCTCTCCGCATACACATCATGTTCAATCATAGCTCCATGTCAGGCTGTGTATACACTGAATGGTGCACAGCAACAGTTATCACACCCCACAAAGAGGGAGACACCATTGATAATGGGAAATAGTGCACTCCTACTCTGCTGAGTCTGGTCTGTAAGGCCATGAACCGTGCTCAACTTATTTGATGTACTCAGTACAGATGTAGATGACAGTAAGGTTGATTCACATAGCATATCATGACCTTGCCAGGTCTTAGGACACCATAACCCATACTGTGTTCCAGCTACACTCAGTAAACTAGGTGTATATTCCTATGTCACAGGAGTGGTTGAAAACTGGACTGCTGGCAGAACCAACACTACAGAAGGTGTCTGACTAATACACACACATCAAACCAGTGCCAGCCACAGTAATACAGAGTTCATTCCTGATAATCCCCCTCTTTGTTATCTATACCACACAGACTAACACAGAAGGCATCTGCCTACTGATGTTTGCAAATGACTATGAACTAGGAGCAATAGTTGACTCAATGTGTGCTGCGTTCAACATACAGAAGGGCCTTTGTGTGTCAGATGTGTGGTGTGTGACGTATGGCCACAATCTGACAGCTAAGTATTGCATTGTCATCCCCTATGTTAAAAAACCCTGTACCCATGAATTACCACCTAGGCAGCGGTCAACGTAATGGCAACTGTGTTTGTATGGGATGCAGCTGGACAGTATTCTTTCCTTTGATAGTTACTTCACCACACCAGTCAGGTAGTCATATGTGGCACCCCTAATCATGACAGGGTGCCATCCATGAATATAGAGATAATTGTTCAGCCATACTCAACACTCATGTGACCCATTATAGATCACATATTTCCT
Source organism: Protopterus annectens (assembly GCF_019279795.1). NCBI lineage: Eukaryota > Metazoa > Chordata > Ceratodontiformes > Protopteridae > Protopterus > Protopterus annectens. The sequence continues at coordinate 492,908,677 of NC_056738.1, forward strand.
TTAAGAGTTACTACCCATGTGCAGATGGCCTACACTGCCCTTTCCAATCCCTAGCTCCACTATGTAGCATGCAGCCTACCCTGAATAAAGCCATGCCTAACCCAGAGATGTTGGACATGCTACACTTAACACATCCTGATCCCAAATAAACACATACTTCATGGACATCCACCTTTCTAGTACAAGGATCACAACATGCCTGACAGATCTCTGTCCCATATACTTAACATACTCTTGCCATACTATGCATCCCTGTCCAGCAAAGCTGCACATTGCCCCTCTCTGTGACATGGTGTGATGACCGCATGCCAAATATATCAGTAACCCCATGGATCAGTTCTGTGGCACTGCTTGAACTGGCCACTGAAACTTACCTGTCTGTTGCCTACAGCTAGGTAACCTGTTGGCCTAGGCTCATAAATTGCCCAGGGCATATAGCCTACTAGTTCACTATGACCATATATGCTATAGTTGATATCCAACCCTGCAAATACCATCAGGCTAGCTACTGTCCCATGTTTTTAACATGTACAATACAGGCAATACATGACAGGATGCTACACAGCTGTACAGTGCCATGTAGCTGTATATGGCAAAACACATACATGTAAAACATTCTGTGAGCAAGTCTGCAGGGTCACAGGTCATGTCCCTAAAGGCTATGTATGACTATATATGTGACATGTACACAGCATTAAGGTCAATTGCATTAATGTAAACACATCCAGGCATGTGCTGATAGGTAAAGACACCAGTACAGGCAAACAGACATGCCCATGTCAAGGCAACATCCACATGGAGTATGAGCAATGTCATCACGTGACACACACATATATGGTGATAACATCAAATCACCAGTAAGTGACAAATGTGTGTGACTTAAAGATGTCAGTGGCGTTAGTGTCATGTAGATTTGCAAAGACTTATTTGTAATCTTAATAAATGTGATACACATGTATGTTCAGCTGTACTTCTGTACTTCTCTGTGAGTTAATGTGACCTGTCTCCATCATTATGTCTTCCAGGTATGCCGCATAGCAGGCTGCCAGCGTACACCCGCTTGGAGGATGAGGTCCTCATCCCATACCTCCTCGACAACCATTCAACACTCTTCAGCCATGTGCCACAGGATGCACAGCAGCGGGATGCTTTGTGGGAGGAACTTCGCAGGAGGGTAAATGATGTTGGCAGTCACAATCGCACCTATCAGCAGGTGTGGTGACACTGCACCGACCGCATAAGATGGACAAAATGGTGTGCTAATGCAATCGCCAGGGAACAAGTTGCAACAGATGGGGGGCCACTCCCCCAGCCCCCACTCACACTTACCGATGAGCTACTGGCCAACCTAGGGATACCTGCAAAACTCCATCCACAAGCTTTAGCTAGTATTGTGGAGGTGGGTGTCTCTCAACCATCGAGCCTGGAGTTGCCTGATAAGTCAGTACTGCACATATAACACAACTATATTTCACATAGTTACATGTGTTACTGTACAATATGTAATGCAACATCATATGCAAGGCATGTATGCACACATGCCACATACTATAGTCTGCTATTCTATGTATGCACAGATGTGCATACTCCATAATATAGTGTATTGTACTGTCTTATGTGCTAACATGGACATTGCACCCTGTAGCTATCACACAGGTGTGGATAATGATTGTACTGCTGTGACACTACTGTTTAGGTACCTCTGTTGTTTTGCAGTGACAGCAGCCTGTGTCAGGTGAGATTGTTATTATTTACCAGTCTTGATAATGCACAGATCATATTAATTGCATGCTATCTGCCATAACACACATACGCATGAAGTATGGTGGTCCTGTTAATAGACACTGGTCAGACCTGCAATGCATTACAGTGGTTACCCATGTGAAACAATTGAAGACTATATGAAACACCTACACTAAACCTTCCAAACTGTCATTGCCAGATGTGTGGACAACTGTGAATACAATGGTGGAGGTGTGTTTCACTGTAGGGACAGGTACTACGTATCAGCATTACACATGTTGTGAATACAAACAGTACTGTACAGAAAGCATATGTGTGCACACACTCTAAATGTGTTGGAGCTGGATTATGACTGGCCCACAGGATACACCCTTGTGGATTATACCATTGCTATGAATGTCACACAATGTCATGTGCTCTCTGAAATGTCCATGACATGTAGTGGGCTGACTGCAACACTGCTCAACTATCCTGCAAAACATGATGCCTCACATCCCATGTATACCACCCTTTGTCTGCATAACCCTGTCCTCAGTGGAGCATATGACATATATGGGTGTATGTCATATGGGATAACACTGACATGTGAAATAAATGGCCATCACAACCATTGGACAGAACATCTGTACACATGGCCATGGAGGATGGCCAGAGACATGAAGCAACACAGTGTGTGGAATGCCTGTGCTGGAACATCTGGTGGGAGTGAGGCATCAGGCACGTGGACATAGGTCAGCTACATCACCTGTTGAAGGTCTATGTGAACATGCTAATGCACATGCCCGCTCCCATAGTGGCGGTAGCAGTGCAGCTGGTGCTGTGCAGTCTACACCAGGACACAGCAGGCCACGTGCACGTGGTCCTGGATGGTCCCAAAAGGGACACGATTCCAGTGGACATGTGTCATCAGACAGTACCCAATCTGGACCTCTGCCTGGTAGTGCCCGTGCAACCCCTGGCAGGCGCAGGTCACGTGGCTGTGGCCAGACACCGTGAACTGTGAAACTTGCCTTGTACAGTCTGCAGCTGTCAATAATACCCCTGTGTAGGCCAGCCACATGCCAGACCTGTGTGTATGTATACACACACACACCAGAAACAAATGTAGGGCACCTCAACACACACACGCATAACATCCACACATGCCCAATGATATCACAGACCCTAACACACACACACACATGATGTCATCCAATGGCATAGCCTAGGCCTCTGGCAAACATTATCACCCTGTGCATATGATGATGCCTGTGCCACATCCCTGTCATCCACACCATCGGTGTAGGGACATGCTCATATGGTGTGATGCACAGGGTGAACATACTAGGCAGACAATTGTAGATTAATATTGTTGAGTAGTGTTGACAGGCAGCAGACATACCATGTATTACAGTTTTAGAATGCATTTTGTATGTTCAACAGTATGTATTAGTATTAGGTGGCCTAATGGTTAAGGTATTTGCCTTACAAACACAAGGTGCAGGGTTTGACTCTCACAGGGGATAATTGGCTAAACTTAAAAAAATGGCTCGAAAGGGCAGTTAGCTTAGTACTAATCTATGAACCTCTATCTATGAACCCATGTGTAGCAATACTAACAGCATGTTGATCTTGATGTTCTGCTTTCCTCTTTTAGGTGTATTTGCATGTGCCGGGGATGTCAGTGTTTGTGATTAGTGTCCCATATGTACATGTTGACTACTCACAGGTCTGTATGACAATACCTGTATGCACTTTGTAGCTTCCACATCACAGTTATAATCTCCCATGTTTCAATTATGTTTACTGTTCTAATGATCCAAGAGCATGATAGCTGTGTAGTAAGCTACTGTGTTCAGAGCTGTCACATTCATAGTGGGTGACATCACATGTATAGTTACCTGGAGCAGGAAGGAGGTAAAAGAGTGGTATAATGGATGGCAAGTGTGTGCGTGTTTGTGTGTGTGACTACCCTGTAGCCAGGCATACACATGTGTAATGTCTTTTAACATGCTGCACACTATGGTAGCCATCTGTGGTGACTGGTGTCTACAAAGTATTACATAGTTAGGAATGGTAAATAATACACAGTCAAGAACGACTACAGTTGGGTATGTTATTTTCCTGTGCCACTGTCAAGCAGTGACACAGAAGTGGTCACCCAGGTGTAAGTCCATACCCATCATTCCCCCACCCAAACTCCGCAATCATTGGGGTAGATTACATTATCCATCATTCCCCACCCCAAACTCCACATACACAACAACCATCCCTTCTCTGGTGAACTGATTAAGATTTAAATGTTATAAAACAAGAGATGCCTCTGTTTTGTACACGTCAGTTCCTTTGGAACCCTTCTGTGTCACAAAGAGTGTTCAGACATGTGTGTGTGTATAAATATATATATATATATATATATATATATATATATCTATATCTATCTATATATCTATATATTTATATATATATATATATATATTTATATATATATATATATATATATATGTGTGTGTGTGTGTGTGTGTGTGTGTGTGTGTGTGTGTGTGTGTGTGTGTGTGTGTGTGTGTGTATATGTGTGTGTGTGTGTGTGTGTGTGTGTGTGTGTGTGTGTGTGTGTATATATATATATATATATATATATATATACATGTGTGTGTGTGTGTGTGTGTGTGTGTGTGTGTGTCTGTATGTACACATCCAGTAGGTGTGTGTGTGTGTATATATATATATATATATATATATATATATATATATATATATATAGTTATGACAGTTGTACAGATGTAGACTTGTCTTTGTTGTTTCACAGAATACAGTACATTCAAGGGTACTGTACATATGTACACAAAGTGACTGTCCCATTTATTTCAGTACTGTGGAATACCTGTAGTAAGATGTGTATTATAAATTCCATGATACATATATGCAACCCAGATGGCTTAGTGGTAAGCCCAGTGACCTCCATGTGCATGGTCCAGGGTTCCAAACCAACAAGCCTTGTTGATAGTGTCAATTAGGACTGAAAAAGGTGCTTTTAAGCAGTTGTAAGTTAGTGCAAACATGTTTTCGTGACAGTAAGCAGTGGGTACACGCAGGTAACAGACATGTACAACTCGCAGTACACTTGAAATGCCCTTCTTTGGCAATCCTGCTGATGTCACAAACCTACGAATACACCTCTGGGAGTGCTGTAACACAGTAATCTCTGTGGCGCATGCTGTAACTGCGTAATGCTGTAGTATGATAAACTAGTTTGGTAGGTGTTCTAATCCCAGACAGGCCAACTGTGTGTGTGTGTTTGTCTGTCTGCCTAAGAACAAAACAATGCTTTTTAGAGTATGCACACTGTTTACAATTCACATACTCACCTTTGGCAATCCTGCTGATGTCACCCACCTAGAAATACACCTCTGGGAATACTGTAACCCAGTAAGCTCCATAGCACGTACTGTAATTGTGTAATGCTATAGTGTGATAAACTAGTTAAGTAGGGGTTCTATTCCAAGGCATGACAGGTGTGTGTGTTTGACAGTCAGAGCCTATGTGAAAGTGGCTGTGAGTGTCTAACCACTGGTCATGTTGGGGAGTGTTTTTTTGTAGTTTTCCTATATGGTGTCCATATTATATGTCACAATGCCCACCTCATGAGGAGTACAGATGTCACTCAGCCAAGGGACTGTGTTGGCAAGCCACATCCCTACATCTGGCAAAAGGCTTGGTGAACAAAGTATGCTACCCTACTGTTACCTGCAATATGTTCTGAACCCATGTGTCATACACAAACACACTTGCTTAGAATATCCCGCTATGTTGCTAGTACCCTGCACATTGATGACAGATAGTAGGCATGGTGGTATTGCAGTGAGCTGCAGAGGGCATGGCACCCTGTCCAGCAGTACAATAGGCACATAATTGCGGACAATGTGTCTTCACTATGTTCCCCAAAGGATTGCTGCAACATATGTAGTGCCATCAAATGTGATCCACAAAGGCCATACAATGCCTTACACACATGCCCTGTATGGACAGATGCCACTGACACAAGGGAATACCTACATTATGTTATCAGTGCAGGTGCAGGGTCAACCTGCTGTCTATTAGCAGATCCTGCCACACCAGGCCAGTATTGGCATATCTGATGATAACAGTCGGTGTACACAACATGTGCCAGCCAAACCAGGTACACTTGTACATGTCACTGTACATTATTGTGAGACGTGCACATCCCAGGCAATATCCATGTCAAGGACTACCAAACATAGACATAGCATGCATTGCAAAGCAATGGCCATACACAATGGTAACCAGGATGACAGGACAGTTCATACAATACCCATCTGTGTGGGACATTGCAGACACTACACCCTGAACCACACTGCACACCATTGTCGGGTGGCATGATGCCAAGGATTACCCCTTACCCAGCCTTGTACAGCCATCTTGCACAGCCAACCACTACACACACATGAAGCAATGCACACATGCATGTCAGTACTGGCACCTTGTGTCTGCATGTGGGGTATGATGCTCCCAACCACAGTCACACCCAGCATAACTTCCATTGGCATACCGACTGATGTCAGACACGTTCACATGCCCTAGCCCATAGAACCTCAGGATATCCCCTGTGGTGCACGTAGTACCTGTGCATTACTGCAGTGTGGCAAACTAAGCAGTTAGAAAGTGTATTTGTGAGCTCGGCAAAGTGTGGTAATGTGTTTGAGTCCCTTAGAGAGTGTGGTTGTGTTGACAATGACATCCGTTCATGTGGGCAGCCATGTGTGCTACACCTAATGTATGTCTACTATATCTCTGTTGCAGATGTCACTCACCAGCACACATATATGTTCTTACAGCACACCAGCATGTCAGCTATGTGGCACATGGAGTAACTGCACACACTTGTAATAGTAATGGCTAGTCAGTCAGGGGTTTGCAGTCCTGTACTGGAAGGTGTGTGACAGACGATGCTTAGGTTTTAGTCTCCAAGCCCTTCTCTGATATACTTTGCCTCTGTCTGTCCCTCCTACACACTCTCTGGTGGATGTGGAGTTGTACACCTGCTCAGCAGCAGCTTGTGTTTTGTAAGTGATGGTCATGATCAGGTGATGGCCTCTGCACCTATTGCAGTCCTCCTCTAGCTAATTGCATGTGGAACAGCTGTGGTGACATTCCCATAGCCAATCACATGGAAACAGTACAACCTCTAGGAACATCATGTTGGTGTTTGCCCATGACATTCGCTGTGAGTGGAACCTGGATCTGGTGTTTGGTAAACAGTATCACAGATGATATCTGGATATTCCTCAAACAACATACACAGTGTAGAATAGCCTAAAAACAGGAAGGTGATGTGTCAGACATGACTACAGCATGTAGGTGTAGCTATGCTTCATTGAGACTACTGCCAGTTTAACAAGTTGTGTGTGGTAATGGCTATACTGCATGTTTTAAAACTGACAAGACAGTGCTCTGTTTGTGAGGGAACCCCCATCTGTAGGGCCATCTGTGGACTGGTCAGTGCATGGAACCATTTGTTTCTTGTGTTACTCACTGAACACACATCTGTGAACTGCAGAAGCATAGTGTGAGGATTGCAGTCAGTACATGGTGATAGTGATGAGAGTTACTGACATCGCATCCCTGATTGGACATATTTCACATGGAACAGTGGTATGGCAGTCAATAATGGGCCACTGTTCATAGCTGCAGTCACAAGTCTTCTACACTTTGTACAGATGTCATGTAGTATATATGCATGTGTTGTGCTCCCTCTGCAAATGAATGCCATCTGTTGTGCTGGGATGATGGTCATATCTATGCATGCTGCTATAAGTAATCCTGAATGCTGTTTCTATTACTAAGCCATATCTGTGTTAAAACAGCAACACCATAGGCTGTATGGGATTGGCGGTCCAGGTAGAACCTCCTGTCCAACTTCAGCTGGCCATGGCACTGGGCACCAGCACATCTGGGGTCCAGACTTGGACCTCCACCTCTGTTGGCTCTGCACCACCTTCTGCTGGAACTGCCACTGAGGATGGAGCTTGTCCCCCCTGGGAACAGGTCCAGACAGGAACTTGTCCGCTGTCGTACAGTCCTGGATGTGGTGTGTAGGGGGCTCAATAAGGGGTTTTGAGGCCAGATACACCAGCTCAAGAGCAAAGTGTCACATTTAGAGGGTGAGCCTGCCCCTCCTAGACAGCCCTCAGCACAGCCACCTTTGCAGCTGTTTTGGTTCAGTGGTAGCTGCCCATGGGTGGGGACCTCCTTCCCACTGTTTCCATCTGGGGGCTCATGGGCTTGTGACTGCCGAACACCCCTCCCCGTCCAAGGTGTATCCCCCCACATGTGTCATATACTGACCCTGTATGCTGTCTTGTCTGTCATCCTACCCATCCTATCAATCCACGAGCATACCTACTCTCCTTCCCCCACATCCCACTCTCACCCTATGGAAACAAAGGGCCAATCTGTTCCTAGAACAACATTTGTCCCATACATAGCTGTCCATTTCACACACATGTCCACTGGACATGTAACCTTTTTAATTTGCATCACAACATACTCCAGTTGTCCTCACCCCTGTCTCTCAGGCACACGATCCTGGTAAGCACATGACTCCTAAAGGTTCCAGCTACACGTGATGCAGACGACCCCATTGTACATACGACACTACCAGTCCCTCTATGGTTACCCCATTTATCTTTTTCATGATGATGATGTCGCACACAGCACCTTGCAAGAGTTCTGTTCTCACATAATGATTGGACAGGAACTGTTGTGTTAATGTAAATAAAATGCACAGAGTGATGTATTTGGCCAATGTGCAAATGTTTGCGTGTATTAATGATACATGTCTGTCTGAGGGAGTCTTGATATTACATAGGACAACACCACTACACAATACAGGCTTTTTTGTCACATGGGATGTTCTTGATATATCTATATATATGTATGTATCTATATCTGGACATAAACACACACATACATCTACATGATAGAATACATTTCCTATAGTGTTGAATGACTGTGCTGGATGACATGTTTGTGATAACATCCAATGTCTGTATATCTGCCAAGGCTTAGTGGTAAATCACATTGGCTGTGGTTTGCAGGGTCCTGGTTTTGAGCCTTGCAGAGGCCATTTATTTTGTTGCTGGGCAGAACAAGGTAGTTGGATACAGAGTGATTAAGGCACTTTAAAGCAGTTGTGAGTGGGTGTGCATGCGTTTGCGTGGAGCTAAGCAATGCTAACCTCTGGTTACAGTTTCTTACACTCAGTTAGCCACTACATTGCTTCACCAGTGTAATACTCACATACCGGCGGCCAAACAGGCTTACACCTGCTTGCTCCCACACTTACAAATACACTGCATTTGGTGTTTGCATCTGACACTCACACCCCTGGGTGGGAGTGAAGACTACAATATTATCTTGTGATGCCTATTACATTGGATTACATGCCTACAGCATCTGGAATGGCTGCCAATTAGGCGTAAGCATGCCGTTAGACTGTACAGAATCCGCGGCCTGTCCAGAGTTTGATTCATTCTATTGGTGTGTTCCTCTTACAATCTGCACCTGTCTGACTAATACATGGGAACTGACACCATTCAATGCATACAAGTAATTGGGTTTTAGAACCCACATCCTTCAGCCGAGTCATGCTACTGCATACCTATTATTCTATCATCTGTCCAAGGTTGTAAGTGGAATATGTGCTTTCTGTCCCTATCAGACCTCTCAAACGATTGGGTACAAATATGAACTGAATCAGGGACAAGTCATGACAACATAAGGGACAATCAGGGACATTAGTGCTATTAACTTGACACATTGACAGATTCAGAGCATATGAATTAATACACATTTGCTGAGGTAAATGAAGTTTATAAATCTTAATTGTTGTCATTATTAATTACGGGTAATTCACCACCTTTTCTCCAAAAGTCACTAGTTTTAGGAGGGATTAAGTGGGACAGAGTTAGAATTTGAGTCAGAATCAGGGACATCCCTGGAAATGAGGGACAGTTGAGAGGTATGGTCCCTATTTGTTCCCCCAATGGTTTATGTCCTGTCCAGTGGATTTGCTCTTAGGGGTTGAGAGGTATGGGCATTAGCTATGCCCATTTCGGAATATTACTTACATCCCTGGGGCAGTCCTAATACATCTGCGCCAGCCAACACTTGCATGCCTAGGCCCATAATTGCATACCCATAGTTCCCCCACCTGCCCCTCCTCTACAGCACTCATCCTTACTGTGGGTGCAGGTGCGGTATAAACACACCACTACACACTGCCTACTCTCCACGTGTCAGGACACATGTCGTACATTGTGTCAACCCATGGGTTATCAGGCTTGCACAACCTACTGGTCCATGTACATCTACAGCCTGGTTTGATGAATCATTACAGGGACTGACTCCGATGATCAGTAAATTTTGGATTGTCCCACAAGGGACATTGATGTCTTTGTTTCATGATTAGCCTTGGCAGGTCTCTCCCACTGGTTGTATCCTGCCTGTGGTCTGGGAAGCGGTAGTGTGTTTACTTTTATTGTGTGTCTGTATGTCTCACCGGTCTAGCTGGGGGGGGGGTTGATGCTATGTGTTACATGTTTGTTGATTGACCCCTCACCCCCATATGCATGGCCTGTGAACATATGTAATTCGTAACTGCTGTATCATATCCTGGCTATATACATGTGTATATTTACATATATATATATATATATATATATATATATGTGTGTGTGTGTGTGTGTGTGTGTGTGTGTGTGTGTGTGTGTGTGTGTGTGTGTGTGTGTGTGTGTGTGTGTGTGTGTGTATGTGTGTAAATATACACATGTAAATAGCTAGGATATGATACAGCAGTTATGAATTACATATGTTCACAGGCTGTACAAATGGGGGTGAGGGTGTCCAATCAACAAACGTATAACACGTAGCATCACCCCCCCCCTCCTAGACAGGTGAAACATACAAACACATGATACAAGTAAACACAGCACTGCTTCCCAGACCACAGGCAGGTTACTACCAGTGGGAGTAACCTGCCAGATCTAATCTTGAAACAAAGACATCAATGTCCCTTGTGGGACACCCCAAAAATGAATGATCATCGGAGTCAGTCCCTGTAATGATTCATCCAACCAGGCTGTATACGTACACGGACCAGTAGGTTGTGCAAGCCTGATGACCCATGGGTCGACACAACTTATGACGTGGGTCCCGACACGTGGAGAGTGGGCAGTGTGTAGTGGTGTGGTTAGACCCCACCTGCAACCCACAGTAAGGATGAGTTCTGTAGAGGAGGGGCAGGTGGGGGAACTATGGGTATGCAATTATGGGCCTAGGCGTGCAGGTGTTGGCTGGCGCAGTTGTAATAGGACCGCCCCGGGGATGTAAGCAATATTCCGAAATGGGCAGAGTTTACGCCCATACCTCTCAACCTCTAAGAGCAAAACCACTGGACAGAACATAATCTGTTGGGGGAACAAACAGGGACAGAAAGTACACATTCCACTTACAACCTTAGAAAGCTGATAGAATAATAGGTTATGCATTAGCATGACTCGACTGAAGGATGTAGGGTCCTAAACCCAGTTACTTGTCTGTAATTAATGGTGTCAGTTGCCAGGTATTTGCCAGACAGGTGCAGATTGTAGGAGGAACACACCAATAGTATGAAGCAAACTCTGGACAGGCCACGGATTCTGTACAGTCGACGGGCATGCTTACGCCTAATGGGCAGCCATTCCCGATATGGGTCCCACCTCAGCACAGTCCAGTTTATATGGCTAAGTAGAGTATAACCATATCTGTCATTGCATAACCCACTACACAACACCTATGAACACATGGTCGCAACACCACACTGTAGGCATGTAAGCTGATGCAATAGGCATCACAAGGTATTATTGTAGTCCTCACCCCCACCCAGGGGTGTGAGTTTCTGATGCAAGCATCAAATGCAGTGCATTTGCAAGTGCGGGAGAAAGCAGCTGTAAGCCTGTTTGGCCGCTGGTATGTGAGTACCACACTGGTGAAGCAATGTAGAGGCTGAGTGTAAGAAACTGTAACCAGAGGTTAGCATTGCTTAGCTCCATGTAAACTCATGCACACCCGCTCACAACCGCTTTAAAGTGCCTTAATCACTCTGTACCCAACAGCTCGTGCTCTGGCCAGCAACAAAATAACCAGCCTCTGCAAGGCTAGAACTCAGGACTCTGTACATCACAGTCACAGTAGTTAACCACTACACCATGATAACAATACACACAAAGAAGGTATCAGCAAACTAATCCTATCCACAGGGAAATCAAACAAACATGTGAACTGAATCTATGTACAGTGTAATGTTCTATGACCCACCACAAACCATCAATATGTAAATTGGAGTACTGCAGTAAACTTAGAGTTGTGGTGTCACTGTAATAAAGATATAATGTCCCCAGGACCCCATACAGTGTGTGTACACATGAATCACGGATACCAGACACATATATAACCTGTAATGAATAAGACATAGCTTAGCCTTTTCAAAACTGGCCAATTATGGAAATGTGCGGGAATCCGGCCCTACTTAAACCGAAGAGGCGGGAATACGGCTCATAGCTGGTTGTAGCATCCTCCTGCAGGCAGAATGGCTGGAGTGCAAGAAGGCACTCGCTTTACAGCACAGTGCTGGGGCATCCAGGAGTCCACATTCATGGTATGGCTCCTGGTAAAGCACCATGACAGGAGACTACTGCAGGGCCAGTACCAGAGGTCGCAGGACAAAACAGAGGCCTGGGACAGTCTCGCCTGTGACCTCATTAATGCCACAGGTATCCCCCGGACTGGTGAGCAGGTCAGGCACCATCATGCAGACCTGAAGCGGTGAAGGGGGATGTCCTGGAACAGTGGATCCAGGAAGCAATGCAGATGCAGAATGCCCCAGAACTGAGTAAGTACTCCTTCCACAACGTAGTTAATAATTGCCTAGCTTGTGTATACTATGGATAGGTATGGCTAAATATCACTGTACTTCCCTGACAGCTGCAGATGAGCGTGCTGTGAACCAGCAAGCCTATGATGCTAGGCTGCAAAGGATGCGTTGTGTGGCAGGTTAGTAAATAGCCTGCATGTAGTGTCATAACAAATAAATGTAAGAGCCTCAGAAAGTGTTGTACCAGTATACAGAATTGTGTAATATGCTGCAAATAAAGGTTTAACACCTGCATTGCTTCTGTTCACTCTGCAGTCATATGTTGTACTGTTGCAGTTATTAAATAGCACTGTTGTAGTAAGAAGTGTTACCCACACTGTGGTATGCAGATAAAATGTGTCTGAAGTGCTGTATAACAATGTTGGAAGTGCAAACAGGTCAGTCATATTAGACTAAATATATTGCAAAGCCACACAACAATTGCCTGATAGCATAGTATACAGTGGTCTTAACTGTAATGCTTTTGTCACACACAGCAGGGCTTTGGATCCCAGGAGCGCCAGTAAGTTGTATGCATAATCATTCCACACAACTGCACACAGTTAGTTAGAATGTTCAGAGAGAAAGCTGTATGCATATATACACTTAACAACTGTACAGAGTTTGCTAGAATGCTCAAATAGAAAGTGATATGCATATTCATACACCTCAACTGTTCCAATCTGCCCAGTATGTCCTGATAAATGGCCCGCATCACCTGCCTTTTGCCCTGTTCCCCAAACAGATTAATGTGATGATCCAAGAAATGTAGGCAGCTGTTAATGACACATAACTGATAATCAGACCTGCACATGCAAACATACCTGTCATCCCAGCATCTCACCCAAAGTGTATGACAGCAGTCTCAAAACATGTTGCATTAACACCTGCATCTTGTCAAGCCTGTAAGTAAGACGCAGGTCCTGTACATACTAATTTACAAACATACCATTGTACAATATAATGCCATTGGGTAGTGTAATAATACATATAAGGGACAGACCACTGCAGTGACTATGAATGTTGTGGAAACTACAAGGATTTATTAGTTGTTAATTGAACTCTCTCTCTCTCACCCCTACCATATGTGCAAAAATAACCGATTTACACAACTCAATTGGTATGTCTACACTCCTAATCTTTGTTGGGACATATGTCCTATTGGTTTATAAATATTCACATCTATTTCTATGCATGTGCCATGTTAAAATACTCCCATATTGGTGTCCTGTTGCCATCAATGAAACCTGCATGTTGTTGTAATGGCCACTGTTTACCCATATATGCATGTGTTCTGCCTGCTCTGCAACTATTTTATGTCTGGTGCCCTGGGTAATGGAAATACCTATGCATGCTGTTATAACTAATCGTGAATGCTGTTGACTATTACTAACCCATATCTGCCTTAAACATTCTCAATGTAGCTCGTATGGGAAGGCCGGTCCCAGTGAACCCACCTGTCTCACCTCAGCTGGCCATGGCACTGGGCACCAGCACATCTGGGACCCAGCCTGGGACCTCCTCGTCCATTGGCCCTGCACCACCTTTGGATGGAACCACCGCAGGGGATGGGGCTCACCCCCCCCGGGAGCGGGAGCGGACAGGAACCTGTCACCCGTGGTACGGTCCAGGCCGTGGTGTGTAGGGAGCTCGACAGGGAGATTTGAGACTGCCTATGCCAGCTTGAGGGCCGAGTGGCGCAACTAGAGGTTGTGCCTGCCCCTTCTAGACAGCCCCCAGTACAGCCACTTTCTGAGCTGTGAAAGTGCAGTGGTGACTGCCCATGAGTGGGGACCTCAGTCCCACTGTATCCATTTGTGGGCTCATGGGCTTGCGACTTCCAAACACCCCTCCCCATCCAAGGTGTTTCCCCCCACATGTGTCATATACTGCCCCTGTATGCGTCTTGTTTGTCTTGTCTGACATCCTACCCAACCTATCATCCCTGATCATACCTGGGCTCCTTCCCAACATCCCACTCTCACCTAAACATAAAAGAAAAAAAGGGCAATCTGTTCCCGCAAAAAAGCACGCCCCATACATAGCTGTCCATTTTGCACACGTGTCCACTGGACAAATGTAAACATTTCTAATTGGCATCACAACTTACTATTGTTGTCCTCACCCTCTCTCAGGGTTGTGAGTGCCCAAATGTACCTCTAAATTTATTGCATATGCACAGCCGTTGCTGTAGAAGAAGTCGACAGCTATGGAGCTTCCTTGCACCCATCCTGCACATCCCTAGCTACCTTGCCTACTGTCTTTCCCTCTTTGTGCCCCTTTTTCACCACTTTCCCGTCACCCCTTTTTTTCTTTTCTTTTAAAGAAATTAGTTCTGGGGTAAGTGGGACTAAGCACTTTTAAGCAGCAGTGAGCAGGTTTCAGCCTGTTTGCGCTGGGGTAAGCACTGCATACACAGGTTAAGCAATCAAGAAGGTAACTGAGTGTAAGGAACTGTAACGAAAAGTAACCACTGCTTACAGTCACGCAAAACCCATGCACACCCACTCACAACTGCTTAAAAGTGCCTTAATCACTCCGTATCCAATGACCCTTGTTCTACCCAGCAACAAAATAAATGGCCTGTGCAAGGCTCGCAACCATGACCCAGCCCACCACAGCCAATGTGATTTACCACTAAGCCATGGCAGATATACAGACATCAGATGTTATCACAAACATATCATCCAGCACAGTCATTCAACAGTATAGGAAATGTATTTCATTATGTAGATGTATGTGTGTGTGTTTATGTCCAGATATATATACATACATAGATATAGATATATATAGATATATCAAGAACATACCATGTGACAACAAAGTATTAAAAAAGAATGAAAAGGGAAACACCAGCAACTCCTGTATTATGTAGTGGTGTTGTCCTATGTAATATCAAGACTCCCTCAGACAGACATCTGTCATTAATACATGCAAACATTTGTACATTGCCCAAATACATTATTTTGAGCATTTTATTTACATTAAGAAAACAGTTCCTGTCCAATAATTATGTGAGAACAGTACTCTTTCAAGGTTCTGTGTGCAACATCATCATCATTAAAAAGTGAAATGGGGTAACCATAGAGGGACTGGTAGTGTTGTGTGTACAATGGGGATATCTGCATCATGTGTACCTGGAACCTTTAGGAGCCATGTGCATAGCAAGATCGTGTGCCTGAGAGAGGGGTGAGGACAACAGTAGTATGTTATGATGCAAATTAAAAAGGTTACATGTGTCCAGTGGATATGTGTGTGAAATGGACAGCTATGTATGGGGCAAAAGTTGTTTTGGGAATGGATTGGCCTTTTGTTTCCATTTTCTTAAGGTGAGAGTGGGATATTGGGGAAGTAGACTAGGTATGCTCATGGAGGATAGTTTGGGTAGGATGACAGACAAGACAGACAAGACAGCATTCAGGAGTGGTATATGACACATGTGGGGGGATACACCTTGGACAGGGAGAGGTGTTTGGTAGTCACAAACCCATGAGCCCCCAAATGAAAACAGTGGGACGAAGGTCACCACCCATGGGCAGCCACCACTGCACCTTCACAGCCGCAAAGGTGGCTGTGCTGGGGGCTGTCTAGGAGGGGAAGACTCACCCTCTAAATGTGCCACTCTGCCCTCAAGCTGGTGTAGCTGGCCTTGAAACCCTTTATTGAGCCCCCTACACACCACGGCCTGGACTGTATGACGGCTGACAGGTTCCTGTCTGGACCTGCTCCTAGGGGGGGTAAGCCCCATCCTCAGGGGCGGTTCCACCAGAAGGTGGTGCAGAGCCAATAGAGGTGGAGGTCCAAGGCTGGGCCCCTGACGTGCTGGTGCCCAGTGCCATGGCCTGCTGAAGTGGGACAGGTAGTACCGCCGGGACCTCCAATCCCATACAGCCTATGGTGTTGCAGTTTTAACACAGATAAAGCTCAGTAATAGTCAACAGCATTCAGGATTACTTATAACAGCATGCATAGATATTGCCATCAACCCAAGACAACAGATGTCATACATTTGCAGAGGGAGCACAACACATTCATATATGTTGCATGACATTTGTCCAAAGCGTAGATGACTTGTGACTGCAGCTATGAACAGTGGCCCATTATTGGCATATTACTGTGATAACCTCAGACAGTGACTGTCATACCACTGTTCCATGTGACGTATGTCTGCTCAGGGATGCAATGGCAGTAACCCTCATCACTGTCACTGTGTACCGACTGCAATCCTCACATTATGCTTCTGCAGTTCACAGATGTGTGTTCTGTAAGTAACACAAGAAACAAATGGTTCTCCACACTGACCAGTCCACAGATGACCCTGCAGATGGTTTTTTTCTTGTCAGTTATTAAAACATGCAGTCTAGCCATTGCCACACACATCCTGTTAAATTGGCAGTAGTCTGAATTAAGCATAGCTACACTTACATGCTGTAGACCCTCCTGTCTTTAGGCTATATTCCACTGTGTATGTTGTTTGAGGAATATCCATATTTCATCTGAGATGCTGTTTACCAGACACCAGATCCAGGTACCACTCACAGTAACAGTCATGGGCAAACACCAACATGATTTTCCTAGATATTGTACTGTGTTTCTATGCAATTGGCTATGGGAATGTCACCACAGCTGCTCCACATGCAATCAGCTAGAGGAGGACTGCAATAGGTGCAGAGGCCATCACCTGATCATGACCATCACTTACAAAACACAAGCTGCTGCTGAACAGGTGTACTTCTCCACACCCACCACAGAGTGTGTGTGAGGGACAGACAGAGGCAAAGTGCATCAGAGAAGGGCTGGGAGACTAAAACCTAAGCATCTTCTGTCACACACCTGCCAATACAATGGTTCAAACCCCTGACTGACTAGCCATTACTATTATAAGTGCATGCAGTTACCCCATGTGCCACATAGCTGACATATATGTGTGCTGGTGAGCGACATCTGCAACAGAGATATAGTAAACATACATTAGGTGTAGCACACATGGCTGTCCACATGAACAGATGTCATTGTCAACACAACCGCACTCTCTAAGGGACTCAGACACATTGGCACCCCTTGGCAGGCTCACAAATACACTTTCTAACTACTTAGTTTGCCACACTACAGTAATGCACAGGTATTACATGCACCACAGGGTTATCCTGAGGTTCTATGGGCTAGGGCATGTGAACGTGTCTGATATCAGTCAGTATGCCAGTGGGAGTTATACTGAGTGTGACTGTGGTTGGGAACATCATACCCCACATGCAGACACAAGGTGCCAGTACTGACATGCATGTTTGCTTCATGGGTGTGTAGTGGTTGGCTGTGCAAGATGGTTGCACAAGGCTGGGTGAGGGGTAATCCTTGGCATCAGGTCACCTGACAATGGTCTGCAGTGTGGTTTAGGGGTGTAGTGTCTGCATTGTCCCGCACAGATGGGTATTGTAGTAACCGTTCTGTCATCCTGGTTACTATTGCATGTGGCCATTACTGTGCAATGCATGCCATGCTGTGTTTGATAGTCCTTGACATGGACATTGCCTGGGATGTGCATGTCTCACATTAATGTACAGTGACATGTTTAAGTGTACCTGGTTTGCCTGGCACGTTATGTACACAGACTGGCATCATCAGATGTGCCAATCCTGGCCTGGTTTGGCAGGACCTGCTAATAGACAGCAGGTTGACCCTGCACCTGCATTGATAGCATGATACAGGTATTCCCTAGTGTCAGTACATCTGTCCATACAGGGCATGTGTGCTAGGCATTGTATGTCCTTTGTGGATCACATTTGATGACACCATATATGTTGCAGGTGTCCAGTGGGGAACATAGTGAAGTTGCATTGTCCGCAATTATGTGCCTATTGTACTGGTGGACAGGGTGCCATGCCCTCTGCAGCCCACTGCAATCACACCATGCCTAATATCTGTCAACAATGTGCAGGGTACTAGCAACATAGCGGGATTTTCTAGACAAGTGTGTTTGTGTATGACACATGGGTTCAGACGGTATTCTGGGTAATAGTAGGGTTGGTTACTTTGTTCACCAGGACTTTTGACAGATGTAGGGGTATGGCTTGCCAACTCAGTCTCTTGGCTGATTGAAATCTGTAATCCTCATGAGGTGGTCATTGTGACATATACTATGGCCACCATATAGGAAAACTACAAAACCCACTCCTCAACATGTCCAGTGGTTAGACATTCACAGCCACCTCCACACAGGCTCTGACTGACAAACACACACACACCTTACATGTCTTGGAATAGAACTCCTACCTAACTAGTTTCTTACACTACAGCATTACGCAGTCATAGCATGCACTATGGAGATTACTGGGCTACCCCATCCCCAAATGTGTATTTCACAAGGAAAGACATCAGCAGATTTACCAAAGGAGGGCATTTCAAATTTCCTGCAAGTGAGTAGTCCAAAATGCATTGCTCACAAAACAGACAGTGAGACACACAAAACTGATGTGTGGGTATAGAACCCATGACCAAGATCTATATTACATTACTGCATGGAGATGTTATAGGATGCACCACAAGGATTACTAGGGAACTCATTCCCCAGAGGTGTATTTGACAAGGAATGACATCAGCAGGATTACCAAGGTAGGGCATTGTAAATGTCCTGGAAGTGAGTAGGCTATAATGCATTGCTCCTTGCACAGGCATTAAAACGCACACAACACGTACATAACTGCCATGGTTTTGGATCGAACCCTACCACAGCTCTAAATCACACTCCAGCAGTACGCAGTTACCCAATGTGCTATAGAGATTTCTGGGTTACAGCAGTCCCACAGGTGTATTTCTAGGTGGGTGACATTAGCATCTTTGCCAAAGTTGAGTATATGAATTTTAAGGAGTGTGTGTACTCTAAAATGCATTGTTCTCTTCTCAGGCAGACACACACACACACACACACACAGTTGGCAAGGCTGAGATTAGAGCACCAACCAAACTAGTTTATCACACTAGAGCATTATGCAGTTACAGGACGTGCTACAGAAATTATTGGGTTATAGTAGTCCCAGAGGTTTATTTCTAGATTGGTGACATCAGCACTGTTGCCAAAGTTGAGTATGTGAATTGTAAGGAGTGTGCATACTTTAAAAAACATTGTTCTCTTCCCAGGCGGACAAACACACGTGGCAAGTCTGGGATTAGAACACCTACCAAACTAGTTTATCATGCTACAGCATTACACAGTTACAGGACACACTACAGAAATTATTGGGTTACAGTAGTCTTAGAGGTGTATTTCTAGGTGGGTGACATCAGCACCCTTGCCAAAGTTGAGTATGTGAATTGTAAGGAGTGTGCATACTTTTAAAAGCATTGTTCCCTTCTCAGGCAGATAGACACACACACAGTTGGCAACTTGGCAAGCTAAGAACTTGGTTATATTCAACTGGACGTATAAGAGAATTTAAGTACCTTTTTTTGCACTTTATTTTAAAAAATACAGTATTTAAATTGATTTAAACTGTGTATGAAGGAGTGTTGAAGGAATTTTTAACTGGTTATTCTGCTCTTCAGTAACTTGAACTAAAAGCTAGTGTTGGCTGAATTTTGTTATTTGCTAGTAATTACAGGTGTGGGGGTAGCCACATTCTTTGATTTCCTGTCCTTGCATATTTAAACTGGTGCATGTGAAATAATTCCTGCTTTAAAACTTCAGCTTGGCAAGCTAAGAACTTGGTTATATTCAACTGGACGTATAAGAGAATTTAAGTAACTTCCTTTGCACTATTTTTTAAAAATACAGTATTTAAATTGATTTAAACTGTGTATGAAGGAGTGTTGAAGGAATTTTTAACTGGTTATTCTGCTCTTCAGTAACTTGAACTAAAAGCTAGTGTTGGCTGAATTTTGTTATTTGCTAGTAATTACAGGTGTGGGGTAGCCACATTCTTTGATTTCCTGTCCTTGCATATTTAAACTGGTGCATGTGAAATAATTCCTGCTTTAAAACTTCAGCTTGGCAAGCTAAGAACTTGGTTATATTCAACTGGACGTATAAGAGAATTTAAGTACCTTTTTTGCACTTTTTTAAAAAATACAGTATTTAAATTGATTTAAACTGTGTATGAAGGAGTGTTGAAGGAAACTGGTTATTCTGCTCTTCAGTAACTTGAACTAAAAGCTAGTGTTGGCTGAATTTTGTTATTTGCTAGTAATTACAGGTGTGGGGTAGCCACATTCTTTGATTTCCTGTCCTTGCATATTTAAACTGGTGCATGTGAAATAATTCCTGCTTTAAAACTTCAGCTTGGCAAGCTAAGAACTTGGTTATATTCAACTGGACGTATAAGAGAATTTAAGTACCTTTTTGCACTTTTTTTTTTAAAAATACAGTATTTAAATTGATTTAAACTGTGTATGAAGGAGTGTTGAAGGAATTTTTAACTGGTTATTCTGCTCTTCAGTAACTTGAACTAAAAGCTAGTGTTGGCTGAATTTTGTTATTTGCTAGTAATTACAGGTGTGGGGGTAGCCACATTCTTTGATTTCCTGTCCTTGCATATTTAAACTGGTGCATGTGAAATAATTCCTGCTTTAAAACTTCAGCTTGGCAAGCTAAGAACTTGGTTATATTCAACTGGACGTATAAGAGAATTTAAGTACCTTTTTTGCACTTTTTTTTTAAAAATACAGTATTTAAATTGATTTAAACTGTGTATGAAGGAGTGTTGAAGGAATTTTTAACTGGTTATTCTGCTCTTCAGTAACTTGAACTAAAAGCTAGTGTTGGCTGAATTTTGTTATTTGCTAGTAATTACAGGTGTGGGGGTAGCCACATTCTTTGATTTCCTGTCCTTGCATATTTAAACTGGTGCATGTGAAATAATTCCTGCTTTAAAACTTCAGCTTGGCAAGCTAAGAACTTGGTTATATTCAACTGGACGTATAAGAGAATTTAAGTACCTTTTTAGCACTTTTTTTTAAAAATACAGTATTTAAATTGATTTAAACTGTGTATGAAGGAGTGTTGAAGGAATTTTTAACTGGTTATTCTGCTCTTCAGTAACTTGAACTAAAAGCTAGTGTTGGCTGAATTTTGTTATTTGCTAGTAATTACAGGTGTGGGGGTAGCCACATTCTTTGATTTCCTGTCCTTGCATATTTAAACTGGTGCATGTGAAATAATTCCTGCTTTAAAACTTCAGCTTGGCAAGCTAAGAACTTGGTTATATTCAACTGGACGTATAAGAGAATTTAAGTACCTTTTTCTGCACTTTTTTTTTTTTAAAAATACAGTATTTAAATTGATTTAAACTGTGTATGAAGGAGTGTTGAAGGAATTTTTAACTGGTTATTCTGCTCTTCAGTAACTTGAACTAAAAGCTAGTGTTGGCTGAATTTTGTTATTTGCTAGTAATTACAGGTGTGGGGGTAGCCACATTCTTTGATTTCCTGTCCTTGCATATTTAAACTGGTGCATGTGAAATAATTCCTGCTTTAAAACTTCAGCTTGGCAAGCTAAAAACTTGGTTATATTCAACTGGACGTATAAGAGAATTTAAGTACCTTTTTTTGCACTTTTTTTTTTAAAAAATACAGTATTTAAATTGATTTAAACTGTGTATGAAGGAGTGTTGAAGGAATTTTTAACTGGTTATTCTGCTCTTCAGTAACTTGAACTAAAAGCTAGTGTTGGCTGAATTTTGTTATTTGCTAGTAATTACAGGTGTGGGGGTAGCCACATTCTTTGATTTCCTGTCCTTGCATATTTAAACTGGTGCATGTGAAATAATTCCTGCTTTAAAACTTCAGCTTGGCAAGCTAAGAACTTGGTTATATTCAACTGGACGTATAAGAGAATTTAAGTACCTTTTTTTGCACTTTTTTTTTTAAAAAATACAGTATTTAAATTGATTTAAACTGTGTATGAAGGAGTGTTGAAGGAATTTTTAACTGGTTATTCTGCTCTTCAGTTATTCCCACCCACCCGCCCTGTTTTTGTTTTGGTGTTAAATCTTAGTGGCATTGAAACTGCCCGCCCCTCAGCCTGCCTCTGGGCCCATCTCATTTGCTCACTCAACTGAGTGCAGTGAGATCATATTCTGATTTCAGGCACTCCTACTGTGTACAAAGAGAGCATCTGGGAAATAGAAAAAAAATTAAGCTTATTTCCTGCCTTTCTTGTTAAGTGGTATAGACTATTTGTAGGCTTCTGAGCCCCAAGCCCTTCTGTGTTTGAGAGAAGCCTTCTAGCTTGTTTTTTTTTTTTCTTGTAACTAGCCAGTTTTCTAGTTTCAGCACTCAAATCTGTTTCTTTGATCTCAGCACTTGTTCAGAAAAAAAAAAAAAAAAAAATTTCATCTGCTTTTACTGTACTTGTGTTTTACCTACTTCTTTTACTTTTGCATCATCTTAAAATACTCAATTGTATTTATTACTGCTTGGTGTAACTCATTCTAAGCCTTTTGGTTTAAACACTTGGGCTTCGGACCAGTTAGTTGTTTTGCACTGAGAGGGTTTGTGGTCTGCACTGTTGTGGCAGAACAGGTAGCTTACATCCTTCTAGGTTGAGAACTGCTGATTGAGGGCTCAGTGTCTGTTATTCTAAAAGTGTATTAATTCTGGTTTAAGCACTTGGGATTTCAAGCCAGTTATTTTACATTAAGAGGGTTCGTGGTCTGCACTCTTGTGGGAGGAGAGGCTGGACTCTGCCCTTCTGAGCTGGGAATTTCTGGTTAAAGGCTTATAGTGCATGCATATCTGAACTGTTTCTTACTGAAGTTGGTGCGCCTTGTTTGCTGTGGCATAGACTGGATTCGGGCCTGCTGGATCTAGCTTTGTTTGTGTAACTTGAGCACTAATCCAGACATTCTCTAAAGTATTCAATGGTATTTATTACTGCTTGGTTGTAACTTGATTAAAGTGTAGCTATCATTCAAGTCTTTTGGATTAAGCACTTGAGCTTCAGACCAGTTGTTTTACATTAGGAAGGTTTGTGGCAAGCACTGTGGTGGCAGGACAGGTAGCTTTCATCCTTCTAAGTTGGGAACTGCTGATTGAGAGCCCAGTGTCCAAGTGTATTAGTTCTGGTTTAGGCACTTGGGCTTCAGGCCAGTTATTTTACATTAAGAAGGTTCGTGGTCTGCACTCTTGTGGGAGAAGAGGCTGGACTCTGCCCTTCTGAGCTGGGAATTTTCTGGTTAAAGGTTTATAGTGCCTGAATATTTGAACTGTATCTTACTGAAATTGGTTCACCTTGTTTGCTCTAGCATAGACTAGATCCAGGCCTACTGAATCTAGCTTTGTTTATATGCTTGTTGTTTGTTTGCTTGTTATTTCCCAGGAAGCTAATTCCACCTAATACGCAACTTCTTAGTGCTTCTGTGGATCACTAGTGATATCTGCATTGCTTACTGTACTTATTTCCTTGTTTCACTTGAAAGAAAGTTACTGTTTGTCGTTTTGCATTTAGTTACTTGTAACACATTGCACTCAAGTTACCTGGCACTTGCTCACTAAAGCAATTATATAAGTCAGCACTAAAAATTAAAAGCACTACACCCTCACTCCCCACTGGCCCTTGTTTTCAATTAAGGATTTCCCAATATTATTCTAGCATGTCCAAAGGTCAGTTGTCAATCTCCTCTCCGGTCCAGCTGGTGAATCTGGGAATCTTGAGGCAATGTTATAACTGCCTC
Organism: Protopterus annectens; assembly: GCF_019279795.1. Taxonomy (NCBI): domain Eukaryota; kingdom Metazoa; phylum Chordata; order Ceratodontiformes; family Protopteridae; genus Protopterus; species Protopterus annectens. The sequence continues at coordinate 492,933,034 of NC_056738.1, forward strand.
ATGTACACAGACAACCCTCTCCTCCTCCCACATAACACAAATACTTGCGAGATGCAGCTATTTAGCCAAACTGGAGGCTGAGCTCTCTCAACTCAGGACTGGCAAGACCAGACAGGAGGAGAAGGCAACTACACACACCACAAAACCAGCCTCACATAATGCTACCACTCCACTGAATCAAACACATAAACACACAAAGACATACTCAGAGGCTCTGAGTAAAATTTACCTAAACAGCAGAGGCCTCCAAAGCAGACACCCAAACAACTGCTACCTCAAGACACCCCACAAGCAACACATAAACCACAAAAGCAGTGTGCAAAGCAGTCACAGCCCTTAAGGCCAAATACAACACCAAACATACTTGTCATAGGTGACTCCATAGTCAGACACACTGACGTCCCACTCACCAGGCTGAACAAGGAGAGGGTCACAGTAAGCTGCCTATCGGGCGCTAGAATCCATATAACACAAGCACTAGGGTCACTCCACGGCAAGTACAAATATGACACAGTCATTGTCCATGCTGGTGTGAACAACCTGAGACGTACCTCCCTGGACTACATGAAAAGAGACATAGAGGAGCTCTCTGATTATGTAGCCCAGGCAGGTATGACCCTAACCCTGAGCAGTATCCTTCCTTCACCAAGAATGATGCCACAATATAGAGACAAGATGATCAGCTTTAACAATTGGCTTAATGTCTGGTGTCATTCAAAGGGGATCCAGTGTCTGTCTGCCTGGGATGACATGCTTGACAAGCCACGCTGCTTCGCAAGGGCGGCTTGCACCTGTTACCCTGGGATTCCGGATATTGGCTAAGGCTCTTGCCACCCCATAGTGCCTTTTTAGGCAAGGCTCAAATTCTAAACCTACCACCCTAGAAAACAAAATGGGAAGAAATTGAGGGTAATGCTGCTCAATGCCAGAAGTCTAAATCTCAAAATGCACGACTCGAGGCCCTTCTCAGTATGGAGAACATCAATGTCTGTGCTGTAACTGAAACCTGGTTCAAGGCTCCTGAGAGCACCCGGCACTATTAGGTTTTACCTCATATCATGCGTTCCGGCCCCAAAACCCGGACCACTCCACAAAAGGAGGTGTATCCATATTCATAAAGGATACTCACACCTCCAGGTTGGTGGCAATGCATGAAGCTTGAAACCATCCAGGTGCAACTAACCATAGGCAAAACTGCTCTACAAATTGTAGCATGCTACAGGCCACCCTCTCAAACTCAGGAACCCCACACAGCCTTCCTGAAGACACTGGAGGGTATAAATGTATCTCCAAACACCATCATATTGGGTGACTTCAACTACCCGAATATAGACTGGGAACATTACTCAAGCCCTAACTTTCTAGCCCAACGGTTCCTGGAGTTCATAAATTCAAATGCCATGGAACAGCTAGTCACTGTTCCCACGAGAGGAGAAAATATACTAGATCTCATTGTCACAAACATGGGGACAAAATGCTCCACACCGGAAGTATATCCCTCATTGGTGAGATCTGATCATAAACTAATCTCACTGGAAATCCACATCCGCCCCACCCCAAACAAAAAGACCATGGTGAAGAACTTCTCTAAAGCAAACTTCACACTACCCAAGACTCGTGTGGTATCCTTCAAGGCCCTGAGTCAGAGGAAACCACAACCCAAGCTGCGGAATCCCTTACAAATGCCTTCTATGAACACCTCCAGGACTGCATGGATCAGGCAATCCCAAATAAAACCAAGACTCTTTCCACAAAGGGCAAACGTCCAATCTGGTGGACCCCAGCCATTAACAAACTTTACAATAAGAGGAGAAAGCTATTACATGATAGAACAAAATCCATAAAAGGGAAGTCACCCCTGATCATTATTAGTAAAAAATACGAGCACTCATAAAATCAACTAAGGCCAATTTTGAGAGAAAATTGCCATGGATTCAAAGGACAATCATAAGGCCTTTTTCAGCTATGTTAGGAACCTGGGTGGAAACTCACAGATATGCTCAGAATTAGTCCAAAATGATACAAAAATCACTGAACCCACAGACATTGCCAACATACTGGCAGACAGGTTCAGTGCAAACTTCACCCCTCTCCCCTAAAGGAGAGATAACTATCCCAGCCGAGTGTAGCCTCCCGGACATCTCAAATGCGCAGGTGAAAGCTGCTCTCTCTAAAGCTAAAAACACAGCATCAATGGGACCGGATGGTGTCCCCGGCTGTGTGCTACACGAGCTAAATGAGGAATTAAACCCGCACATAAGGCAGCTGTTTAATCTCAGCCTTACCACAGGATACGTGCCCAAGGAGTGGCGTGACGGCAACTCTGGTCCCACTCCACAAAGGTGGCGCCTCACGGACCCTGGTAATTACCCCATAAGCTTAACAAGTCTAGTCTGCAAAGCTATGGAGAGGATCATAATGGAGCTCATAAACAAAGATATAGGGACTTGCAGACATTGGACCCGACCCAGTTTGGCTTTGTCAAGGGAAGATCATGCCTTTTGAACTTGGTCGACTTCTTGAAATAGTCACCAAGGCCATTGATGAGGGAAAGGCAGTCCATACAGCCTACCTTGACCTTGCAAAGGCTTTGACACAATACCCACTCGGGTATTGTAGAAAAACTTACCAGCTTAAATGTAAACCCATATGTCACAAGATGGGTTGCAAACTGGCTTAAGGACAGAACCCACAGGGTTAGAGTTGCTGGCGCTGTGTCAGACTCCAAGCCGGTCACAAGTGGTGTCCCACAGGGCTCGGTCCTTGGCCCCTATTGTTTGGCATCTACTTCTCAGAAGTACAGGCCAACATGGGAGGACTTTGGCTGACAAAGTTTGCAGATGACTGCAAACTGGGCGCCATAGTGGAAAGTGCATCGGACACGGATATCCTTCAGAAGGGACTCACGGAAACAGATAGCTGGTGCCAGAGCCATGGCCTGAAGTTAAACGCCAAAAATGTATAGTCATACCCTTCGGGAAAAACAAGGTAACCCCAAGCTACCATATAGGTGGCAATCCACTAAGCACAGAAGAGGTTATCAGGGACCTGGGGACCCAGGTTGACAGTGGCCTTTCTTTTGACACTCACATTGCTAAAGTGGTTAGAAAGACCTTCTACATTGCCCACCTGATCATGAAATTCACATCCAGATCTAGTGAGGTCATTGTTCCCCTGTACTCTTCACTTATCAGACCAATGATCGAGTACAATGCCCCATTCGGGATGTATCTCACCCGACATCTGCAGCAATTGGAGAGACCCCAAAAGTTCCTCACCAAAAGGATAAAGGGACTCCAAAATCTGTCATATGCTGCCAGATTGAAGAAACTCCAGCTCTATTCAGTCGCATACCGTCTGCTCAGAGGTGACATGTGCCTGACATACAAGGCCATGTCCAACCCGGAATTAATGGACATGCTCCACCTCAAAAAATCCAAATCCACCAAAACCACTAGAGCAAGCGACTTAAACCTTAGCACGGATATAAATAGGACGTGCTGGAGGGATAGATTTATCACTCAGAGACTCCCTATGCTGTGGAATAAAATCCCGGTCCATGTGAGGCAGAGCACCTCGCTGACTCTGTTCAAGAGAAATCTAGACCTGTGGATGGGAGATCGTAGGTTTACCCTGGGAATCATCTCTGGGTCACTGCTGGACAGAGGCACAACAAACTAATGGGCACAGTATTTTTCATATAAGGTGGCGTAAGCCACAATAATTTGGGCTAGGCTTATAAATGCCTTAGGGCAGATAGCCTAGTATAAACCTATGAACCTATGAACCTATGAATACCTACCAAACTAGTTTATCACACTACAGCATTACGCAGTTATAAGACATGCTACAGCAATTACTGGATTACAGCAGTCCCAGAGGTATATTTCTAGGTGGGTGACATCAGCACCCTTGCCAAAGTTGAGTATGTGAATTGTAAGGAGTGTGCATACTCTAAAAAGCATTGTTCCCTTCTCAGGCAGGTAGACACACACAGTTGGCAAGTCTGGGATTAAAACACCTACCAAACTACTTTATCACACTACAGCATTATGCAGTTACAGGACATGCTACAGAGATTACTAGGTTACAGCACTCCCAGAGGTGTATGTCTAGGTGGGTGACATCAGCAGGATTGCCAAAGAAGGGCATTTCAAGTGTACTGTGAGTTGTACATGTCTTTTACCTGTGTGTACCCGCTGCTTACTGTCGCGAAAACACATTTACACCCAATTAAAAGTGTCTCATTCAGTCCTAAATGACATTATCACCAACCCTTGCAGGTCTTGAACCCTGGTCCATAAACACCAAGGTCACTGAGCTTATCACTAAGCCATCTTGGCTGTATACATGGTTCATGGTTTTTATAATACACATGTTACTACAGGTATTTCACAGTACTGAAAACAAATGGGACAGTCACTTTGTGTACATATGTACAGTACCATTGATTGTACTGTACACTGTGAACCAACATAGACAAGTCTACATATGTACAACTGTTAGAACTAAATATTAAATAAATATATGCACTTACGGGATGTGTATATACACACACATACACACACACACACACACACACACACACACATATATATATATATATATATAGTTTTATATATATATATATATATATATATATATATATATATATATATATATATATATATATATATATATGTGGATTCCATACATTTCATCAAATTACACTTAGTCGAAAATGATACCAGGCATTGCACTTGACTAAAGCTCACTTGACTGAAAGCTCACTTAGCAAAGTTCATTTGGTCGAAAATGGAATGTAGCCCCTGCCCCACTGCAGTGCAACCCTGGAGTGAGAATATTAAATAAGGGTGGTGTGGAGGGCACAGCCCCCCAAAATGGGGGGTGTGGGGGGGTGTAGCCCCCCACATAATTTTAATGTGTTCACTATTATAAGAAGGTATATCCATTAGAAATGCATTGATATATATATATATATATATATATATATATATATATATATATATATATATATATATATATATATATCTTTAGTAAAAACTATTGGCATAATGTGGGGGCTATGCCCCCCACACCCCCAATGTGGGGGGCTGTGCCCTACACCCCCCATTATTTAATATTCTCACTCCAGGATTGCACTGCAGTGGGGCAGGGGCTATATATATGAATATACACAGGCACAGCTATAGCCATATATATAAACATGTCTGAACACCCTTTGTGACACGGAAGGGTTCCAAAGGAATTGACGTGTACACAAAACAGAGGCAACTCTTGTTTTATAACATTTAAATCTTAATCAGTTCACCAGAGAAGGGATGGTTGTTGTGTATGTGGAGTTTGGGGTGGGGAATGATGGCTAAGGAAATATACCCCGGGGATTGTGGAGTTGGGGTGGGGGAATGATGGGTATGGCCATACACCCCGGGGACCACATCTGTGTCACTGCTCGACAGAGACACAGGAAAATAATTTACCCAACAGTAGTCGTTCTGGACTGTCTATTCTTTTCTATCCCTAACTATGTAATAATTGGTAGTCTCCACTCACCACAGATGACTACCATGGTGTGCAGCATGTTAAACAATATAACACATGTGTATGCCTGGCTACAGGGTAGTCACACACACACAAACGCACACACTTGCCAATATTGTGCTTACAAGTCTTGCCTATGTAAAGGTAACTAGTAGAGTGGTATGCAGTTGGGGTATGTGCCACAGAACCCATACAATTACACTTACTCTGATTCTGCTTCTGAGCTGGGTTGCATCACAGGACTGATTATGTGTTCAGTGGGGAGGGGGAAAAAGGCTGGTTTAGCAGATGGCAAGGATAAAGGCCAGTACAAGAGGTGGTTTCACTTTGGAAAGCATTAAAACTCACTGTCATGACAGGATGCAGACACAAATACCACTACACTCAGCCATTTTCTCACACACACACACACACACACACACACACACACACACACACACACACACACACACACACACACACACACACACACACTTGTCAGTGGTGGGATCAGAACTCCTGCCTATCTACAGATCACTATTACAGTACTATGCAGTTATGAGATGTGACACAGAGATTACACATTTCACGGCAGTCAGAATGCCCTTTTAAGATTGAGAACATCAACAGGGATACTGCCAGTTAAGATGTACATAGCTGTAAACTTGTGTGTTTAAAGTAGGAGTCCATTACAGCCTGTATGCACAAACAAGACACATCATCTGCAGGTAAGACATAGGTAGGCCTGAGAGGTATAGTTGTAGCACAACAAGCCCTGAACTGGAGTATGTCCATCTGTGGAATGGACAACTACTATCACTATACAGGGTTACAGTGGTCATGCTCATACACATAGAATCACAGGACTTGTTTGGATGCATTGACTCCAATTACACAAGATCACAGTGGGCATGCTCATACACAGTAGCACAGGGCCATTTGGGATGTACTATGACTATAAATACAGAATTTAAATTGATTTTAACTGTGTGGAAGGAATATTAACTGAACTGGAAGTTAGTCAGTGTTTGCTGAATTTTGTTATTTGCTAGTAATTACAGGTGTGGGAGTAGTCACATTCTTTTCCTGTCCTTGCCTATTTAAGTGGTACAGTGTGAAATATTTTCTGCTTAAAAACTTCAGCTTTGGCCGGCTAAGAACTTGCTGTATTCAACTGGACGTATAAGAGAATTTAAGTACCTTTATCTGCTCTTTTTTTTTAAAAAAAATACAGTATTTAAATTGATTTTAACTGTGTGGAAGGAATATTAACTGAACTGGAAGTTAGTCAGTGTTTGCTGAATTTTGTTATTTGCTAGTAATTACAGGTGTGGGGGTAGTCACATTCTTTGATTTCCTGTCCTTGCCTATTTAAGTGGTACAGTGTGAAATATTTTCTGCTTAAAAACCTCAGCTTTGGCCGGCTAAGAACTTGCTGTATTCAACTGGACGTATAAGAGAATTAAAATACCTTTATCTGCTCTTTTTTTTTCAAAAAAATACAGTATTTAAATTGATTTTAACTGTGTGGAAGGAATATTAACTGATCTGGAAGTTTTGACTCTGCTCTTCAGTTAGTCCCACCCAGCCTCCCTGTTTTTGTTTTGGTGTTAATCTTAGTGGCCTTGCAACTGCCCGCCCCTCTTGTAAATTTGTGTTTGGATACTCCTTCTGGGCCCATCTCATTTGCTCACTCAACTGAGTGCAGTGAGATCATATTCTGATTTCAGGCACTCCTACTGTGTACAAAGAGAGCATCTGGGAAACAGAAAAAAAAATTAAGCTTGTTTCCTGCCTATCCTGTTAAGTGGTATAGACTATTTGTAGGCTTCTGAGCCCCCAAGCCCTTCTGTGTTGGGGGGAAGCCTTCTAGCTTAGTTTTTTTTTTCTTATAACTAGCCAGTTTTCTAATTTCAGCACTCAAATCTGTTTCTTTGATCTCAGCACTTGTTCAGAAAAAAAAAAAAAATGTCATCTGCTTTTATTGTACTTGTGTTTTTACCTACTTTTTTACTTTTGCATCATCTTAAAAGTACTCAATTGTATTTATTACTGCTTGGTGTAACTCATTCTAAGCCTTTTGGTTTAAACACTTGGGCTTCGGACCAGTTGTTTTGCACTGAGAGGGTTTGTGGTCTGCACTGTAGTGGCAGAACAGGTAGCTTACATCCTTCTAGGTTGGGAACTTCTGATTGAGGGCTCAGTGTCTGTTATTCTAAAAGTGTATTAATTCTGGTTTAAGCACTTGGGCTTTCAGGCCAGTTATTTTACATTAAGAGGGTTTGTGGTCTGCACTCTTGTGGGAGGAGAGGCTGGACTCTGCCCTTCTGAGCTGGGAATTTCTGGTTAAAGGCTTATAGTGCATGCATATCTGAACTGCTTCTTACTGAAGTTGGTGCACCTTGTTTGCTGTGGCATAGACTGGATTCGGGCCTGCTGGATCTAGCTTTGTTTGTGTAACTTGAGCACTAATCCAGGCATTCTCTAAAGTATTCAATTGTATTTATTACTTCTTGGTAGTAACTTGATTAAAGTGTAGCTATCATTCTAAGTCTTTTCGATTAAGCACTTGGGCTTCAGACCAGTTGTTTTACATTTGGAAGGTTTGTGGCATGCACTGTGGTGGCAGGACAGGTAGCTTTCATCCTTCTAAGTTGGGAACTGCTGATTGAGAGCCCAGTGTCTGTTATTCTTAAAGTGTATTAGTTCTGGTTTAAGCACTTGGGCTTCAGGCCAGTTATTTTACATTAAGAAGGTTCGTGGTCTGCACTCTTGTGGGAGAAGAGGCTGGACTCTGCCCTTCTGAGCTGGGAATTTCTGGTTAAAGGTTTATAGTGCCTGAATATTTGAACTGTATCTTACTGAAATTGGTACACCTTATTTTCTGTAGCATAGACTAGATCCAAGCCTGCTGAATCTAGCTTTGTTTATATGCTTGTTGTTTGTTTGCTTGTTATTTCCCTGGAACGCTAATTCCACCTAATACGCGGCTTCTCAGCGCTTCTGTGGATCACTAGTGATATCTGCATTGCTTACTGTACTTATTTCCTTGTTTCACTTGAAAGAAAGTTACTGTTTGTCGTTTTTGCATTTAAGTTACCTGTAACACATTGCACTTAAGTTACCTGGCACTTGCTCACTAAAGCAATTATATAAGTCAGCACTAAAAATTAAAAGCACTACACCCTCACTCCCCACTGGCCCTGGTTTTCAATTATTAAGGAATTCCCAATATTATTCTAGCATGTCCAAAGGTCAGTTGTCAATCTCCTCTCCGGTCCAGCTGGTAAATCTGGGAATCTTGAGGCAATGTTACAATTGCCTCATGTACACAGACAACCCTTTCCTCCTCCCAACAAATTCCAACACATGTGAGAGATGCAACCATATAGCCAAACTGGAGGCTAAGCTCTCTCAACTCAGTACTGGCATAACCAGTCAGGAGGAGAAGGAAACCACACTCACTACAATTCCAGTCTCACATAGACCTACCACGACAGCAAACCAAACACATAATCACACAAAAACATACTCGGAGGCTCTAAATAAAGATCTGCCAAAGCAGCAGAGACCTCCAAAGCAGACACCCAAGCAGCCGCTACCCCAAAACAAAACACGTGCAACACATATCTCACAAAGCCAGTGTGACGAACAGTCACAGCCCTTAAGACTAAACACACCTGATTCACTTGTAATAGGTGACTCTATCGTCAGGCACACTGACGTCCCGCTCACCAGGCTGAACAAGGAGAGGGTCACGGTGAGTAGCCTGTTGGGCGCTAGGATCCACCACATAACACAAGCACTCAGGTCACTCCAAGGCAAGTACAAATATGACTCAGTCATTTTCCATGCTGGTGTGAATGACCTGAGACGTACCTCCCTGGACTACATGAAAAGAGACATAAAGGAGCTCTCTGAGCATGTAGCCCAGGCAGTGACCTGACCTTGAGTAGCATCTTACCCTCACCAAGAATGATGCCACAATATGAAGACAAGATGATCAATTTCAACAATTGGCTTAAGTACTGGTGTCATTCAAAGGGGATCCAATGCCTGTCAGCTTGGGATGATATGCTGGACAAGCCACGATGCTTCACTAGGGACGGCTTGCACCTGTCACCCCTGGGCTTTCGGATATTGGCAAAGGCTCTTGCTACCCCCATAGTGCCTTTTTTAGGCAAGGCTCAAAAGACAAACCCACCTCCATAGGTATCACAAGGGATAAGAAACTAAGAGTAATGCTACTTAACGCCAGAAGTCTAAACCTCAAGATGCACGCACTCGAAACTCTCCTTAGCATGGAGAACATCGATATCTGTGCAGTAACAGAAACCTGGTTCAGGGCTCCCGAGAGCACCCCAGCACTACCAGGTAATACCTCATACCATGCTTTTCGGCCCCAAAACTTGGACAGAACCACAAAAGGAGGGGGATTATCGATATTCATCAAAGATACCCACACCTCCAGGTTGGTGGCAAAGCACGAAGCATCAGAGACTATCCATGTGCAACTAACAGTGGGTAAAACTGCCTTCCAGTTTATAGCCTGCTACAGACCACCCTCCCAAACCCAGGAACCCCACTCGGCCTTCCTGAGAACACTGGAAAATATGAAGGTCTCTCCAAACACCATTATATTGGGCAACTTCAACTACCCAAACATAGACTGGGAGCATTACTCTAGCTCCAACACCCTGGCCCCAAGGTTCCTAGAATTTATAAACTCAAATGCTATGGAACAACTTGTTACCACTCCCACAAGAGGGGAAAACATACTGGACCTGATCATCACCAACATGGGGACTCTATGCTCCAGACCAGAAGTGTATCCCTCACTGGTAAGATCAGACCATAAACTAATCTCACTGGATATTCACATCCCGACCCCACCCCCTGCCCAGAAAACCACAGTGAAAAACTTCTCTAAAGCAAATTTCACACTCCTCAAAACTGAGGTGGAATCCTTCAAAGCCCCCAGGCCTGTGGAAAATACGGCCCAGACCGCAGAATCCTTTATAAACGCATTCTATGAACACCTTCAGGAATGCATGGATCATGCGATCCCAAATAAAACCAAGACCCAATCCTCCAAAGGCAGACGTCCTGTCTGGTGGACCCCAGCCATAAACAAACTATACAATAGAAGGAGGAAGCTACTAAATGATAGGGCAAAATCTCAAAAAGGGAAGGCATCACTGATCAGTATTAGCAAAAAACTACGGGCACACATAAAATTGTCTAAGGCCAGCTTCGAGAGAAAAATTGCACAGGACACTAAGGATAATCACAAGGCTTTCTTTAGTTATGTTAGGAACCTGGGTGGCAATTCCCAGATATGCTCAGAATTAGTCCAAAATGACAAAAAATACACCGAACCCACAGACATTGCCAACATCCTAGCTGACAGGTTCAGGGCAAACTTCTCCGCCTCCCACCAAAGGGCAAATATCTATCCCAGCAGAGTGCTGCCCCCCTGACATCTCAGATGCTCAGGTAAGAGCCGACCTCTCCAAAGCAAAAAACACAGCATCAATGGGACCAGACGGTGTCCTGGGCTGCGTCCTACATGAACTCCAAGAAGAGCTGAACCCAAACATAAAACTACTGTTCAATCTCAGCCCTACTACAGGATATGTGCCCAAAGAGTGGCGTACAGCAACAGTGGTCCCTCTCCATAAAGGTGGTGCCTCAACGGATCCTGGAAACTATCACCCCATAAGCCTGACTAGCTTGGTCTGCAAAGCTATGGAAAGGATCATCATGGACCTCATAAATAAAGATATTGGGGACCTACAAACACTGGATCCTACCCAGTTCGGCTTTGTTAAGGGCAGATCCTGCCTCTTAAACCTGGTTGATTTCTTTGAAACAGTCACCAAGGCCATTGACGAGGGGAAGGTGGTCCACACAGCCTACCTGGACCTCGCAAAAGCCTTCGATACAATACCCCACTCGGGCATTATAGATAAGCTCACCAGCTTAAATATAAACCCCTATGTCACTAGATGGATTGCAAACTGGCTCAAGGACAGAACCCACATGGTTAGAATTGCTGGAGCCATGTCAGACTCCAAACCAGTTACAAGTGGTGTCCCACAGGGCTCAGTCCTGGGACCTCTCTTGTACGGTATATATTTCTCGGAGGTACAGGCCAACATGGAAGGACTGTGGCTGACCAAGTTCGCAGATGACTGCAAACTGGGCACCATAATCGACTCTCCAGCTGACACAAGCATCCTCCAAAAGTGCCTCATAGAAACAGACAACTGGTGCCAGAGCCATGGCCTCAAGCTAAATGCCAAAAAGTGTATCGTCATCCCCTTTGGCAAAAACAAAGTGCCCACAAATTACCACATAGGTGGTAATCCATTAAGTACAGAAGAAGTAATTAGGGACCTGGGGACCCAAGTTGATAGCAATCTCTCATTTGACAACCACGTGGCCAAAGTGGTTAGTAAAACATTTTATATAGCCCACCTAATCATGAAGGGATTCACATCTAGACCAGGGGACGTCATCGTGCCTCTTTACTCATCCCTCATCAGGCCCATAATTGAGTACAATGCCCCTTTTGGGATGTACCTTACCAGACACCTGCAGCAACTGGAAAGACCCCAAAAGTACCTCACCAAGAGGATCAAAGGGCTCAAACAGATGCCATATGCTGCCCGGTTAAAGAAACTCCAGCTCTACTCAGTGGCATACCGCCTGTTCAGAGGCGATCTGTGCCTGACATATAAAGCCATGTCCAACCCGAATTAATGGACATGCTGCACCTCAGAAAATCCAAATCCCATCGAGCTGCGCTCGAGAGACTTGAACCTCAGCACTGAAATAAATAGGACATGCTGGAGGGACAGATTCATAACCCAGAGGCTCCCTTCACTCTGGAATAAAATCCCAGTCCAGGTTAGGCAGAGTCCCTCATTGACTCTCTTCAGGAGGAATCTTGATGAGTGGATGGGAGATCGTAGGTTTACCCCGGGTATCACTTCTGTGTCACTGTTAGACAGAGGCACAGTATACTAACCTCGAAAAAGGGCATAGCAAAATAAATTTAAAATGGGTGGCGAAAGCCAAACACATTCTGGCTAGGCTTATAAATGCCCTAGGGCAGATAGCCTAGAATGAACCTATGAACCTATGAACTACACAAGGTTATACTGGGCATGCTCATACACTTAGAAACAAAGGGCTTGTTTGGATGCACTGACTCAAATTACCCAAGTTGGCAGTGGGTACACTCATACACTTAGTAGCACAGGGATGTTTGGGATGCACTCCAATTCTAACCACAGAAGGCCACAATGTGCATGCTCATACACTTAGATGTACAGAACACATTGCAATGGACTCCTATTGTAAACACACAGGTTTACAGCTATGTACATCTTAACTGTCAATAGAAATGCACATCATACAGGTTTACTTCCAGATACCTGTATGTGGCCCGTAAATTATATATTTGCATCTGTGCTGTGTGATACACATGCATACATGTACATGAAGTGCTGCCATATATATGTGAAGTATACACAATCATGCATGTGTGGAAGTGACAGACAGTAGGCTAACTGAGACACACAGGTGGATGCTAACTACAGCAGGTGTCACACATTGCTGCCCTGAAAGGCATAAATTGATATCAGGTTGTGGACAGTGGCATTATACTTGGAACAGTGGCATGTGCAAGCATAATATGTGAGCCCCATTCTCTAATGGTACTGAGGTGCAGGTGTTAAGATGACCTCTCCCAGCTGTGTTAGTAGTTGTCATTATTAGCAGGACCGCTCCACTAAGCATATCTGACATTGGTCATCTATCCAACGTCTGCTGCTGTCCGTCACCTTAGATGTAGCATTTGATACCAAGCACAATACTGCCACTCAGAATGATGTCATGGTACAAGTGGCAACTGCTTGACCAAAACAATGAGCCAATGTCCTGCCGTAATTGTGATGTTGTCCGGTGTCTGTCATTCTGGGATGTCATGACTGAAAGAAGACATGCCTTTGTCACAGAGCACATGCATCCATGATTCAAGGGAGTGTGGATAATACCTAGGTCACATTTACCCATATAGTGGCATTCCAAGGCACAAGTCCTAAACATAGAAGTAACACCCTGACACCTACAATAATTGCATTGGATGCTTATGCTAACCAGTGCTAGATGTGTGGCTTTCATAATCCATTTACTCAATGTAGACCCTACAATGGGGAATACTGACATCTGTACAGTGAGGAACACCTGGCTAAAGGCTCTGTAGTGTACAATAGCACTATCACCATATAACTCAGATCCAGACATGTGGGCCATAACACTGGTACAGACCACTTCAGGTGGTGGTGTCCACATATTCATAAAGGCTACTCACAAGTAAAGACCACTACTCTGATATAATCCATCACAGATGAGTCGGGTACAAGTGGCAGTGGCAAAAGCTGCATTCTAGGTTGTATCCTCATATACATCCACCACCATGTCCTCAGACTACCAATACACATCCATACATGTGGTATGAAATAATATGGTAGAACACCAAATAACCTTCGACTGGTGGACTGTACCTAGCTCTACATCAACTGTGCAAAGTACCCATGTACTGACACAGTTGCATAATGTGTTATACAATGCAATAATACCACTGTTTGTAACCAGGTCAGTTGTACACATAACAGGGTCCCTCAGATGCTGTCAGCATTAACACAGTTGACTGTTGCTGTACACCAGTAAACAGCACCCTCATGGTTGGATATGACCTAGATGTACCTGCCCTGGATATGTACATCCCACACTCATACAACATAAATGGGAATACCATTGCTGTTGTTGTCCTTTGTACATACAGGTGGCTACATTCATTACACACATGCACATGGAAGATAGGTCCATGGCTGCGGAATGCTAACAGTACATATGGTTTGATATCTATGTTGACAGATGCATTATTCCCTTGCTACTGGTCACCCATGACACATATCATATCATACAACAACCCATGTGGCATGTATGTCATTAGACATGTCCACCAAATGCAATGCCTACAAACATACCCAAATAACAGGATCATAGGACCTACACACATAGCCTGTATTGACAGACTCGGGGAAATACAGCTATGCTCTGTATGTTCCTGAGTAGTTACAGGTGATATGTCCATGACGTGTACAGCCATGTGTGCCCACAGCTCCTACATATACCCCATGTCAACAATTGCAAGCCATGCATGCTGTGTGCTGTCTGGACATTAACCTTATTACCACTATAGCCAGAACATGCTGGGGTGAGATGTTTACAAGCCACAGACCTTGCACACACTTGAATAAGTGTAATGCCTAGCTCAAACAGAGCACATTGCTGGCACTCTTCAAGTAATCATGAGGTGTGTGTGGCAAATATGGTGTGTGTGTGTGTGTGTGTGTGTGTGTGTGTGTGTGTGTGTGTGTGTGTGTGTGTGTGTGTGTGTGTGTGGCAAATATGATGTGTTCACTGTTGACCATTACTGTGCCCTGGCTTCACAGTGGAACTGTCAACTAACAGTTTGTGGGATCATGACATGGAATATTGTTGTGTGTGTGTCTTGCTGATGTGCTGTTGGCATAAATGTACACTTGGCTACTCAGTGAAGGTGGTTGTGTGTCCTACCAGTACATGAATACAACATCCATTATGGTATAATGTTCTGCTAGGTTTCACACATGGTGTGGGGAAGGTGTGGAATGTATCCTCCTGACCTGCTAGTCCACATATTGATGGATGCATATGTGCACATGTATTGATGTTTGCTTAGATTCCATGCATGTGCAGTGTCTGATGTTTGAAGGTGACTGTTGTCTTAGTATATCATGCAGTTGCAATGCAGCCTCAACATTGCCAACTGTATATGATGATATGCTCAAAGTACAGTAAGCTGTACTTTAGGTATGGTCATATTTTTGGACATAACTACTAAGTGGTGGGGCTACTTTGCAAATGAATGATTACTGAGGACAGCTCACAGGTGTGTTACAACCATTCCTATACTGACCTGTGTAACTGCTAAGCTATAGTTTTGTTAATTGAGAGGGAATACACACAACGTAGAAAGCAGTAAGGGTGACACTGAAGGCACACCTCTTGACACCTGGAACAGTAAAACCTCCCCTGTGCATGTATTGTGCATATAGCGGCACAGTTGGCAAAGGAAAGAGTCAGTACACTTTGTAGCATGTGCTATAGTGTTGTTGCTCTGTAATACCTGTCATGTGATAGGCAGGTGTTTGTTTCACAGTACTGGCACGTGTGGGTGTGTGTGTCCATATATGTCATGTATGGTGGGAAATACATCCCAAATGTTTTCACTCTCCTGTACACTGTTGTAGAAATTTGCACAGAGTGAAGTGTAGAAAGAAAGACATAGGCAGGTGTTTGAATCACACACACGTGAAGTGTCTGCATGTGTGCGACATAGGTGTATATCTTTGTTAATGCCGCAGTGTGTGTGTGTGTGTGTGTGTGTGTGTGTGTGTGTGTGTGTGTGTGTGTGTGTGTGTGTGTGTGTGTGTGTTTGTGTGCATGTATGTATGGCTGTCCGGTCCCTGGAGTGAGGCTGTATTTTACCATAGTGAAATGATAAGACCCCCCCCCCATCCACTCAATGCAATCTAGTATCCCTGTTGATGTCATCATTCTTAGAAGGGCATTCTAACCACCTGTGAACATGTATGCCCTGGGGTGAGGCTTGTTTTTACATAGTCTACTGATGAATCTCCCCCTCCCCACATACACTCGTCACAATCTAGTATCCCTGTTGATGTCCTTGATCTTAGGCCATTCTGGCTACCTGTACATGTGTAATCTTTGTGACGCGTCTTGTAATTGCGTAGTACTATAATGATGATTTGCACATAGGCAGGGGTTCTCATCCCAACACTGGCAACTGTGTGTGTGTGTGTGTGTGTGTGTGTGTGTGTGTGTGTGTGTGTGTGTGTGTGTGTGTGTGTGTGTGTGTGTGTGTGTGTGTGTGTGTGTGTGTGTGTGTGTGTGTGTGTGTGTTGTGTGTGTGTGTGTGTCTGTGAATCCCTGAGTGTGTGGGTGTGTTACTGTGTCTGTGAATCCCTGAGTGTGTGTATGTGTATGTATCCTGTCATGAGAGCGGGTAATACTGCCTCCCAATGAGAAGCCACCTTTTCCACTGGCCTTTACCCTTGTCATCTGCTAAACCACTGTTTTACCTCCTCCCCGCTCCAGGTAACTATACATGTGATGTCACCCATGGATGTGACGGCTCTGACCACAGTAGGTTACTACACAGCTATCATGCTCTTGGATCATTAGATCAGTAAACATGTTTGAAACTTGGGAGATTATAACTGTGATGCGGAAGCTACAAAGTGCATGCAGGTATTGTCATACAGACCTGTGAGTAGTCTACATTTACATATGGGACACTAACTGCAAACACTGACATCCCCAGGCACATGCAATTACACCAGAAAGAGGAAGGCAGAACAAGATCAACATGCAGTTACTATTGTTACACATGATACATACTGTGGAAAGTACAAAATGCATTCTAAAACTATAGTACATAGTATGTCTGCTGCTTGTCAACACCACTCAACAATTGTAATCTACAAATGTCTTCCTAGTATGTTCACCCTGTGCATCAGACCATATGAGCATGTCCCTGCAGCGATGGTGCGGATGACAGGGATGCAGCACAAGCATCATCATATGCACAGGGTGATAATGTTTACCAGAGGCCTAGTCTGCACCATTGGATGACATCATGTGTGTGGGTTAAGGATTTTGATCTCACTGGGCATGTGTGGATGTTATGCGTGTGTGTGTTGAGGTGCCCTACATTTGTTTGTGGTGTGTGCGTGTATGTATGCACACAGGTCTGGCATGTGGCTGGCCTACACAGCGGTATTATTGACAGCTGCAGACTGTACAGGGCAGGTGTCACAGTTCACGGTGTCCAGGCATGGCCACGTGACCTGTGCCTGCCAGGGGTTGCACGGGCACTACCAGGCAGAGGTCCAGATTGGGTACTGTCTGATGACACATGTCCACTGGAACCGTGTCCCTTTTGGGACCATCCAGGACCACGTGCATGTGGCCTGCTGTGTCCTGGTGTGGACAGCACAGCACCAGCTGCACTGCAGCTGCTACCACCACTATGGGAGTGGGCATGTGAAGTAGCATGTTCACATATACGTTCAACAGGTGATGTAGCTGATCTACGTCTACGTGCCTGACACCTCACTCCCACCAGATGTTCCAGCACAGACATTCCATGCTCGAGGATTGACATGCCACAGTCAAGGACTCCCACCATGTCACCCAATCGTCTATCCAAAACATCTGCAAGATGATGGTGAGCATTTGCAATTGCCTGGATGTTGTCAGTTAAAGAACAGACTGTCACCCTCTGAAGCCTCATACCTTCTCTGTTGTGCCATTCAGCATGTGCCAGTGCCTCCAATACAGCCTGAAACATGCCTTCTGGTGACACCAGCTGATGTGCTATGTCTTGCAGGGGCATGTTTGCCAGAGATCCTCCTACGAGCAGCACTGGGCACATGCCCATGCCTATGTGGGACATCACCAGTCAGTTGGCTGGGATCATGGTGTGCAGGCACACCTTCCATAGTCTCCACACTTTCCTGTTTGTTGCTACCACCCACCAACTGTCCTTCCTCTATGGCCACTAGTGATGGGGTATGTGTAGGCATGAGAACTGTGTGCGGGGATGAGGGGGATGCAGGTGGAATGGCAATCAGTGGCACAGATTCAGCCCCTGATAACCCTGCCTGTGCCTCAATCATACCTTCATCCCCAGTGCTAGAGTAGGTGAGGACACTAACATCAGGTGGACCATAGGAGGGCAATACACCTACATCAACACCTGTGAGGGGCAGACAAGAACTGTACATTACAAGTTATACAGCACAGTACACACACGCACACAGACAGACACAGACAGACACAGACAGGCACACAGACAGACACACACACAGACACACAGACACACAGACAGACAAAGACAGACACAGACAGAGACACATGCTATGTCACCCAATGGCATGCAACATGCATGTGGTATGTCAGAAGGCATTCAGCTATGACATTGATAGTGGTAGTTATACATACCTGAGTTGCACACAATAGCATGCATGTGTTATAGCAGAAGGCATGCACCTTACACAGTTATAGTAGTAGTTAGCATATATCCCTGTGTTGCACCATTTGTGATAGTAGGTTATGCCCCAACCCTGCAACACAATGCATGCACTATGCACTGTTGCACCGCACTGCCATGTTTTGTGCAACATAGTCCACATGTTAACAGACCATCGCTGACCTTTATACATCTGCCACAGATGCTTTGTGTTGGCCACTGCCCCTATGTGTGAGGAAGACATGTGCAGAAGGGTATGTTGAGTGAATACTATATTTGCCTGAGCCCTAGCTTGCATATCTCTCCCAAAGCAGTGCATGTCTGTTCAACATTATTCTGCTTACCCCTGAGCTGAGTCTACAGACAATGTGCATGTGGCTGTACACACATGTTTGACATGTCTGTCCCTACTTTGCAATGGTGCCACAGACCAGCACTGGTTAACAGTACACCAGCCTGATGTGTGGCATATGACCTTGCCAATCACATGTAGTATGACATGTCTTCTGCTGACGTGTTGAATGACATGCATACATGTTTAACACAATGGTATCCTATCAAATATACAGTGAGGTAATGGTGTCTCAATGAAGGGACGTTTTATACTAACATGGACCTTCAGCTGACACAATGTTGTCAGTCCACCTACAGATATACAGTGACATACTGCACATTGAGCTGATGTGCATAGCCATTGCAGGGCATCATGTGGCTTCACTATTGCTATACAGTGTGAGTTATAGACACAGTTCATAGCCGTGACTGTGTTCGGATACAATACAAATCTAATGTGGAATGTGACCCACATCACTGAGGTGTATACCACAAAACTATAATGAGGAATATGTGACACAGGTCACTGAAAGGTATACAGATGACACCCCTGCACATCTGCAACCATATTGCTGATGCCTGGCAACTATGCCCAGACATGGCTAACTTAGCAGTACTCCATGTCTCACATGCCATCTGTGTACTTCACACACATGAGGAGCAAGCATCACAGTGATGTCTGACACCAGCAAGGTGAATGTTCTGTATCTGTGGCCTGATGTGGTTGTATGTGTATGTTCTGCAACATATGTATGTATTTGGATACTGTATAGGTGAATGCTTTCATGTCATGATACACTCATGATGTTCAAGACATGTTATGTGGTGGTTTGATGTCATGACTACACAAGCTGTGCACAGGCCTGTATGAGGTTTAGTGTTTCACATCTGCAATATTACCATTACACAAAGGCCATAGTTGTATTGTGTCGAGCCAATGTACAGCAGGGTGTACACACATGTACATCACTTCTACTGTGTGTATTGCTTCATGTCTCTGGCCATCCTCCATGGCCATGTGTAATCTATTTCACATGTCCGTGTTGTCCCATATGACATACACCCATTGATGTCATATGCTTCACTGAGGACATGGTTATGCAGACAAAGGGTGGTATGTTTGGGATGTAAGGTATCATGTTTTGCAGGATAGTTAAGCAGTGTTGCAGTCAACCCACTAAATGTAATGGACATGTCTGATAGCTCATGACATTGTGTGACATTCATAGCAAGGGTATAATCCACAAGGGTGAATCCTGTGGGCTGGTCATACTCCAGCTCCAAAACATTTAGAGTGTGTGCACACATATGCTCTCTGCATAGTACTGTTTGTATTCCCCACATGTGTAATGCTGATCTGCTGATGCCCCTAAACTGAGCCACACCTCCATCATTGTATTCACAGCTGTCCACACATCTGGCAATGACAGTTTGTAAGGTTTAGTGTAAGTGTTTTGTATAGTCCTCAATTATTCCACATGGGTAACCACTGTGATGCATTGCAGGTCTGACCTGTATATATTAACAGGGCCACCATACATTATGTGTACGTGTGTTAAATGTCCACATGGCAGATAGCATGCAATTAATATGATCTGTGCATTATCAAGCCTGATAAATAATAACAATCTCACCTACAACAGGCTGCTGTCACTACAAAATGCCAGAGGTACCTAAATAGGAGTGTCACAGCAGTAAGAACATTATTCACACCTGTGTGATAGCTACAGGGTTCAATGTGTATGTTAACACATAAGCCAGTACAATAGACTATACTATGGAGTATACACATCTGTGCATACATAGAGTAGCAAACTATAATATGTGGCATGTGTGCATACATGCCTTGCATATGATGTTACATTACATATTGTACAGTAACACATGTAACTATATGAAATATAGTTGTGTTATATGTGCAGCAGTCCCTTACCAGGCAACTCCAGGCTCAGTGGTTGTGAGACACCCACCTCCACAATACCAGCTAAAGCTTATGGATGGAGTTCTGCAGGTGCCCCCGGGTTATCCAGTAGCTCCTCCGTACATGTGAGTGGGGACTGGATGAGTGGCCCTCCACCTGTTGCACCTTGCTGTCTGGCATTTGCATTCGCACGCTGTTTCGCCCATCTAATGATGTCGGTGCAGTGTCAGCACACCTGCTGATAGGTGCGATTGTAGCCACCAACATCATTTACCCTCCTGCTCAGTTCCTCCTACTGGGCATCCCGCTGCTGTGCATCCTGTGGCACATGGCTGAAGAGTATTACATGGTTGTCGAGGAGGTATGGAATGAGGACCTCATCCTCCAAGCGGGTGTATGGTGGCAGCCTGGCACGTGGCATACCTGGAAGACATAATGATGGAGACAGGTCACAGTAACTCACAGAGAAGTACAGAAGTACAGCTGAACATACATGTGTATCACATTTATTAAGATTACAAATCGGTCTTTGCAAATCTAAATGACTCTAACACCACTGACATGTTTAACTCACACACATTTGACACATACTGGTGATTTGATGTTATCACCATATATGTGTGTGTCAAGTGATGACATTGCTCATACTCCATGTGGATGTTGTCTTGATGTGGGCATGTCTGTTTGACTGTACTGGTGTCTTTACCTATCAGCACATGCCTGGATGTGTTCACATTAATGCAATAGACCTTAATGCTGTGTATATGTCACACATATAGTCATACACAGCTTTAAAGGACATGACCTGTGACCCTGCAGACTTGCTCACAGAAAGTTTTATATGTATGTGTTTTGCCATATACATCTACATGGCACTGTACAATGGTTTAGCATCCTGCAATGTATTACCTGTGTTGCACATGTGAAACACATGGGACAATGGCTAGCTTGATGGTATTTGCAGGATTGGATATCAGCTATAGCATGCATGGTCATAGTGAACTAGTAGGCTATATGCCCTGGGCTACTTATCAGCCTAGACCGAATGGTTACCTAGCTGTAGTGAATAGACAGTTAAGTTTCAGTGGCCAGTTCCAGCAGTGCCACAGAACTGATCCACAGGGTTACTGATATATTTGCCATGCGGTCTTCACACCATGCTTCAAAGAGGGGCAATGTGCAGCTTTGCTGGACAGGGATGCATAGTATAGCAGGAGTATGTAAAGTGTATGTGACAGGGATCTGTCAGGCATGTTATGATCCTTGTACTAGAAAGGTGGATGTCCATGAAGTATGTGTTTATTTGTAATCAGGATGTGTAAGTGTAGCATGTCCAACATCTCTGTGTTGGACATGGCTTTATTCAGGGTAGGTATCATGCTACATAGTGGAGCTAGGAATTGGGAAGGCCGGTTTAGGCCATCTGAACATGGCCATTAACCCTTATAGAATATATGTGATCTGGTATGGGTCACTTGAGTGTTGAGTATGGCTGAACAATGATCTCTGTATTCATGGATGGCACCCTGTTATGATTAGGGGTGCCACTTATGACTACCTGAATGGTGTGGTGAAGTAACTATCAAAGGAAAGACTACTGTCCAGCTACATCCCATACGCACACAGTTTCCATTATGTTGACCGCTGCCTAGGTGGTAGTTAATGGGTACAGGGTTTTAACACAGGGGATGACAATGCAATACTTAGCTGTCAGATTGTGGCCATACATCACACACCACACATCTGACCCACAAAGGCCCTTCTGTATGTTGCCTGCAGACTTATTGGGTCAACTATTGCTCCTAGCTCATAGTCATTTGCAAACTTCAATAGGCAGATGCCTTCTGTGTTAGTCTGTGTGGTATAGATAACAATGAGGGGGAATACCAGGAATGACCCCTGTATTACAGTAGCTGACACTGGTTTGATGTGTGTGTATTAGTCAGACACCTTCTGTAGTGTTGGTTCTGCCAGCAGTCCAGTTGCCAACCACTCCTGTGACATAGGAATATACACCTAGTTTACTGAGTGTAGCTGGAACACAGTATGGGTGATGGTGTCCTAAGACCTTGCAAGGTCATGATATGCTGTGTGAATCAACCTTACTGTCATCTACATCTGTACTGACTACATAAAATAAGTTGATCAAGGCTCATGAACTTACAGACCAGACTCAGCAGGGTAGTAGTACACTATATCTCATTATCAGTGGTGTCTCTCCCTATGTGGGATGTGATAACTGCTGCTGTGCAACATTCAGTGTGTACACAGACTGACATGAAGCTATGATTGAACATGATGTGTATGTGGAGAGCAAATTGTTCTGACATTTGTGTAAGATACACCCTGGGATGTTGACAGGTTCCATGCAAGTTGTATGTTTGGTTTTAGAGAGTGCAGCTTGTACCTGCATAGTTGTTATTACAGGGGCTCTGTAGTGTACATGGAAATATAAATATGTGTACCTGTTGGGGGGTGAGTGTGGGTTTAGGTTATCCAAGACCCTATCTGGATGAACAGGTGCTATTTCTGTAGGTGCAGTATTTCTCATGCCATAGTGCTGTGAAGCATGGCAGGTCTTGTTGTTGCCATTACGATTCATGACACAGCTATAGAATGCTCTGTGGTTGACCACATAATATGTGGCTAACTAGTTTCACAGTAGCTTTGTGTGGCTTTATATGATGTATCTGCATCTTATTGAGTCTGACCAGGGATCACCTACACTCATGTGCGTTCACTCTTGCAACAGTTACTACCGGGTCTATATTAGAACACCGAATTTTCAAAATTTCAAGTGTTCTAATATCAAACCCTATTAATCGAGCATTTAAAACGTTGAAAATACAGAACAGCAAATTTGTTCCTAGGGAAAAAATTTGCTGTTCCAAAACACATACACACAACACAAGCACACCAAACAAACAGCAATCCACACATATACATCTAAACTCTTACACCTACCCCTACACTAAACTATACATACACCACTAACTATCCACTTACCTTAACCCAAACCCTAACCCTAAGGTCCGTCACTATCGCACAGTCACCTCACCCACCCCCTAACCCTAACTCACCTACCCCACCCTAACCCTCAAGTTCACACAATCGCACACTTACCTGACCCATGCCCTAACCCTAACTCACCTAACCCGCCCTAATCCTCACGTCCACACAATCGCACACTTACCTGAACCCGACCCATAACTTTCCACCACAGCGCTGAAAATACCGAAGAAACAGAAATGGACAACCGAATTCTTTCCCTGGGAAAAAATCCAGTTTTCTGTTTATTCGATATTTTCAGCATTCGCTGAAAATGGGTCGATATTAGAACACTTGAAATTTTGAAAGTTCGGTGTTCTAATATAGACCCTTACTACCTTATTTGGTACAGTTTAAGGCAGGGTACCACCAATTTGTATTCTTGTTTGTGTTTGGTTGAATCTTGGTTCTGTTTCTATGGCACAATCACTGCACTTATGTGAGTGCTTAAAGTGCATTTGTGTAGGATTCAGCATTTGCACATGCATTGTCCATCTGCACGGGTGCCATGACAGTCACCACTTTGCTCTTAAGAAGCATAACATTGGCTTTGGAGACTGACTATGTGTAGCATACTGTTAGCCCTGTTTGTGTGACTATGGTGATTCTGGTCAATGGGGTTGATGAAATCCAACATGCGTTGAGCACAGGTGTTGGTACATGAGTCTTCCTAGTTCATAATGGAATAGTTGAGAGTAGCCATTATTATGGTTTTCTGTCTCAAACCTAATATTCTCCTTTACAGCACAATATGACAGTTGGGAATTCTGAGGCATGGTGGTTTATCTGCCGCAAGGTGCAATTTGAATTCCACTTTGGCTCAGAGGTAGTTGCTCAGCATACTGCATCTGACGTTATGCAAGTGCAACTAGCGTGGGGGTGTACATATCCTTCAGGAATATGGATACACCTGTGGCCCATGTGTTCCAACAAAGGATAATGGCCAAGAGGTGAAGTATGTGTTATAACATGGTCATGCAGGGGTGCTCTCTGGAGCATTGAGCCATATCTCAGTCACTGTACAGATATGTTCTCCATGTTAAGGATTGACGTAAGTGAGTCCATACTGAGTTTCTGAAATGTATCATTGAGTAGTGAGACCCGCAGTTTATTGCTTGGCTGTCCCTGTTACAGCAGTGGACTTTCACTGGAACTTTGCATGATGAAGGCACTATAGGGGAAGCATGAGCCCTAGCCAGTATCCAGATTCCCAGGGGTGACAGATGCAGGCCCTGTCTAGCAAAGCATCATGGTCTGTCAACCATGTTATCCCAGGCAGAGAGATACTGGATATCCTTTGAATTACACCAGTACATTAGACAATTATGGAACACAATCCCTTTGTCTCTGTACTGCAGTTTCATTCTGGCCAATAGCAGAATGCTACCCAGGCCTTGGGACATACTGCATGGGCTACAAGACCTGACAGTTCCTACATGTGTGTTTCCATGCAGTCCAGGCTACTGCATCACAGGTCCTGCACAACAACATGGAACATACCAGAGCCATGTGTATAGTTGAAAAGGTGGTCTGAGTGTATGGGTATGTGGCTAATCATGGCAAACAGGCAGCTGAGAGTATGTTTGCCCTCATATAGCTTGGTGTGTAACATAGTGCTAGAGTTTGCATTCACAAATGAGTACTGTTGGACATGTTTATGGCCACATGTTCTGAGGTGTGGCACAATTATGCAAACTATGTCATACTGTTTTTGTATTTTGTTGTCTGTCTATTCCAGCTTGGGAGGTCTCTTGCTTGGCCAGATACTTAGAAGCCTCTGTGAATGTGTGTGATTTCTGGTGGTATGTGTGGGTGTCCTTACTGTGTTCTGGTAAGGGTATGTGTTGGTTGTGGTGATGAGATGTATGTGTTAACGTACACCTCATGACTGTCCAGTCATAGCTGTAGACTGAACTGCCTTCCAGCTTATCCCTGTAGCTGCATCCCAGACAATGTGTGGGGTGTGATGTTAGGTGGGTTTGGCAGTGTACATGGCATAGAGATTACATTCCCCAGGATGGCCACATACACAAAGCTGACATTAATAAACACTAGTAGCTGACTAGTGGACATGCCTGTATGAGCATTCAGTCCTACAAGTATCAAGTACTGTATTCAGTTTACTTATTGCTTATGAAGATGTTTTAGACATTGATGCTCACAAGTAAATGTTTGTGTTATGGACATGACAACACTGGCTATTACAGAAACATAGTAGCTACCTTTAGCAGCAATCCTCCTCTGAGGAGCACATCACATCCTGATATTCGATTACAGATGATGCAAGTGTCAACTGGTCTGTATCCTTTTCTGGGTATATACTCACATATCCATCAGAACCATGAGCTCTGTTGGGCACAGACACCCACTCCCCAAACAGAGTCAAGTATCAATAGACTCTGCTGCAACTATCAACATGATCAGGATATAATCAGATAGTGTAAGCCATCACCTATGAAACAGCTATTACACATGGACAGCGGTCTCCTACATCTTACACTCCTACTGCAGATGTTACACTGGAGTTACAGATGATATGCAACCTGTTTCATTACCAGTACTGTGCACAACCTTACATACAGTATTTGCAGGTGGCTGTTAGGTTGGCAATGAGAGGTTAGGCTACACAAGTCTGAAAGTTCAACCAGTGTGTCTCTACTCTCAATATCCACTCTATGTAGGTGTGTACATAGCCATTTGGGCCAGCCCTGTAACAAGGGTCACTACACATTTGCATAACATGTACACATGCACAGCTGTTATTGCTTGTAAACAATACTAGTGAGGTGGATATTACATGTCTTATGTGCATGGATAGTTACCTAGCTCTTCCAATTTTCTTTGCTATCATGCTGCTAAACTGTCAGATGAATACATGTCATTTGTATCATGTTACTGAGTATTGTAATTGACAATAGACATGACTAATGTTTGCATAACATAACAGACATGCTATGTAAAATGGAATACAGATCTGCCTAAACTACTGTACATTACACAGTTATTGACACAATATCCCACAATGCAAATCATATTTGCACAGTAAGCCCACCTTTGACATGTTCATCTCACTAATGCACCCATACATATGTCTACTGTTACAATATATCAACATATACTATCCCCTGTTATAGCACATACTTGGACCAACCCTGATGCTGACGGTGGCTGGAAAAGAAGTGGTGAATTCCAAGCCCATATATATTGTCCCTTGTGGTGTATGAGGAGTTTGCCTTGTGACCTACAGCAGTACACACATAGAATACTACAAGCATTACTACTGCTCAACAATACATCGCTACAAGATAACTATTTCCACTATATGCATTGATCACACTGTAATAATTACAGAACAGGTACTACATACACAGACATACTAAATGTTATACATACCTTCTTAGTAATTGGAGGTGTTATTGACTGGTATATTAATAATGTATGGTTTGTGGTTTGATCTTCTGTTGGGTATTTTGCACTATTCTGCAGGTAGATACAGATGGTTTGAATGTGTGAAAAGGCATCCTTTTATAGTTAGAGATCAGTAACATGTGCTATCCTGATAGCCAATTGGTGTTCCACAGTAGTTAATTACATGCACATCAGCTGTGCAGCTACTCCCTTAGCCAATACCATGGCAACGGTGGAGTATAATTGAGTACTCCACTTGGGCATTGTCCCTTTGCCTTACTTGTGAGGAAGACAGCCTGGAAGTGTTGTCTGAAATCTATTGCAACAGCTGTATGGAGACAAACACAGATATATTGTGTGTAATGTCTAGAAGATTTGGTCTACATGTGAGTACTGCTGTTATATTTCTGAACATTGCTACTTGTGCAGGGTTGTCTGTACCTAATATGTCTGCATATGTTTCAGTCTGGCCAGGATGTTTGACCAGCTCAAGGCTGTATGGCTATGCATATAATGTTAGGGGGTTTACAGTGTGCTCACCAGACATGTTTAGTTTGGTATAAATGTGTATCATACTGTGCTGATAATCAGTAATTGGTAATACTTCCTGGTGTAATTACTTTTCAACCCTCTGAAACAGGATTAGGTCAAACAAACCCTGTAACATCAGCAGCTGTTCCATTGTATAACAGCAACTATTTTACATAGAGCCATGTTAGTGTGTCTCTGTCCAGGTATGTTAAGGTTTCAGCAGATGCCATACAGTGGGTGAATAATTGGTTATGGCATGACAGTATGTATTGCTGTAATTAGTTTGGGTGTGGGAGAGATGTTGGTGGGTGCACATAGCAGATGCAGGTGTGTAGGAACTGCTTTTGTACATATTCTATATGTGTGTTCAGGTTCTTTTCCTATGTGAACACCTATCCCTTAGTGGACTAATACTATGGTAATTGCAGGCTGATTTATTAAGGCACTGTTAAATGCTTCCTGTATAGCATGCAGGTATTGCTAGTCCTTGAATCCTTTTGGAAATACATCGGAATGTAATAAAGTTTTGCTAAATGAAAGATGTCTGTGTATTTCTGTCATGGATATTTGCAGTCATTGTAGTTGTGTTGGTGACTAACCCTATTTGGCTCATGTCCATAGAACATATTTGTAATAGTGCATTGCCATGTACTCTTCATATGTTACGTCCATATTGTTTGGGGGTGGCAGAATGTGTGATTGTGATGGTCCATGTTATACTCAGATTTGAACACTTCAG
>NC_056738.1:492964204-493116704 GCF_019279795.1 Protopterus annectens
CAATTGCACTTTATAAGCACTTACATGAGTGCATGAATTGTGCTATCCCAAACAGAACCGAGACGCTATCCTCCAAAAAAAGGAAGCCAATCTGGTGGTCCCTTGCCATAAACAAACTGTACAACAGAAGGAAGAAATTGTTGCAAAAGAGAGTAAAAGCCCATGAGTGGAGGAGCTCCCTGGTCAGCCTCAGTAAGAAGCTGCGATCCCTGATAAAATCCTCCAAAGCTAGTTACAAAAACAAAATCACCACTGATTCTAAAGACAACCACAAAGCATTCTATAGCTATGTCAAGAATCTCAATGGCAACACTCAGATCTGCTCTGAATTACAGCACAATGGCACTAAATATACAGACCCAACATATATTGCCAACATCCTGGCAGATAGGTTCAGTACTAAATTTACACCCCTCTCACCCCCTAAAGAGCCCATCTCTATACTGGAAGAATGCAAAGTTCCTGTAATCATGGCTGCACAGGTAAAAACCACACTCTCCAAAGCCAAGACCAGGCAACATCCCAGGCTGCGTTCTACACAAACTACAGAATGAACTGACACCCCACCTAAGTACCACGTTCAATCATAGCCTCACCTCAGGCTTTGTACCTGCTGAATGGCACACAGCGACAGTTATCCCACTCCACAAGGGAGGAGCCACCATGGACCCCAGGAACTATCGCCCCATTAGCCTGGTGAGCCTGGTCTGCAAGGCCATGGAATGTATCATCATGGAATTTATAAACAAAGACAATGGTAATCTCCAAACTCTGGACCCCATCCAGTTCGGGTTTGTAAAAGGCAGATCATGTCTCCTAAACCTGATAGACTTCTTTGAAGCAGTCACCAAAACCGTAGACAAGGCTAAGGTGGTTCACACAGCCTATCTACATCTTGCCAAGGCTTTTGACACCATCCCCCACTCTGGAATTATAGATAAACTCACTAAACTAGGTATAAATCCCTATGTCACAAGATGGGTTGCCAACTGGCTCACTGACAGAACCCACACTGTGAAAGTAGTAGACTCCAAATCCGACTTCAGACCAGTGACAAGTGGAGTACCACAGGGTTCAGTCCTGGGTCCTTTCCTGTTTGGAATCTACTTCTCTGAAGTGCAGGCTAACACAGAAGGTCTTTGGCTAATGAAGTTTGCAGATGACTGCAAACTAGGAGCCATAATCAAAACTCCTAACAATGTGGACATCCTACAAAAGGGCCTCACTGAGACAGGTGCCTGGTGTCAAAGCCATGGCCTCAAGCTCAATGCCAAAAAGTGCATTGTCATCCCCTTTGGTAAAAACTCTGTACCCATGAACTACAACATAGGCGGTAGTATACTTAACACCGAAAGTGTAATAAGAGACCTTGGGACACAGGTGGACAGTAGTCTCTCCTTTGATAATCACATCGCCACAGTAGTCGGGAAATCCTTCTATGTGGCACACCTCATCACAAAATGTTTCTCATCCAGAAAAAAAGAGGTCATTGTTCCCCTCTACTCATCACTCATTAGACCCATTATAGAGTACAACGCCCCTTTTGGTATGTACCTCACAAGACATCTACAACAACTGGAAAGGCTGCAGAAATACCTCACAAAAAGGATTACCAGCCTCAAACAGATGCCCTACACAGACCGTCTAAAAAAACCTCCAGCTTTACTCCGTCGCATATCGCCTACTCAGAGGTGATCTCTGCCTACCATATAAAGCTATGTCAAACTCAGAGCTGTTGGACATGCTCCACTTAAAGAAATCCCAATCCCTCTGAGCTACACGCTCTAGGGACCTAAACCTTGTCACCACAATAAACAGAACATGCTGGAGGGATAGATTCCTGCCCAGAGACTTCTCATACTCTGGAATAAACTACCTATCTATATCAAACAAAACTCCTCATTAGCGCTCTTCAAGAAAAATCTTGATGATTGGATGGGAAATAGGAAATTCACCCCGGGGATCACCTCTGTGGTTCTGCTTGACAGTGGGACAGGAAAATAATTTTCTTGGATGGCAAAAGCCAGGGTACCTTTTTGGCTGGGCTTGTATAGGCCCCAGGGCCGATAGCCTAGTACCTACCTATGAACCTATGAACTTATGAACAGTTATACATATGTAGACTTGTATATGTTGATTCACAAACTACATTACATTACAATGTACTGTACATATGTACACAAAGTGACTGTCCCATTTGTGGTCAGTACTGTGGAATGCCTATAGTATAAGGTAGTCTAAAGACCATGAAACATGTATACAGCTCAGATGGCTTAATGGTAAGCCCCATGACTATGGTGTGCATGGTCCAGAGTTCAACACCTGCAATGCTTTAAAATGTGTTTTACTCCAATATAAGGTTCATTTAAGCAGTTGTAAACATGTTTAAAAGTGTTTATGTGACATTAAAGCAACAGTTAAACAAACTTTAAAATTTATAACCTGTGCGCACAAACACTGCCACATCTGCTAACTACTCAGGATATATACATTTCAGTGAAGTAACATCTCACTATGTGCTTACAAAACATTACATTCTCTGTTGACTTTACCCTCCAGCACACATGGGTATATATAGGTGTTTCAAATGTTTATTATACTGAAGAATACTACCTAGATATGCAAGCTGTGGTTAAGGTATACTTTTTAACATGAAAAAACATCTCCGACTTTATTGGGATTTGAACCAGGAATGCACAAATACTACGCAAATGCTGTAACCATTACACTATTGACATTAACGTTGCTTCTGCCTATTTCCTATTTAGATGATTTCTATGTGTAAGCTTGGCTAAGCAAAGGGCGGAGGCGCCCAAACCCACTGAGCTTCACTTACTCTTAAAATAAAAACATAACAAACGAAATGAGAGACTATAAATTAAATTCCTAACTACATTAGGCATAGCCCCTCACTGACACACTTCATGAGAAACCTTGATGTGTGAATGGGTAACAGAATATACACCCCTGGGATCATGTGTCCCAGAACCATACAGCCTTGGGATGGGGGAGCCCCTCCAGTTTTATAGCTGCAAGACCTACAGGGGAAATTGAATGGTGTTGATGTTTTACGTTAACATGCCATCTTTAGATCACTAAGTGCCCCTATCATCCTCCGCCACCCCAGTCTTCAACAGCTTCCAGCAACTCTGCCTGGAATCACTTCATTGGCTATGCTTGACAGAGGCTCAGTTACTTCATCAATGGTGCAGAGAAAGCCAACACACTGTAGCTATGCTTCTAAATGCCCTTGGGCTGATAGCCTACTACCTATCTGTGAACCTCTAAAGTGCAGGCCATCACAGACATAATATGTGAATAAACAGAGCTTTCAGATCACAATATACAGTGAAATATCACCATGTAGTCAGAAAACAGTTAAGTACAGCAGGAACCATACAGAACACTGATACATAATCACTCCAAAACCCTATCTTGGAAGCTAGAAGACTTGTATAAGTTTAAGGCTTTCTATTGCTTACCAGTAGGTTACCTACAGGAAAGATGAGAAACAAGCACAGATGCGAAACATGCATGTAACAATACCATACCAGCTTGCATGTGTCAGCCTTAGGCTTTGGAGTACTGGCCAAGGCTATTGGTGCCCCCATGGTGCCTTTTTTAGGCAAGTCTCAAAGGTGATTCCCACCTCCATAAACAGCACAATAGCGAAATCATTGAGGGTTATGCTACTCAGCACCAGGGGTTGTAATCACAACATGCACACACAAACAGCACTCCTCCGTATGGATAACATCAGCATCTGTGCAGTAACTGAGACCTGTTTTAAGGCTCCTGAGAGCACACCAGCATGGCTGGACTACAACCCATACCACACATTTCGGCCACAGAACATGGACTGACACAGACATGGAGGGGGGTGTATCCATATTCATCAGAGATACCTACACCTCTAGGTTAGTGGGGTAGCATGATACCTCTGAGATCATCCATGTGCAACTAACATCAGCCACAATTGCAATGCAAACTGTGGCCTGCTACAGATCACTCTCCATGACCCAGGACCACCACTTCTCCTACCTGGAGAAAGTGGAAAACATGAAAGTCCTACTGAACACCCTGGTATTGGTCGATGTCAACTACCCTACCATTAACTGGGAAACTTACTCGAGTACTTACTTTCAGGCCCAATGCTTCCTGGAATTTATCACCTCATATGCCCTGTGTCAGATGGTAAACTTCCTAACGAGAGGTGGAAACATACTAGAAGTGGTAATCACCAACATGGGCAACGGGTGCACCACAGCAGAGGTAAACCAGTCACTGGTTAGATCTGTCCATGGACTATTCACTGATGATTTCCACACCCAACCATCTCCCCCACCCAAGGAAACCACAGTGAATACCTTTCCTACAGCTAAATTCACACTACTAAAGACAGAGGTGGGAGGTTTCACAGCCTACACGCTAAGGGAAAACGCCGCTCAAGATACAGAAAGATTTAAAAATGAACTCTATAAGCACCTACAAGGATGTATAGATCGTGCCATCACTGGTAAACCAAGACTCACTCCTCCTAGACAAGGACACGAGTCTGGTGGACCCCTGCAATAATCAGGTTATACAACAGAGGTAGGACAGTCATCCAGGAAAACAGCAAAACCCAAAAAGGGTAGACATCCGTGACCAGTATTAGTAAGAAACATAGGTCCCTCATGAAATCATCCAAGGCTAACATGAACAGGAAAATAGGCAGCGATTTGAAAGATAACCACAAAGCCTTATTTGGTTATGTCAAGGATCTCAGTTGTAACACAGAGATTTGCACTGTGCCTGTGCAATGTAGTACAAAATATACTGACCCTACTGATATCGCCAACATCCTTGCAGATACATTCAGTGCAAACTTCAGCCACTAAAGAGCCCACAACAATACCCAGAAAGTACAGTATCAGAGACACACAGGTGGAAATGGCCCTCTCAGATGGCAAAACACAGCATCAATGGAGGCAGATGGTGTCCCATACTGCATCTTGCAAACACTACAAGACAAACTAACCCCCCACCTAATTAAGCTTTTCAACTTCAGCCTCTACACAGACTACATGCCCATACAATGGCACATAGCAACGGTCATTCCACTCCACCAAGGTGGAAACACAACTGACCACGGTAACTACCACCCCATAAGCCTGACTAGCCTGGTCTGCAAAGCTATGTAGTACATCCTCATGCACTCATTGACAAAGACATTGGTAACCTCCAAACACTTGACCCAACCCAGGTCAGCATGGTTGAGTGCAGATCATGCCTACTGAACCTGTTTGACATCTTACAGACAGTCAGCAAGATGTTAGATGAGGGGAGAGGTGGTTCACTCATGCTACCTGGACTTTGCCAAGGCTTTTGACACCATTCCCCACTCAGATATTATTGATAACCTCACCAGCCTGTACATAAACCCATACATCACGGGATGGGTTGCCAACAGGCTTACACACAGAACCCACATGGTAAGACTAGCAGCCTCCAGGTCCAACTCTTAACCAGTCACAACTGGTGTCCCACAGGACTCAGTCCTCAGACCCCTACTGTTTGGCATATACTTCTCAGAGGTACAGGCAAACACAGGTGGACTACGGCAGACCATGTTTGGCAATGACTGCAAACTGGGAGCCATAATTGACAGTCCAGCTGACACAGACATCCTTCAAGGGGCCTCACAGAGACCAACACAGGGTGTCAAATCATGGACTTCAGCTAAGTGCCACAAACTGCATGGTCATTCCATTTTGGAAAAACTAAACACCCACATATTCACACATAAGTGGCAGCCACTTTAATACTGATGAGGTAATAGGGTATCTGGGGACTAAGGTAGATAGTGATCTCTCCTTTGATAACCATATCTCCAAAGTAGTTAGGACATCCTTCTATGTTGGCCATCTGATTACTAAAGGGTTCACATCTAGACATACTGAGGTTATAGTGCCCCTTTACTCATCACTCATCAGTCCCATCATAGAGTATAATAACCCATTTGAGATGTACCTCAAAAGACATTTCCGACAGATGGCAGGTCCACGAACATACCTCGCCAAGAGGATTACTAGCCTCAAACATATGTCCTACGCAGCCAGACTGAATAAACTCCTACTTTACTCAGTGGCATCTCATTTACTCAGAGATGTTCTCTGCTGGCCAACAAAGCCATGTCCAGCTCAGGCTTAATGGATATGCTCCACCTATGGGAATCCATGTCACAGTTAGCCACACACTGTAGTGAGCTAAACCTTGCCACAACAATAACTAGAAGATGCTGGAGGGACAGATTCCTGTCACAGAAACCCTCCATGCTTTGGAACTTCACCCTAATTATATTATACAGAGGCCTTCACTAACACTCTTCAAGAGAAACCTTGAAGAGTGGATGGGGAACAGTAGATACACCCCATGGATCCCGCCATTGGCTCTGCTCCACAGAGGGACAGTTAATTAATCAATGGGGTGGTAAAAGCTGGCACATTTTGGCTAGGCTTACGAATGGCCTCTGACAGTTAGCCAAGTACCTACCTATGAACCTATGAATCTATACATGCAATATCAGCACATGCTGATAGCTTAATTTACTGTTCAGGTGTTGACTTACCTTGTGCCAATAGCAGTTGTGTGTGCAACAGTTGAGGGCTGCCTATGTTGGATGCACACAGTAGACTGCCTATACATGACAATTTACAGGTAGTCTTGTGTGTGTGCCATCCATTTTTACTGTGTGTGCAGGTGAAGAAAGGTGTCAGTCCCTAGGTGCCTACACTGTCAGAGTGTGTGTTATACATTCTCTCCTTGCCAAGGCACGGGCATACCGGGCATACCTCTGTCTGCCTACTGGGGCTGGCTCAGGGTGTTCATGGTCTGAGTACCTCTGTGCCTGTGGGGCCCTTGGCAATGGTGGTGGGCTGTGAGAGCCTTCACCATTCTGTCCCTGCTGCAGCTGTTTCCATAGGATCATATTTTGTAGCATGGCACATACTATGGAGATGTGAACATACGTGCCTGAAGAGTACTGCAAATCTCCACCAGATATGTCCAAGCAATGGAACTGTGATTTAAGCATCCCAAACACACACTCTATGATGATTCTAGTTTGTGTGTGTGCCTCATTATGGTGTTCTTACATGGGTGTGTGTGGATTTCTGATGGGAGTCATCATCCACGGTTCCAGTACATAGCCAGCACCCCCCACCAGGTGGCCATATGGGATGCCCCCCTGGCAAATACCTGATACAGTTGTGAGGCATGCCAGTTGTGGGAGTCATGATAGCTTCCAGGGCTGCCAGCACACACATCCATGATAATGCCCTGGGCATTACACATGACCTGGCAGTTGATGGAGGGGTATCCCTTGCAGTTTATGTAGCGCTTACCCTGCTCACCAGGTGGTGACTTGATGTGTATGTGCATGCAGTCTATTGCACCCAGTACCTCTGGGTATTCTGCCACACGGTGGAAGAGACGCATATTGCTGGTGAACTCCTCCTGCGTTTGGGGGAAGTATATGTGCTCATTGGCATGTGGTAACATGGCATCCAGGAACTGGTGAAGTACCCTGGATGCTGATGCCTGTGAGATCCCCATGATATCCCAGTTGGCCTTTGAAAGGTACCTGTAGCTAGTATTCTCAGGCTTACACATACCTTCATATCCACTGGGATGGTTCCCCTCTGTTTGTTCTGGATCTGAGGCATGGCCGGCACAGCTCCACAAGTTGCTGTAGGGTGTCCCTGTCCCCCCTGTAACACTCTACTATCTCAAGATCATGTAGCCCCTGGTAGGTTACCCTGGGTCTGAACACTCTTCTCCTCCTCTGGTGCCTGGGGTGGTTGTGAGCATCATCCTCCACACCACCTTCAGTCTCCAACACATGCTGGTGGATCAAAGATATGGCAGCCCCTAACATGTACATATTAAAAGTTCCCCATCTGTATACACCAATGGTGCAGATTGTATGGGAATACACACGTGCATGTGAGGTGCTTTCACAATTTATACTACTGTTCTGTGGATGCTGTTGATGTCATTGTGTGTGTATGAGCAATTCCAGCTGCAGGGTATCTTAATTATGGGATTTACAGTGAGTACTGCAAGTGTGGGGCCTTTAGTGTGGAGTTATGCTTGCCTGCCTTGATTAATCTGCTGCCCTTTAATTCACTTTTTTACTAGGATCCCCTCCCATTATCAGGCATACATCCACCTGCTCTCTTTCTTGTTTGGTAATTTTACTACCCATTCATGTGTTGCAAATTGTGTCTTGTAGCTGATATAATGCAAATCTGCTTTGTTCTGCTGTGACACTTTACTGATTTCTTTGCAGTACAACCCCTCCCCTTTCCTCTTCTGCAGGTAGCTGCTTGCAACCTTGTTAACTGTTGTCAATGGCTCACTCTAGGTTCCTAGGTGTTAATTAGTCATTTGTACTTTAATTTTCCTGCTGCAGCATTTCCTTATTTTTTTCCTATATCCTTCCTGTTTCAGCTCTGATGCGTGCCGTGCAATCCCATTTACCGGGTTTAAGCACGTTTCAATCTCCGTTCACATGCATACTCGGTTACCTTGTGTGCTCTCAGCTAAACAAAGCTATAGCCAGTTCAACACACCCCTTTCCTGCTGCTTTGCTTAGCTATGGGAAAACTGGTTTAGCAATGCTCCAATCTGCTTACAGTAAAGGTGACACACCCCTCTCTTGATGTCATTTCTATCTCAAGGGCACACCTCGGTGTTATAACGCTACACTGTGAGGTGCATCCTTACACCAGCGGGGAATTTGTGATTCACTATTACTCCTCTCATTTGCATGGCATTGCCTACTAATTCCTAGCTACCGCGCAAAACACTGTCACACCCCCTTAGCAACCCTTGCACCGTGGTGTGGTGTAACATGCCTGCCATTGACTATTATGGGAAAATCATGATATGTGTTACATTGCAGTTTTATTCTATATTTTTCTATTTTCCTTGCGATCCGGTTTGCATGCCGCTGCCTTGCGCTTAAACTTCGTGATAGTGCGAAAAATGAAATTAATGTTCTTTTTATATTTTGTACATTTTTTTTATGCCAATGGCTATATATTTAGCCATTGGCATATATTAACAATATAATACATGTGCTTGGTCAGCTGTCATGCCTCCGATTTTATGTTTGCAAATATATAAACCGTTTTCTATGGTTTACATTTCTGCATGCTTACACTATGCCTGCACCATTTCCTGGATCACTAAATACCTTCATTTGCATGCTACACTGCTGCAAATGGGGTAATTAGCATACAGGGGCCAGGAGCTGTGTGGGTGTAGCGTACGCAAGTAGTGCATGTGGAAACAGCTTATACCTGGATCGCTCGGCGACCATATTTGGTGTTGGAACACCATGCTACTCCTGCACCTGGCGCAAGCTTCATAAATCCCATACATCAATATGTGGAAGAAGCTGAGGGTGGTGAGGATGAGCATGCTGATGACCAACCCACAGTGAGGAGAAGGAGAAGAGTGTACAGACCCAGGGTAACCTACCAGGAACTACATGAGCTGGAGATAGTGGAGTGCTATAGGGTGGACAGGGACATCCTAAAGCAAATTGTTGAACTGTGCCGGCCATGCCTCACACACAGAACCAACAGAGGGGAACCCATCCCAGTGGATATCAAGGTATGTGTAGGCTTAAGAATACCAGCCACAGGTAACTTCCAAAGGCCAACTGGGGATATCATGGGGAACTCACAGGCATCAGCATCCAGGGCACTCCACCAGTTCCTGGATGCCATGTCAGCACATGTCGGTGAGCATATATATTTCTTCAACACCTGTGAGGCGTTGACCAGCAATATGCATCTCTTCCACTAAATAGCAGAATACCCTGAGGTAGTGGGTGCTATGGACTGCACGCACATACACATCAAAGCACCACCCAGTGAGCGAGGTAGGGTCTACATAAACCACAAGGGCTTCCCCTCCGTCAACTGCCAGGTCATGTGCGATGCCCAGGGCATTATAATGAATGTGTGTGCTGGCAGCCCTGGAAGCTATCACGACTCCCACATCTGGCATCTGACACAGCTGTACCAGAGATTTGAGAGTGGGGACATCCCATATGGCCACCTAGTGGGGGATGCTGGTTATGCACTAGAGCCATGGCTGATGACACCCATCAGAAATGGACACACACCCGAACAAGAACTCCATAATGAGGCACATGCACAAACCAGAATCATAACGGAGCATGTGTTTGGGATGCTCAAGTTATGGTTCTAGTGCCTGGACATATCCGGTGGAGCCTTGCAGTACTCTTCGGCTACATGTACATAAATTTTCATTGTATGTGCCATGCTACACAATATAATCCTGCATAAACAGCTGCAGCAGGAACAGCATGGGGCAGGGCCACACAGCCTCCCCACCATTGCAAAGGCCAGCACAGACACAGAGTGACTCGGAGGAGGAACAACCTGAGCCTCCCCATGTAGGCAGAAGGAGGCATGCCCAGTATGCCCAGGCTTTGGCAAAGAGGCAACACATAGCACATACACTCACACAGTAGGAACCCAGGGAATGACACCTCTCTCTGACTCGCACATACAGTAAAAGTGATGCCAGACATGTCACTACCTGTGTTTTACTATGTATAGGGAGTGTACTATGTGCATCTGACATAGTCAGACCTCCAGCACCATCCTCAATACTGGCACAGCTACAAGGTAAGTCACTCTTCCTATCAACTGCTGAATGGATTAGTATGTTCTGCTAGTTGCATGCATGGTATGGATGTGAGCATGCAAGGGAATCGGGTGGCTGAAGGTTAAGGCAGCAGATAGTGGACACCTATATGGGCAGCATGAAATCCATAACAAATGCTGGTGTCAACAAAGTAGGCAGTATTAGACAAGGTAACAAATCCCACTGCAGTACGTGTGGTGGCCCAAATGTGTGTCCATTGGACACACACATACACGTCAGTGAGGCTCACATACCCAACAACAGCCTCAGCCAGCAGGACAGGTGTAGATGACCATAAAGAAAGGCTGTGCTAAGGCCTCCAATTAAGGGCAATGGAGAACAGCCCCCCTCCAGACCTGCACAGACAGACTACAACAGGTCTGGCAGTTGTATGTTAGTTCTGAAGGGTAAAAAGTCTGAAACTGAAATGTAGGTCAATAAAACCTAAGATCTGTACTCTATTGATATGCCTCTAGTCTGCATGATAGGTCAGAATACAAAACAAAATGGAAGCCAACAGAGTACATGAAATACCAGTACAGTCATAGCAAATGTTTACAGTTGTCAGATGTGCCCCCCCCCCACAATCCTATGTATAAATGCAGTAACATGTATGTGTGGGTTTAATAACAGTGGAGCACAGATTACCTGAGCTGGCCTAACTTACAGGCTAGACTGTCGCATGTGTACAATATGCAGGGCTCTGTGTGTTAGGTTGTTGTGTGTTGTATATTGTGTGGAAGTGGTCAGCATGTAGGCATTGGGGGTTGTGTCCCAGTGGCCTATGGCCAGTACTGTTGATGACAGGGCCATGTTCTGACAACTGCAGTGCCAACCATAATGCATCCCAGCAAGACCCAATTCAGCAGCAATCCATACTCATTGTTCAGATGTCAATATCTGTCACCATCTGAAAGATGGACATATCATGAATGTTGGCTCAGACATACACACAGTACACAGGTGAAAGTACCCTAGCCAGAGTGCATAAAATATAACTGTCAACTGCACACACCTTTACAGGTTAGCAGCACATTAGTTGTCTGTGTAGTGTGGAATACTGATATAGTCTGGCCAATCACTGGCAGACCAAAAAAGGCACAGTTATGAAGTAATGAGAGACAGCCTATGTCCCTACACAAGGCAGCATAAGGGGAATGCCCCAGGTATATCTGTGAGTCAGCTGCAAGAAACTTCTATATTACACATGCACTTAGCTCACCCCACCATCAGCCACAGGTTTATCACAGGTCATATCCATGCTGTTGGGAATGAGTACAGTATGATCCCCACTTTTGTATGGGAATACCCACAGAATGCAGCATGCTGAAGAGGTGTCCCATGCAGGTGTGTCCCTAGCTGTAAGCAGCACCCTGCCAGCATCCAGAGCAATGGATTAATATGGACAGAAACTATTGCCATCAACACCTCACACACTTACCCTGTCATCTCAGGGGAATCCAGTGGCTTGCAGCTTGGGACTGTAGGAGTGACAAAATGCACTGGCCTGCTTCAGATGGCCTGCATCACCACCAAATTCCATACAGTCCTCTATCAAAGGCCTGAGCCTCAGCCGTACTGCCAGTGTATGTTATCTCATGGGGTCCCAACTAACAAGATAACACAGTCCACAGAACACAAATGCAAGGCCATGTCGACAAATCCGAGTAGCATGCCCACCATCTTCTACTGCATGAACTGTGGACCAACCCCTAAATACCACTGGGATGAAGGGACAACTATAGGGACACTTCTCAGATATCATTCGCATAATGTTAGGAAGAGGATAGAATAACAGAGTTGGGGGGGTGTAGAAGTATGGATGCCATGGAGTGTGTGAAGTCTGAAACTCTGATGTGTGCCCATACTACCCCTGCCTGCAAACCCAGCAATAGGTGACTACAAACCCACTAGTAAACCACAATGTCAGTGAGAACTGACCAGATATATGAGCCCTGACTTTGGGTAACCTGGGGAATCTGTACAGCTGAGAGGTATGGCTACAGCAGGATATGACCATTCTGTTATGTTGATAGATGTAAAAGCAGGGTATTCTCAGTCACCACAGTACCAAGGTGCTGGACTATTTACACAGACCCATCAGCAAGTGTCTGCAGCTATCCTTCCAGAATGGCAAGGGTGTGCAAGAATATGTAGGCTTCAGACCACAATACTGGACACAGCTTCATTCATCTTGTATTTCCCAGGAAATAACTGTGAGCAAATAAATATATCTGTCAGCAGTTGATGCCATAATACATTACAGTGTAAAACAACACATATGTCTGAATAGCTCTGCTAACACCAACCATGTAACACAAGCAGCACAGACACAATAGTTACAGTATCCCACTATCTTTCGCCCATTGTGACTCCATATTGTCAACCTATCTACAGATATCCTGCAGAAACAGGTTGCTAGCTGAAGGTGTAGAACACAAAATCCAGCACTGGAGTACAACTTACCTGGAATGGATTCACACACTCAATACAGAAGGTCATACTGGGCATGCCCCTACACTTAGAGAAATGAAGCCCATGTCTGACAACAAAATACAGAAGGTCATACTGGGCATGCAAACACTCATAGAAATGATGCCCATGTCTGGCAACAACAATAGACTATACATATATGTCAGTCACAGATGTCTGTGCACACACACCACATTGCACACCATTCATGCTTTGCACACACATTGGATAGGAATACTCACACACATCCAAGGCCAACACACTATAATAAGTCAAACATACACATGCACAGATGTGGGGAAGAGAGAGGCAGACAGTGACAAAGAGATTGCCATCATGAGGCCTGCCCCACCCACCACACATCCAATTAGCCAGTATCACATGATTTGCCAATGTCAATCACTGTAGACATTTGTTGTTGGTATCCCTCAGCCCTATAGTGTCTGTGGTGCTTGTGATAACTGTGTAAAATGATAGTACAAATCAGTATTCATCTAGCATTTGTATACTCAGTCCTGTCAAATGTAAAGTTGTGTGTGACTGAGTGTTGTGTGTGTGTTTCCAGAGGAATGGTTTATGGCCCATTCACACACACTGCACTTCCCATTGCCCATGTTAGCACTCATGCTGATGTCAGTCACCTTGAAATAACCCTCTGGCCAATTCTCAGGCCCATAATCTGTGTGGTGCATGTTATAACTGTGTAATGCTGTAATGTAATATGCTAGTTAGGTAGGAGATCTAATTCCTGGCATGGAAACTGTGTGTGTGTGTGTGTGTGTGTGTGTGTGTGTGTGTGTGTGTGTGTGTGTGTGTGTGTGTGTGTGTGGTGATTTATGATTTTGAGGCCATTCACAGTTACTACACCTCCCATTGCCCTACTTTAGCAAGCCTGCTGATGTCAGTCACCTTGAAATACCCCTTTGGAGAAGGACCAGCTCTATAAGCTCCATGGTGTGTGTGATAACTGTGTGATGCTATAGTGTAACATCTGTAGGAGTTCTAATCCCAGACATGGAAACTGTGAAACTGTGTGTGTGTGTGTGTGTGTGTGTGTGTGTGTGTGTGTGTGTGTGTGTGTGTGTGTGTGTGTGTGTGTGTGTAGGGATTAATGATTTTGAGGCCATTCACAATTACTACCCCTCCCATTGCCCTACCTTAGCAAGCCTGCTGATGTCAGTCACCGTGAAATACCCCTTTGGATAAAGGCCAGCCCTGTAAGCTCCGTGGTATGTGTGATAACTGTGTAATGTTATAGTGTAACATACTAATTAGGTAGGAGTTCTAATCCCAAACATGGAACCTGTGCAATTCTGTGTGTAGAGATTAATGATTATGAGGCCATTCACAGTCACTACACCTCCCAATGCCCTACTTTAGCAAGCCTGCTGATGTCAGCCACCTTGAAATACCCCTTTGGACAAGGGTCAGCCCTATAAGCTCTATAGCATGTGCAATATCTGTATAATGCTGTAGTATAACATACTAGCTAGGTAGGAGTTCTATTCCCAGACATGACAACTGTGAAACTCTGTGTGTGTGTGTGTGTGTGTGTGTGTGTGTGTGTGTGTGTGTGTGTGTGTGTATGTGTGCGTGTGTAGAGATTAATGATTTTGAGGCCATTCACAGTCACTACACCTCCCACCGCCCTACTTTAGCAAGTCTGCTGAAGTCTGTCACCTTGAAATGCCCCTTTGGAGTAGGGCCAGCTCTTTAAGCTCTGTGGTACATGCAATAAGTGTGTAATGCTCCAGTTGACATACTAGTTAGGTAGGAGGTCTAATCCCAGACATGGCAACTGTGAAACTCTGTGTGTGTGTATATAGAGATTAATGATTTTGAGGCCATTCACAGTCACTACACCTCCCATTGCCCTACTTTAGCAAGGCTGCTGATGTCAGTCATCTTGAAATATCCCTGTGGAAAAAGTCTACCCTTATAAGCTCCATGGCACATGCCATAAATGCGGGATGATGTAGTAGCAGTAACTACACAGGTAAGGGTTTGAATTTCATCTGTGACAAGTGTTTGTGTGTGTACCTGAAAGATTTTGGCCCCATTTACACCCAGAACACATCTCAGAGCCTGACTTTAGCAGTCCTGCAGATAGCATCCACCTTATAAGTACCTGTTGCGAACTCTAAACTATGTCAGGTCAGTGGTGCATATGGTAAATGGGTAACATAATGGTCTGTAAAGATTGTTAGAGAGAGGTTTGGACCTCACCCCTGGCAGATGTAAATGTATGTTTAGGGTGATATTATTTTTGGGAATCTCTCACCCACTATATCACCCAATGTCAGTATTTACAAGGGCTGGTGATGTTTTTCACCTTAGAAGTACCTTGGGACAACATCCATCCTATAAGCTCCATGGCACGTGCAATAAATGTGGTGCCCTGTACTAGCAATATATAGCTAGGTAGGGGTTTGAATCTCAGCACTGCCAAGTGTGTGTCTGTCATTAGTATCCTCTGTGGAGGTCGCGGTGATTGTGTAATAACAGGATGCATTGTAGGGTGGATTTTGCTAAATTATTATATTGAGGACCTAGTATATGTCACAATGTTCACCTTACAAAGACAACAGATGTCAAACACCAGAGAGGCTGGTATAGAAAATCCATAGCCCTACATGTGACATTATGGGTTGGTGAACAATATAGGCAACCCTTGTATTACTTAGAGAACATTCTCCATCTATGTCTCATACCCAAACACACTTGGCT
This sequence comes from Protopterus annectens, assembly GCF_019279795.1. Lineage (NCBI taxonomy): Eukaryota > Metazoa > Chordata > Ceratodontiformes > Protopteridae > Protopterus > Protopterus annectens. Next base: position 492,980,132 of record NC_056738.1, read on the forward strand.
AGGCAACAACCACTATATTGGTAGTTTCCTGCATATTGCCTCACAGATAGTAACCACAGTGTGATTGCAGTGGACTACATGCCTGTTGACCACAACAGTGCCACTGACATCAGAAAGTACTGTGATGTGTTAAATCTCCTGACTGAGTGTGTGTTATCAAGTAAGCAAAAGGACATGGCACCCTGTTCCATCCCTACAGTAGGCAAATAAATGCTTACAGTGGTACTTTTGCTATATTCCCCACTGGACCCCTACAACAACTGTAGAGTCTGCAAATGTAACCAGCAAAGGGAATACCATGCCTTATACACATGTTGTGTATGGACAGATGCTGCTAACTCTACTGAATATTAGTATCATGCTATCAATGTAGGTTCAAGTGCGACCTCGGTTCCATAGCCTGGTCTCCCCAAGTGAGGTCAGGAATGCTACATCAGAAGATAACAATCTGTAGACACAACATGCACCAGAGACCTCAAGTACACTTCCACATGTCAAAGAACATGCGTGTGGGACATGTGCATAACCCAGACACTATCCATGTTATGGAATATAGCTCACATACATGGGAAGCAGTGTACATCATGGGCCACCCACAATAGTAACCCAGATGAGTGGATGGTGAATACAATACCCACCTGTGGGGACCACTCCAGGGACTACACCCCTGAGCCACACTGGAAACTATTGTCATGTGGCCCTATGCCAAGGTAGTCCCTTTGCTTACCCTTGTACAGCTGTCAGGCCCATCCACCTACTACAGACCTGCAAAGCAATGAATCTATGCATCTCAGTACTGGCAAGTGTGTGTGTGTGTGTGTGTGTGTGTGTGTGTGTGTGTGTGTGTGTGTGTGTGTGTGTGTGTGTGTGTGTGTGGAGATTAATGATTTTGAAGCAATTCACAATCACTACACCTCCCATTGACCTACTTTAGCACTCCTGCTGATGTCATTCACCTTGACATAACCCTTTGGCCATGTATCAGCATTATAAGCTCTGTGGTGCTTGTGATAACTGCATAATACTGTAGTATAGCAAACTAGTTAGATAGGGGTTCTAATCTTGATCCTGCCAACTGCAATGATATGTGTGTTTTCCTGACAGAGTGTGTGTGTGTCTCATTAACACCTGCTTTTGTGGGCATTCACATATACTACACTTCCCTTACCCCTTCTTTAGCACTGTTGCTGATGTCACTCACCTTCAAAAATACCTTTGGACATGTCTCCAACATGTAAGTTCTGTGGCGTGTGAAATAACTGCATGACACTGCAATAACAATACAAAGTCAGGTAGGGGTTTGATAACCAGTGCTGGTAAGTCTGTATTTGTGTGTGTGCCATCAGTATCCTGTTGAGGGGTGAGTGTGTACTGACAGGATCCATTGCAATCTGGGTTTTGCCTCATCATTATATTGAGGGCCTATATGTCCCATTGTCCACATTACAAGGCCAACAGTTTTCAAACACTGTAGAGGTTGTTGTAGACAATCCTCAGCCATAAGTGTGTACAGCCATGTGCAATTACTATGTGACAGTATGGATTAGTAAACAATATAGGCAACTGGTATAATACCCAGATACCACTCTCCACCCATGGATCATACACAAACACACTTGGCTCTTGCTCTCTTACACCCTTCCTTTCTTACTTTGTCTCTGTCTCTCTGTCTCTCTGTCTCTCTCTCTCTCTCTCTGTCTCCCTCTCTGGTGGATGTGGAAAAGTACATCTGTTTTACATAGGCAGCAGCTTGAGTTTTGTTAGGAATGTTCATGATCAGCTGATGGCCTGTGAACAAATTGCAGTCCCCAACTTCATAATTGCATGTGGAACAGCTGTGGTATCATTCCTATAGATAATTGCATGGAAACACACTCCTATAACTAAGCACTTCATGTGGGTGTTGGCCCTTTTCCTTCACTGTGAGCAGGAAACCATGTGGGTGTTTGACAAACAGCATTACAGAGGGTAGTTGGAAATACCTCTTACAACATACACTGTGGAGACAAGCAAACAAACAGGAGGGGGGTGTTCCAGACATGGGGATAGAATATAAGTATTGCTGTTCTACATTTGAAATAATCATGATTTAACAGGGTTTGTGTGGGTATGGCTGTTCTACATGATTTAAAGTCTGCCGTGACAGTGTTATGTGGTTGAGGAAACTCTCACCTGTAGGGCTATCTGCAGACTGTCCAGAGTTTGGAGTCTTACATGTGTTGTGTTACTCACACATTTCCTATCTTTAGATATGCAGTAGCATACTCTGATGATTGCAGTCAGTACATGGTGACTTCCATGTGAGTTACTGACTTCATATCCCACAGAAGAGATATGTCACAACAAACCCTGTTACACTAGGACATTTCTCAGATTATTACAGCAATATGTCATTATTGGCACTGTGTTTTTGCCTCTGTCCCCCAAGTCTGTCACCGCATACATGTTTGTAGGGCCAGACTGACACATGTCCCATACCACAGTCAGAAATCAGACTACACTGTGTATTGGCCCAGTATATGTAGGGTTACTGCATGAGTGGCTCATATGAGGGTGGTGTTGTTCACACAGCACATATACTATAATATTGCTTGGGCTTACAATAATGTGACTGTGTTCAGATTGGTTGTGTGTATGCACTTTCACACTGGTGTCTCTTACTCCATGCTGTTACTGCCTGTGGTGCCTGCTATATTTGCAAGTGCATGTGTATTCCGCCATAGGAAACTTGGGTCAGTGTTGTGGCAGTCTGCCTGTAGTTTTCACAGTGCTTTGTGACATGCCTAACAGTTCAGTGTATTTACCTAGTGTGATGTTATGTCCAGATATTTGTCAGATGAACTGTTGCCTGGCCACCATAACTATTCTGTATGTCTGAAAAAACAGTGGGATGGTGGGAAGATGTATGTCACTAAGTAATATGAAGTATGTGGGTTTGGGACCTCTGCTCCTCCAGTTAATATGTGTTAGGACAGACAGGAGTGTATGAATGCATCAACAGTGTGAACTGAGAAGTGACTTCCCACACAACATGTCTGTTAACACAACCCCTGTTACTGTAGCAGCATTCAACATTTATACCTGCAATACCTACATAACATCCCCTTGCACTAAGAGGTTGTGACTATTTGTGCTGAGACATGACTCCAGTACAATGTTAAGGGCATATGTTTTATATATATATATATATATATATATATATATATATATATACATATATATATGAATATATACATAAATCAATATACATATACATATAAATGTTGTTGTTGTTGTATCTTTCAGCTTTTCCCAGTTAGGGGTCACCACAGTGGAACTCCGGTCCACTAATGATTGGCAGTAGATTTTTATGTGCCGAGTTGCCGGCCCTGACGCACAACCTTCAATGAAGGTATGCCCATTCACGCATGTCTCCACACAGAAGACGCTCTAGCTGAGAATCGAACAGGACAACATCTTACTGTGATACGACAATTCTACCGCAGTACCACCACCGCAGTCCATTTAAATATATATGTGTATGTACATGTATACATATAGCTACATATGTATATATATCCATATCCTTATGTGTAGACATGGCTGTTGTATATACCTTCCCAGATGTATCACACCATATTTATCTGATATGTGTATATTTAGATATAGCAACATACTTGATTCAACACTAATATCACTAACAAGTACCACACAATTGTAGAAGTCAAAGCAGTTGTTCAATACTTTTCAGTATGTGTACTGACAGGTATATTGGAAAAAACAACAACCATCTTCACAGCTGTGATGGCTAAGTGGTTAACTGCTGTGACTGTAATGCACAGGGTCCTGGAATAAAGACCTGCAAGCGCTGTTTATTTTGTTGCTAGGCAGAACAAGGACTGTTGGATACAGAGTGGTTAATGCAGTTTTGAGCAGCTTTAAGCATGTTTGCATGGGTTTGCTCGATGGTAAGCACTGCTAACATACTGTTAAATGAATAGGCGCTTACACCATGTAGGCTTCACTTACCAGTGCGCAAATCAGTTTAGCATTTACATTTAAGCAATGGTTACACCTGTTAAGCATAGCTTAACCTTGGTAACCAGTGATCACATTCCAGTCTGACAAAATAGCAGGGTAATGAAATTTTTAATAAGTGTATTTAATTCCATGTACAAAACATGCTTCTATGGGTGGTCATTACAGTAGCAAGGGGTGTGAGTATGCTGTCTGGGACACCAGAGTATATATAACTAGTACAACAATCTTTTCCTTTTGCATGTGTTTCATACATGGGTAGTATCCCAGGTTATATGCAGTCACACATGCATGTATTGTCTCATTATGTTACTACTTTTAACAGTGCTTTCCCTTGTAAGAGTAGATTGCAGATTGTAGTACTGAAACCATACACCCCTTCATGCAAAGCTGGGCACTGACTATCGTGTTCTTGGTGTGTGAGCTGTGTGTTATTAAGTACATGCTACTGAATATTGATCTGATATGTGGATATTAACTGTAGACTACTATGTGTATATGACATGTCATTGAGGGCTGCTGTCATGTAGTAATAGCATACCTATCATTGTCAGATGTCTATCTGTCAAAACATTCATCCTAATGCATAACATGTTGGCTAGCTGATTTCTGTCTGTCTTCTGTACAGATGTGCAGATGTCAGGTATCCATCTGGGCTGCTCACAGGCAATCTATGCTTGACTGACACTGACATGTCTGCCCAGCTGTGTTATGAATGCCACAACTAGGAAACCCCACCCCGTATGCACCACATGCCATGGATACCTCAACTAGACTACCACAGTCAACAGAACATGCTTAGGTACAGGTCTCCAACCCATACACTGGCCATGTTATGCAATATATGTTGCATGCATGTCAATTGGAGCACCTCAATGGCCCTCTGCAAGAGACAACCAGATGACTGGATGCCTTTAACTGTTACCTTGGGGCTCGCTCACATGACATTAGTTGATAGATGGCCTGCTGACAAATGTCAGGTGGCATGATACCACTGTACCCACATCCCCTACTTTTCTCATCTCTCCATGGACAATATCCTGGTACACACCTAGGAACACCTGCACCTATGGACCCCAGTACTATGACAAATGTGTCAGTGTGCATTGCTGAGAATAACAGTGTCTGTTTGTTTGTAAACCTGTAGTTGATAATACCCTAAGGACCTTCTCACACACAACACCCCCCCCCATTGCCATAGTTAGAAATGTCTGCTGCTATAATGCACATTAAATGTACCTTGCTACACTCTTCACACTATGGGCAAGCTGGAGCTTGCAGTACCAGCACAACCCTTTTGTTCAAATGGCTAGATAGGCATGGGTTAACATCTGAGTCCTGGCAAGTGTGTGTATGTGTGCAAGTGTGTATATTTGTAGGATACAGCATTCTGAGGCCACATTCTCCAAATACAATACAGCTGGTCAAACAGTATAAGGCATAGTGATGTTTCTGACATTAGGAGAGCCATGACAAACCATCACCTTACTATCCCTGTGGCATGTGCAATAAATGCATATCTCTGTAGTAGCACTGATGAGGTAGTCAAGGAGTTGTATTGCAGTCCTGGTCAATATGTGATTGTGGGTATGTCAGAGTATTATCACGGGTTTCAGTGAGTAAAATATTCAATGTGGTGTGTGGGTGCTGGGTATACTGTCTTTACACCATGGTACCCCCAGTACATGTCCCAAGGTCCACTGTAAAAGGACCACTGTCACCATTAGCCATACAGGTAACTGAGTACACTATCCAGCCCAATGATGCATGTGCTGTGTGCAAATGATCTGTAACAGAATGGACTCACTGACAATGTAGTTAGCACTGATAAACCCAGATGTGTCTATGACTGTTATGTGTTTGTCAATGTGTATATGACAGTATGGCATACTATGTATTGTCCATTAACACCCAGTACATCTCCCATTACCATACTGTAAAAGGCCTGGTGATGTTCCTCACTTAACAAGAGACTCGGGACACACCTCTTCCTAAAAGCTGTGTGGTGTGTGTAATTAAGGACAAACACATTAGTAGCAATATGTAGCTAGGTAGGGGTTCTACTCTCAGTGTTGCCAAGTAAGTGTGTGTGTATGTGAAGGGATCTAGTTCAGTTTGCAGAATATACATATCCCAGAAGGTCATCTGTCCGAGAACTGACTGGCAAATGCTAACATTTCAAAGGAATCATGTCATGGAAATTCATTCCATCAAAACTAGTAGTACATGTGTAAATGCCCTCTTCCCTACTGTATAGATGTACAGCAATGCTGGAGTTGGTATATATAGTTGGCTGTCGATGTGGACACAACCACCCTCATTGGCGTGATTGTTGAATGCATCCCCACGCTTAGTCTGCTGTAATACTGTACAGTGTATGTTAACAGCTTATGTAGTTGTCACTCACACTATGTGCAGCTCTACACCACCCCACACCGTAGGGCTGTGGCACTCACATCAGCACACCTATGTTTACCGACACCGGGATTTCACTACATATTGGAAGAGGATATATACCCTGCCAGTACCATCGTCAATCACATTAAAGTGGCAGACTGATTATTTACTGATGTGATGTTTTGCCTATTATGTCTTGGTGGAATTACATAGGCTAAAATGGGTTCACTTCAAAATTAAGTACATCCATGCTACAGTATTCTCTGTGTATTGCATCAACACCAAAGCCTCTGTGTGTGTGTGTTATACACAAACATGTGGTTTATGCCACCCAGTACACTTATCATTGTCCACTGTAGAAGGGCTGCTGACATCAGCCAGAATGCACTCACCTGTATACACCCCACAGACCTATCAGCGATGTGGCACATACAGTAACTCTTATACAGACCTGTTACATGTGTTCAGCTGTACCCAGGATATGGCACAGTCAATGTGTCACCACAATGCCATATCCCTTGTAGGAAACAACAGCAGACCAACATCCTGCTGACACATAGACACCTACAACACAAACTAAATACATTATGGTGACCACTATCAGTCAGTGTTAATAACAGAAATAATGCATCATGGCTGGACAGCTACACATCCTGACATGTAAGCATTAAACTTTCCTGCTGAAAACATGTTACACAGCATCACATTGCTACACTTTAGTTAATTCACCCTGTGCATCAGAACCATATTAGCCTGTCCCTGCATTGATGTATGGATGACAGGGATGTGGCACAGGTATCATCATATGCACAGGGTGTGTTGTGGGTTTGCCAAAGACCTAGGCTGAGCCGTTTGGTTGACATCATGTGTGTGTGTTAGGGAGTTTCGTTATTAATTGGACTGTGCAGATGTGGTGTGTGTAGGTATGGAGGTGCCCTAGCTGTGTTGGTGAGTGTGTGTGTGTGTGTGTGTGCATGTGTATGTATGCACACAGTTCAGCCATGTGGCTGCCCTATACAGTGGTTTGTTGGACAGCTACAGACCGTACATGGCAGGGTGTGCAGTTCACCATCTTTGGCCAGGGACACGAAAACTGTGCCTGCCAGGGGTTCCATGGGCACTACCAGGTACAAGGCTAGATATGTTACTCTCCCCTGATGATGACAAATGTCCACTGAATCCAGGGCTTTGTTGGGACCAGCCAATGCCACTTGCACGTGGCCTACTGTGTTGTGGTGTGGACAGCTCCCCCCTGCAGTGCTGGTGCTGGTACTGCCACTACAGGAGCAGCTTTGACTTGTTGCACGTCCACAGAGACCTCTACCTGTTGGTGTTACTGACCTACATCCACGTGGCTGTCACCCTACTCCCACCATATGCTCTAACATGGACATTGCATGATAGAGGATTCCCACCATCTCACCCAACTGTCTATCCAGGACCTCTGCAAAATAATGGTGGGCACCTGCGAGATCACAGATGTTGTCAATAACAGCAGAATGAGTAGCCCTCTGGAGCCTCAGACCCTGTCTGGTATAACATTCCATACATGCCTGTGCCTCCATGATGGCCCAAAACATGCATCTGGTGACACCTGCTGTGGCACTTCTGCCAGGGGCATGATGGCCAGCAGCCCTTTTACTAGCATTCCTGTACATCTGCCTGTGTGGTACCTCACCGGTCATCTGGCTATGGCCGCTGAGTACAGACACACTTGCCATAGTCCCCACACTGTCCTGTCCCATGCCACCACCCGCAAACTGTCCATCATCTATGGCCACTGGTGATGGGGTATGTATAGGCAATGTGACTGTGTGCGGGGATGGGGTGGATAACAGTGGGATATCAACTGATGGCACAGCTTCAACCCCTGACAACCCCGCCTGTGCCTCATCATACCTATCATCATTGTTAGAGTCTGTATGGACACTAACATCAGTTTGCCTGCAGGCAGGACCCTGACCCGCCTTGCCACCTGTGAGCGGAAAACAGAAAACGTACTTTAAGACCTGTATGTCATTGCTTACCTCTACAGACACACACACACACACACACACACACACACACACACACACACACACACACACACACACACACAAACACACGTGAGATGGCACAAAGATATTACACAGCCATCTCATTAACCAACTGTCAGCATGCATGACATATGGTACTCAACAGCATGCACTGCAGCTATACTCAATGTTACCAACATTATACATCTGTGTGATGCATGAGTTGTATTAGTAGGTGATGCCCCTTCCCCTGGAACACACTGCACCCATGTTCACAGTATTGCTGTGCACCTGTTCATCACCCTGCCATGTACTGTACACCATACCTCACAAGTGTACACACCATTGCTGAATGTGTATATGTGTGGCAGTTATGTTTGCTCTGTTTCTCACAGCCCCTATGTGTTTGTCTGACACATACCTGGGTTGATATGAGGACAGATGTCAATAGTGAATGCCTGACATCCAATTTGCAGATATCAGCAGTTCATGTATGAGCAATAAAATCTAATTATACTGACAACCTACAAAGCTTATTGTGGCTATGAGGAGTGTACACATCCTTATAGACATGCCACCCTCTTCCCTGATATGCCATGGGGCCACAGTACTGCATATGTTAACATTACACACACCTGATATGTGACATATGACCTGTGCAATCAAATGCAGTATCAAACAAATGTGTTAGTTGTGCAGATGTTGATTGGGATCCATGCAATATGTGGGTTGCATAAGTGTGCACACCCTTAACATGATGGTTTGCTGCAACACTGGTTAAGTGAACTACAGCAGCCACTATTCCTGGAAGGTGTATACTAGCATGGCCCATCTTCACTTGCCATTATTTGGTCATTCCACCTTACAAATGTCTCCCAACTTGGCCAGATTGCAAGGTAAGCTCATATGTACAGCCCTTGGTGGTCCCACAGTGCCTTCACTATTGTTGTGGAGTCAGTGTTATATTTGGCACAATGCATGACCTTGACTGTGTTCAGATACAGCCATTCTTAGTGAGATTTGGATGTATGTTTCAGTTTACTGTTGTGTTTCAGGATGACACCCCTCCCCATCCTCAGCCTTTTTGCAGATGCTTGACAACTATGGGCCACACATGAGTGTCATTTTGCAGTGTCCCAAATTCAGAACATCATGTCTACCAGCCTACTTCCTGCTAATGAACGGCAAACCTACAGGTGTACACTGTCACCAGCAAGGTACAGATGGGGATGGTGGGCCTGAGGTAGAGTGAGGTGTTGCCTGTGCAGCACATGTATCTTTATTAATACTGTCTGTAGGTTTCAGCCTTGGTCTCGGTACACCATTACACATTGCAACACATGCCTTTGGGAGACTTGATGTTATGCATATGCTACCTCTGTCCACACATCTTGCACTAACAGGTTGTTAGTTATACTGCAGGACTCTTACATACCCTTTAGATATGCCACCATGGTGGCCACTGTGATGCAGTGCAGTTAACAGGAACAATATGTGAACATGTACAGCATGCATTATGGGTAGGTGTGTTAAATTTGTGCATGGCAAATGCCATGGCCATAACATGGCTGGTGTAATGGCAAACCTGAACAAAAGACCCCCATACTCACCAGCTACAGGCTGCTGCCCCAGAGGTATATCAGAGGGACCTACATAGCTGTTTGAGAGATGTGATGTCAGTAGCCACACCTGTGGCATTGGTACAGGGTGGGAGCAGCACTTCAGTACATCAACAGTACAAACCCACAATACTACAGATTATGCACATCTGTTCATTACTACACTGCAGCAACTGACTATGTTATCTGACATATGCATGAAGATACTTTACAGATGAGGATGGATAAGCAACAGTGGTTTTCTAATGTGCCCTGGGGCCTTACCTGCATGCTCCTCATCCATTGTGTGGGTAGCACCCACCTCTACAATGCTATCTTCCTGTTCTTGACTTTGCTGGTGGGTGGGTGCCCCAAGGGTGGTGAGGAGCTCCTTCACATGTGTCAGTGGGGGCTGGATGGCATGACCCCTGCAGAAGCATGCTGACGGGCATGGTGGATGAGGTCAGTACAACAATGTTGCACCTGCTCATAACTGCAGTTATGCAGGCTGACATCATTTACCCTGTGGATGAGCTCATTCCACAGGGCAGTCCTCTCCTGCAGATCATGGGCCATATGCCCAAAGAGGTTTCCATGGTGATGCACCATGAAGTTGATAAGGATGCTATTCTCTTGTGGAGTGAATGCCGGCAGTCGCTCTCTTGCCATGGTACCTGCAATACATAAATAGGTAAAAAGGTCTGCGGACATCATACTACAAGGATAGAATAGTTGTTAATTGACATGACCCCCCCCCCCACAATATCTGCATGACTAATCTGAACACACACATTAATACTGTTTGGACATATATTCTATTGTGCAAGAAATATTGAAATGTGTTTCTATTCATGTTCCATGTTGAAACACTGTCATTGGTGGCCTGTTGCTAACAATGTAACATGCATGCCATTGTAATGGCCACTGTGGTTCCATATATGCATGTGTTCTGTTTTCTATGCAACTGTTCCAAATCTGGAGTTTTGGGTTACTGAGAATATGCATGCATGCTGTTATAACTAATCCTGTATTGTGTTGACTATTACTACCCACATATGTTCTAAAACTGCAACACAATAGCATGTTTGGGAAGGCTGTTCTCAGCAGAACCACCTCTTCCACCTCATCTGGCCATGGCACTGGGCCACAGCACATCTGGGACCCAACCCGGGACCTCATCATCTGCTGGTCCTGCACTACCTTCAGGTGGAACAATCTCAGGGGATGGGGCCTGTCCCCCCCAGAAGCACGCACAGACAGGATCCTGTAACCTGAAGTCAGGTCTAGGGTCTGGTGCATAGGGAACTCTGCAGAGAATTGTGGGATCTGCTACACCACCGTGAGGCCCTCGTGACACATGTAGAAGTTCAGCCTGCCTTTCCTGCTCAGCTACCAGCACAGCCACCTTCATGGCCGTAAAGGTGAAGTGGTGACTGCCCATGGGTGGGGACCTCAGTCCCACTGTTTCCATTTTGGGGCTCATGGGCTTCCAATTTCCAAACACCCCTCCCTGTCCAAGGTGTTTTACCACCACATGTGTCATACGCCATCCCGGTATGCTGTCTTGTCTGTCATGTCTGTCTTCTGAACCAACCTACCTCCCCATATATGCCTACTATCCTTCCTTAACATCCCACTCTCACCTTAACACAAAAAGGGCAACCTGTTACCAACACAAATGTCACACCATACATAACTGTTCATTTTGCACCCACTTACAACTGCTTACGGGTGCCTTAATCACTCTGCATCCAACAGCCCTTGTTCTGACCAGGAAATACATTATCAGCCCTTGCAAGTGTGTAACCTAGGACCCTGCAAACCATAGCCACATAAATTTACCAGTAAGCCATTTGAGCTACAGATATGTGTGATGTGTTCTCAAACATATAATGCAGCACAGTCATTCAACAGTACGGGAAATGTATGTGTGTATATATATATATATATATATATATATATATATATATATATATATGTATATATATATATATATATATATATATATATATATATATATATATGCATTCAGGCATCAGGTCCACACTCTGAACCTCCTTCCTCAACTGCTGCACTGTTCTGCCTTGCTACAACACAGAGTGTCACATGTGGACACAGGCTAACACTGGGGAGGATATATAGGGACAGATAATAGATAGGCCTATTACAAACCTATGAATTTTGTGCACGACACATTTCACATTAGCATGACTGTTCTGAACATGGTGGTGTCTGACACTCATGTGTCTATCATAACTCCATTACTTCCACCTTCAGCTATTTGCCAGACTAATATACATGTTTGGAGGAACAGAACAAACACTATGATGGTTTACATCTTGTCATTCTGTGCAGATCCGCACAGTTGACAAGTATGGCCCACTGCCCACAGGGCCAGATGCTATGTCCATAGCAGTTGTTCAGCAGGACATCATTAAAGCAAGTCTTGATGGTACATATCAAGCTTTTGAAATCATCTGTCCCATTATTACAGACCAAGTACTACATTCAATTACATGCTGACATGTTTCACATACCTGTTTTATTAGTATGCTCTTTTCTGTGTTGCACTTCAGGATGTCTCCCTTGTTTGTTTTTTTGTTTCTTTTTAGTATTATTTATGTTTTTTACTATTATTTCTGTTTTTGCTGTTTTTTGTTTGTTTCTCTCTCTCACTCTCTCTCTCTCCCTCTCTCCACTACAGGGATCGAGCTGGTTTGAATAGGTTGCAGCATGGCTTTTGTAGATGATGCTCATGATCAGGTGATGGCCTCTGCACCAATTAGTGTTCCCCACTTGCTAACTGCATGCAGCCAGCTGTGTAGTACTTCCAACAGCCAATGTCATAGCAACCCACTACTATAAATGACTACATAATGTGGGCATTGTCCCTTTACCTTTCCTGTATGGAAGACATCTTTCCTGTGTGTGGGCAGCAGTGTTACAGACAGCAGGTCACAATACCTCTTACAACAAGACTTGCAGACACAGACCAAATAAATGGTTGTATAAGGTTCCAGACCTATGGACAGTGTGAGTATTCCTGTTATATGCATTGAATACTGCTGGTTTTACAGGGTTTGTGTATGCATGCTAGTTTTGCATGGAATGCAGTCTGTCTGCATAGCTCTCAACTGTGGGCCTATCCGCATGATGGCCGGAGGATTGGCTGTTATGTTTTGTCTGTTCACCACACAGGTCTTGTGTCTGACATACCAGTGACATTAACTCTGTTCATTGCTATCAGTTCATGGCAACATCCATTTGTGTTTCTGACTTCATATTCCTGAGTAAGGGGATGTTGCAACCAATCCTGTAACACCATTAACTTTCACAGTGTATAACAGGAATATAGCAAATATGGCCCTGTGTTCCAGCCCCTGTCCCCCACATACATAGCAGGCTTTGTCCAGATGTCATGCAGTAAGAGGTTGTTAGGTAATGGCCTATCATTATTTAGTGCTGGCATTCCTGCTATCATTCCAGTGATGTTGTGGACTCCCACACAAATTGTGGGGTAGGGTCCTTATATATGAGGGCAACAGTTGGAAAAACGTATGTGACCTTGTACAGTCCAGAGGTCAGTGTATGGAAAACACTGTTATATGCCCTTGTATGACATTTCATGGGGAGGGGTATTAAATGCTTTTAACTTCAGCTGTTACAGCATATGAGGGATATCAGTGTTAAGAAACATTGAGGCATATAGCTGTACATTTTCATACATTTTATCATGGGAACAGTCGTGGGCTAGAACTTACTGTCTTACACACAGTTCTGTTTGTCAGTGTGATAGTGACGTTTTAAGTTAAGCATTGTTATGTAACAGATACATTTACATTGTGACAAAAAATACTTTTCCCCCTAGAGGTTGAGTACAGAGTGTAATTGGAGGCTGCTGAACTACATCTATAATTAAGTGCTGATTGGTTCTTCTCTTAAAGGCAAGTGTTTTTTACTGTTGTACTACTTGAAGGCCTTAGCATTGACAGCAAAGTATTTTATGTTTTTCACATTACTATATCAAAAGTTTTGTTTGAGAGTTGCATTAATCAGTTATGTATTTCAAACACCTGACTGTTATAAGAAATTGCATAAACAATTAAATAGTACATAAATAAACATTTCTGTGTATGCAGACTTGTGTGTGGTGTCATGTCCTTTGCATTGTGTGTGGGTATATGTTTCATGCAATAATTTTCATTTGTAGAAATGAATCCAACACTGGCCATTTTAAAAGGTGACAAATGTAGGAATAATGGCTGTTTTACATGTTGTGCACCCTCTATATATTCTTTTCTTATACATATCTATAAGTACTAATAACTTTATATGCGTATATATATATATATATATATATATATATATATATATATATATATATATATATATATATATATATGTGTGTGTGTGTGTGTGTGTGTGTGTATGTATGTATCATTGGAATGTTTAGTGCGTCCACACTGTACATTCCCTATGGTATACTGACTGTTCTGCATGATATGTTACAGATATCATCCTGACATCTTACAGCTGAGATTGGTTACTGTTAAGTTGTTGTGGGTGTTTTGTGCAGGGTCCTGGGTTCAAGACTTGCAAGTGTTGGTTATTGTGTTGCAAGGCATATCTGTTCAGCTGTGGAGGAAGGGGAAATGACAATAATTACAAGAGATCCCCAATTTGGGCCCCTTCACCCCCATTAACAGTGTGTTTCTTCAGATGTTTTGTAGTGAGAGATTCAGAGTGTGGTTCTAATGTGCGAATGCAATACACATTTTCATATACATATATATATATATATATATATATATATATATATATATATATATATATATACACACACACACACACACATATATATATATATATATATATATATATATATATATATATATATATATATATATATATATATACACACACACACACACACACACACACACACACACACACACACATACATACATGCATACATACATACATCTACATATATAAATACATTTCCCTACTGTTGAATGACTGTGCTGCATGATATGTTTGAGAAAACATCACATTTATGTTCAGCTCAGATGGGGTAGTGATAAATCACTGTGGCTATGTTATGTAGGGTCCTCGGTTCCAGACTTCCAAGGGCTGATTATTTTATTGCTGGGCAGAACAAGGGCTGTTGGCTACAGAGTAACTAAGGCACTTTTAAGCAGTTGTAAGTGGGTTTGCGCAATGGTAAGCAATGCTAACTTCCAGTTAAATATGCTTACCAACAGTTAGCCTTAAAAGTGTTTAATCTGTGTAGGCATTGCTTAGTGTCATGCAAACAGGCTTACTCTCACTTACTACTGCTTAAAAGTGCTTACTCCCACTTACCCCCATGCTAATTTCTTTAAAAGAAAAGAAAAAGGGGTGATAAGAAAGTGGTGAAAAAGGGTGCATGCAGAGGGAAAGACAATAGGGAAACTAGCTAGGAAAGTGCAGGATGGGTGTAGGGAAGGTCCATAGCTGTCCATTTTTTCTACAGCAACAATTGTGCACATAAACTGAATTTGGAGGTAGATTTGGACACTCAAACCCCTGAGAGAGGGGTGAGGACAACAATAATAGGTTATGAAGCCAATTAGAGCAGATTACATGTGTCCATTGGATACATGTGTGAAATGGACAGCTATGCATGGGTCGAGATTTTTCTTTGGGGAACAGATTGCCCCTTTTTTTTAAGGTGAGAGTGGGATGTTGGGGAAGAATAGTAGGTATATTTGGGGAGGTAGGTTGGATAGGAAGACAGACAAGACAGACAAGACAGCATACAGTGGCAGTAGATGATACATGTGAAGGGTAAACACCCGGGAGGCATGTTTGGAAGTCGGAAGTCCATGAGCCCCACAAATGGAAACAGTGGGACTGAGGTCCCCACTCACGGGCAGTCACCACTGCACCTTCAAGACGCTGAAGGTGGCTGTGCTGGGGGCTACGTAGGAGGGTCAGGCTGACCCTCTAAATGCACCACGTGGCCCTAAAGCTGTTGTAGAAAATCTCCAAACTCCCTGCAGAGCTCGCTGTGCACCAAGCCCCAGACCTGACTATGGGTGACAATTTCCTGTTCACTCCTGCTCCCGAGCCCCATCCCCTGAGGCGGTTCCACCCAAAGGTGGTGCAGGACCAGAGGACGAGGAGGTCCTGGGGTGGGTCCCAGATGTCCTGGATTTCCAGGACTTAATGATATGCTTTCTATTTCCTCTGTGTTGAAACTTAGAGCTGCCAAGCTTTGAAATTTTGTAAATTTTGCAAACTTACCACAAGAGGGTACTATTGGATAACATTTAACACACATTCTTCAGTATGAACTAAAACTTGTTTTAATTAAAGTACAAATGGTATTTAAATTATATTCTATTGGATTTTATTGTATATATTTACACATTTTAATATTAAAAATTTTTTATCTTGTTTATCATAAATAAGTTAAATAAATATATGAATCTGTGTTGGTTTACTAAGGAATGCATTTTTTACTGTTTAATTAGATTAATTGGCATTGGAGAAGAATTCATTGGTTAATTAATTATTTTGAACTGGTGCAGCTGATATATAAGGCTTTATTTGAACAAAGATCTGTGTTTTGATTTCTGAAGAAGACTTGTATGTACTGAGTCGAAAACGTACGCATTGCTGTGGCGTTATTTTGTGCTTGGGACTACACCAGCTGTTACTATTATCTACTCGCTTTGAATAAAGGAGTAATTTTTAACATTTTGGCTTCACCCTTTATTTGGATTTCCAGGGCAGGCAAATCTTTTTGGTTTTGGTCTTTGTCAAGCTTGCTCATCATCGCTACTTGGTTTTTGTAGTTGTTCGATGGCAGGGAATCCAGAGGGTGAAACTGAACTTGGATCACCCCAACATCAAGGAACGGGTGAATTACGCAAAGTGATAGGTCAACTGTCACAGCTTGTCGAGTTACTGACTCCGGCTTGTTCTTCTATTATCCAATTGGCTTCCAGCATAGGCAGAGGTAGACCTGGTTGTTCCTCTGATGGTTTAGCTAGCAGCAAACAGACGAGACGAAGTTCTTTACGTGACACCTTGAACGACTGTTTAGATATGGATTCACCTAACACAGGAACCAATTTTGACAATTTTCCACCTTTACTGCGGTCAAATCTTCAACCTGCCAGTGGCCACTCTATTAATGGACGTGCTGGGGGCTCAAAGGAAACTCGTACAGCAAACCAAGGTGACTTTTCTTCCGTTTCTTCTCCTCAACGCTTTAAAGCGTTTTTGGACAAAGATTTTATTGTAAATGATGTTAATAGAGTCCCCAAATCAAAGGGGCAAGTAGTTAAATCCTATAGGGAAAACTGTGATGAATTATACTATCTTCTAGAGAAATACAAGCGCTTGGGATGTGACTGTTCGTTTCTCAGGACTTGTCTTGAGAAACAAATTGTACCAAAGGGGCTTCGTATTGTAAAGTTTCCTAACAATGTAATTCATGGTTCAGAATTTTATTTTAATTTAACCAAAATCTTTGATAAGTGTGGTTTAGACGTGGTGGCAGCTATTATTAAGGAAAATGAACGTATTAGGACCTCTCTTTTGGAAAAGATAGAAAGTATTAATAAGAATATCACTAATGATTTAATTTTTACTATTGAAACTGAAAATAAATTTTACTTTGATATTTTTTCTGATATTGAAACCAAGTGTATTAACAACATAAGAAGGAAAGAGAGTAAACTTGAGAGGGATTTAAAAGAATATAGGGAAAACAATGCATATCCACTATCAAAACCTTTTCATTCTTCTGGACGTCTAAACAATAGAGGTCCAGATAAAAGTCATGTGTATGCTTTTAATGATATAGACGAAGACAGACACCATGACCTTGAAGGACAGGATATCCATTCCCCATTAGTACAAACACCCCCTTTAAGGAGGTCGGACAGGATTCGCAATCAGAATCCTGTCCGTTACCATCCTTACAATCGCAGATGGAACCAGAGATGAATGTTAACCACGATTCATCTATTGTCCAACATGAACATACTTTTCATTGTAAGGGTTATAACATTTTCAATTATACTAACTTGGAACTGACTGTTACACACTTTGAATTGTTTTCAAAGGGGTTCAAATTCATCCCTTTACGTAAAGCTTACCTACCCAAAGTTATTGTTGATATAAAAATGTTTTTAAGGAAAATGAATTTGGCACTAATTTTTCAAGAAAACAAACAGGGCCTTTTAGATAGCAACCCCCTAAAGAAAAAAAGTATCTTTAATCCACCACTGCACCCACAGTTGAAAAATCTTGAATGTGTTATGGAAAGAGAAGTTAGAAACACTATAAATCAGCACAAGATTTTTTCCAACCTATCCTGTGAAGAGAGGAAAGTGTTTAACGAATTGAGGAACAACAATAACATTAGGATCATGCATCCAGACAAGGGTGGTGGGACTGTGTTGATGGACCACATTATTTATGAGTCCAAAATGAAAGATTTGTTACAAGACAACAATAAATATTCTAGGGCCTCGATCAACAAAGTTAACATATCCAACTCAAAAATTAGTTTATTGTTGAATGATCTACTTTTGGAAGGTTCCATTGATCAGGCGAGTTTTAATTTTTTGCTCAATAAGCACCCTAGAGTTCCTTCAGTATTTGGTATACCAAAGGTACATAAAGATCAGAGTGACCCACCCCTAAGAGTTATTGTTTCTTCTGAAGGTTCTGTCATTACATCCCTTGCAAAATATGTAGATGAGAAACTTAAACATCTTTCTAATCAGGGTGTTACTTCACTGAAAGACTCTTGGGATTTTCTTCAAAGTGTTGAGCACAATTTATACTCTCCAGAACTAGTGTTTGTCACGTTGGATGTGGTAGACCTATTCGGTTGTATTCCACATGATATAGGCCTTCAATGGTTGGAAGATAGTATGAGGGACAGTAGGCTTTTTTCTCAAGATGTTTTTAACAACTGTTTACTGTTCATGGAAACCATACTTAACAACAACTACATGTTCTTTGAGGGGGAATTTTATAGACAAACTAGGGGAGTTGCCATGGGTGCCAAATGTGCACCGACCTATGCGAACATTATTTTATCTAGGTGGGAACAACTGTACGTTCTTGAAAGCCCTTTTGCACAATACTGGTGCTTATACAAAAGGTTCCTGGACGATATAGTTATTTTTTGGAAAGGAACCTTTGAAAATTTTAAGGAATTTTTAGGGTACATTAAAAGTACCACAACATTTCTGGACTTTACCTATGATTATAATCCCAGTCAGTTAACATATTTGGATGTTGCTCTTATTAAATGTAATACTGGTTTCTCATCAAAAATTTTCCGTAAGGCAACCTTTTCCAACTCATATTTGCATTTTAAAAGTGCTCATCCATTCTTTCAAAAGAAAAATTTAGTTAAAGGACAGTTAGTCCGTATTAGTAGAATGACATCTAGTGACAATGATTTTTTGGAAGAAAGCAATATTGTTTTAGATATGTTTAGGGAAAGAGGATATCCTGAAAGTTTATTACAACAGATGCTAAATGTAGTGGTTGAACACAGGTGTGACCGATTTTTTCCTATTTTAGGACAAACTGTGACCCACTGTACTCAGTCAGGTTCATCCGACAACATTACCAATAACTTTAATGAAGCATTTGTTTTCGATTATTCTGGCGATGCAGGTGTTATTAGGGAGGTTGTCACAAGGGAATGGAATAAGTTTATTGAATTCTCCGATTTGGAGATTTTTAAGAAGAAAACCATTAAAATTTATTTTTAGAAAAGATAATAATTTCAAACAATTATTTGAGTTTAATGGACCCAACAAAACAAATGGTTCACTAAAAAGGTTTGGAACTTTTAAATGTGGATTTTGTGCACAATGTCCCCATGTCGCCAACCAAACACATATTGTTATCCCCTCAAGAGACAAAAACCTTGGTAGCAACACTTTTCTAATTGCAACACCCAAGGTGTTGTTTATATTGCTACTTGTAATGTTTGTGGTGCATTTTATGTTGGAAAGACCGAAAGGAAGTTGAGAAACCGTATTCTGAACATACATACGAAATAATTAGACAAAACAACAAAAATGCACTATACAGGCATTCTTTAAAATGCACACAAGCTACTTTTAGTTTTTTTGTCCTGGAAACTGTCCCGAAAGAAATCAGGGGCGGTATGTGGGAGGCAAAATTACAATACAAAGAATTATTGTGGCAAATAATTTTGGATTCCACTAAATTTCCAGGACTTAATGATATGCTTTCTATTTCCTCTGTGTTGAAACTTAGAGCTGCCAAGCTTTGACATTTTGTAAATTTTGCAAACTTACCACAAGAGGGTACTATTGGATAACATTTAACACACATTCTTCAGTATGAACTAAAACTTGTTTTAATTAAAGTACAAATGGTATTTAAATTATATTCTATTGGATTTTATTGTATATATTTACACATTTTAATATTAAAAATTTTTTATCTTGTTTATCATAAATAAGTTAAATAAATATATGAATCTGTGTTGGTTTACTAAGGAATGCATTTTTTACTGTTTAATTAGATTAATTGGCATTGGAGAAGAATTCATTGGTTAATTAATTATTTTGAACTGGTGCAGCTGATATATAAGGCTTTATTTGAACACAGATCTGTGTTTTGATTTCTGAAGAAGACTTGTATGTACTGAGTCGAAAACGTACGCATTGCTGTGGCGTTATTTTGTGCTTGGGACTACACCAGCTGTTACTATTATCTACTCGCTTTGAATAAAGGAGTAATTTTTAACATTTTGGCTTCACCCTTTATTTGGATTTCCAGGGCAGGCAAATCTTTTTGGTTTTGGGTCCCAGATGTGCTGTAGCCCAGTGCCATGGCCAGATGAGGTGGGAGAGGTGGGTCCGCTGGGACTGGCCTTCCCAAATGTGCTATGGTGTTGCAGTTTTAAAACATATGTGGGTTAGTAATAGTCAATACAATCCAGGATTAGTTATAACAGCATGAATAGATATTCCCATTAACCCAAAACACCAGATTATGCACATACCTCTCAATCTGTTAATTCACACACTCTGGTCATACCTTAACAACATGGGGTAGAAATGGGACATATTTTGAATATTGCTCTCATAAACTTTTGGTGAGTTGCTAGAGTGACAGGTTTGTTTTCATATATATTTTCTGAAGGTTTTGAGATCTGAAAATCAGATGTATGTCATTATTTGCTACCTAAAATTCTGAGATCATCCCACTGATTTGCCAGGGGGACAGTGTAACAGGCAGATAATATGAGCCAATTACCTGGACATTCTGAACAAATCTATACAGTTGAGAGGTATGATTATCCATACAGCTTACTACCACTCCCAGGATTCAAGCCATTGCTATGTCTGCTAAAAATACAACAAATTAAGTCACAGTAGAGTGTGCTATTTGGATATTGCTGTCTATCTCTTTACTATTTTCTTTCTAAGTATCTCTCGATTGTACAATCTGACCTTGTAATTACAATAGTCTTATACAGACATTTCTAGACATTTTTATTATGTAACACAGTGAGTGTAACAGTGGTCAATACATTACTATTCAAAGAATGCAACACTAAAAATGCCATACAATACCAGAGTAAACACAACCAGTCCAGGATTTAGAGCTTTATTGCCAGGCAGTTACAGTTTTATTTAAATACAACCTATATGGGACTATTACTGTCATATCATCTGGTTTATTCAGTACAACCCATACATAAAGCAGCTTTTATACTGGCAGTTGACTTTCTACTACTTTATATTTATTTGGTATGACTACTACAGGCAGGATTGTTACTCACCAGCCTTGCGATGCAGCCTTTGCAGCCTACTTGCATGGGCTTCCTGATTCACAGTATGCTTAGCAGCAGCTCTAAGAGAAATAGAGAAATATTTAGCCATATATATCTATCATATACACAGGCTGGACATTATTAAACAGTTACTGGTATGAGTACTTACTGCTAGGAAATCACCCCTCTGCCTTGATTCTTGGATCCACTGATCCAAGAGCTCCCTCTTCCTCTGTTTCAAGTTGGAATAGTGGTGCCTGACCTGCTCACCAGTCAGAGGGATACCAGTGGCACTGGTGAGGTCATGGGTGAGACAGTCCCAGGCTTCCGCTTTATATTGGAAGCCTTTGTACTGGCCCTGCAGCAGTCTCTCATCATGTTTTTTACCAGGAGTCCTACCATGACCTTGGACTCCTGGATGCCCCAGCACTGCGCCCAGAAGCACAATCCCTCTCCAACTCCAGCCACACTGCCTACAGTGGGAAGCTGCAACCAGTTATGAGCTGTATTCCCACCTGTGGGGTTTAAATATGGCCGATTTCTGGCCCTTTGCCATGATTGGATGGTTTTGAATATGCTGAGCTAAGCTAAGCTATGGGCAAACCTGCTTAGCTAAGGTTGGTATTGCTTAAAGGGGCTGGTTCAGCACTGCTTACCAATGGGCAAATCCATTTAGCTGGGCTACTCATTGCTTAGCAGTCATATTTACACAATGTTTATACCTGGTAAGCAGAGCTGTGCAATGCTTAGCATTGCTTATTTTTCAATTTATAGACTATCTGCTGTATGGCATTGATTCATCATTCATTATATATTATAAATTTGTTTGCTGTCCCTGACATCCCTCAAGGTGCTTTCATTACATTTTTTCATGTGTGACTATACCGTGTGGGGCACATGTGTTTATATGGGGATTTCACCACTTTATTACACTGACACCTCACATCTGGACCTAATGCAATACTCCAGTTAACAAATATATGTTATTTAGTAGGTCATACAAAAAACATGTTTATGCACTGCTGTCACATTTAAAATGTAAATTGGTTATAGTGGGGATCAAACTAGGAATGGCTGCTCATAAAGCGTATGCTCAAACCATTACACTATTGCAATGCGTTTTATGTTGGATGTCTCTTGCTATTTAAGTTCTTGTGCTGTTTAAGCTGGCATAGCTAAGCAACAGCCACACCTGTGCAGCTACACTTCAACTTTATCACATTTATAAAAAAAAAGTTTTGTTGTGTTATTTTATCTATACCCTTCAGAATATCCCTGCTAATGCTAAATCTGTCATTTTATCAGCTTTCTGCTTCATGGTGGGCATACCTCTCAACCTCTTGGAGCAAAAACTCTGGACAAACCCTAAAATGATGGGGGGACAAATAGAGGGACAGATTTTAAATATTGCTCTTAGAAACTTAGTTAATGATAGGTCTTGCATTAGTATGCATTTTCTGAAGGATGTGGCGTCTTTTAAACTCAAATGTTTGTCATTTTATTTAATGACTTCAGTCATCAGCTATTATCCAGAAAGGTACAGATTTTAGGAGGAACACACCAAAAATATGAGACAAAACTGTGGACATTCTGCGAAAATCTGTACAGTTGAGAAATATGTTTAAATCCTGACATGGTGGGGGTGTTATGAGCATTCTCGCTCATTTTAATTGCTAAAAGGCAATTCTGGAGTGCAGGGGCATGTGTATTGTGAGAGCTCTGCTCTCAGACACACCCCCTGCACTCGTACATGGCTCCTTGTTAGTTTAACAGCACAGGCAGTGCGCCTTCATGAATATGCAAGGCGCATTGCTGTGCTGTACAGGAGCAGTCTCTGCCGTGCAGGAATAACTTATTCCTGCACGGCTGCTTGCCGAATCCCAGGGACAGACTTATTAAACAACAACAGCAGAAATCTAAGTGGGTTGGGAAATTTTCAAGGAACATGCAGGCTAGGTACAGAGGCTAGCAATAAAATATAAGCAATATTGTAGCTCTTTCAGAAACTTTAGTTTAATGTGTTAGTGAGAGATGAGGCAGACAGAATTCAAGCATGTAAAGAGTAAGCATAATATAAAAGCATTGAAGCACAAACTGGATCAGCGACAATTCTCTCACTATTGACCTTCTACTATGGTTTAAGGCAGCAGACTATGCAGAAATTTACCAGTCAGCATGTGCCACCCCCCCACCAAACATTTTTTTGCTAAGCTAACATATTGCCTGGTGCAAAAAAAAAGCTATTTTTTTAACTGCTTCAGCTGAAATCAGAAAAATGGTACACTGTTGATGCACAGTTGAGAGCATACCATGTTTGCCATTATATTTTTTTGATTTCAAACCACAGAGGCTTTATTTTCATTTATGTATTTATTTTTCTGTTTTGTGTCAGAAGTCATAATGAGACTCACGGTTAGAGGATCTAGTCAGGTGACCTGATAACCCTAGGATCCTGAGTATCTCTTTAACTGTATCTCTCATTATGACTAAGAAAGTATGGGAGAGGGAGACCGAAAAGAGATTGAATAAAAGGTGTAAAAAAAGAGCATAAGCCACTTGAAGGATGACTATAGGCTACGGTACAGGTTTCTGTGCTATTGACATGTATTAACCCAAGCTGTCATTCATGTTATGTAAAAATATGTTATCGCATCTTGAAGTCCCACTTTCTACAAGTTGTTCACGTGCCATAATTTTAAATGCGGTAGTGCTCATCTTGCTGTTATGAATAAGTTCGATCACACCTATTGTCAAATGAATTCAATACATTTATTTACTTTTTCTACAGCTGTTGGCCCTGGAAATACTCCCTCCTTATTAAATGCACAGTCCAACCTGTTGCTCAACATTCCAGCCCAAATAAAGCAACATGATAAAAAATTTAGGAGCTCTACCTGTTCCTAGATGCAGTTATTTTTATGGCAAAGTGGAGCATACACATAGTGAATGCAAACTGAGTCTTTGCTTTTTTTTTTTTTTTCTTGCACAGAAAACATTTCTCCTGGAAGTTCTGTGGATTTCAGCAGGTAGGTATTTTTTTTATTCCTGGCAGGGTCAAACCAGATACTACGGGTAGCAAAAGGTCTAGGGCTATTTCTAGATTAAATGATTGTTCTTGCTGTGTTGTTTGATGTTATAATCTGGTGCTGCAGGACTAATATGCAGTTGGATGCATCAAGTTGGAATACAAGCTGTAACTACTGATTTTTGTGCAGCAAAACTGCAGTAATATAACCAATATTATTACTTATTTTAATCTCAATAGGTGCTTTAGGTAGGCAATGGGTATAGGGAAAGTTTGTGGATGAAATCTGGCCCTACTATTTTATGTTGTAATTTTGTTTTTACGGGACTAGTGTGTACTTGGATGATGTAAGATGGAAATCAAGTTGTAATTACTGTTTATGTGAAAATATACATTGGTGTAACCAAATTTACTTTTTCTTTTAACCCGGCAGGGCAAATCCAGATATTGTGGATAGCAATGGATATTGGGCTATCTGAAGATGAAATAATTGGCCACTGCTGTTTGCTGTTGTAATTATTATGTTGCAGGAATAATGCTGGACCACAGGTTATTGCCTCTGTTTGCACGAGACAAAAATATATTAATGCAACCATATTTTTTATTGTTGTTTATCTTGACAGAATCAAACCAAATACTGTGGGTATGGGTAGTCAGTGGTGGATATAGGAGTTTTCTTTGGATGAAATGGCCAGCCCTGCTGTTTGCTGTTCTAATTCTTATTTTGCAGGACGTAGATATATATATATATATATATATATATATATATATATATATATATATATATATATATATGTATGTATTTTATATAGGTGAAGTAATCAGGAATCCAAGCCGTGATTATTGTTCTGTAAAATAAAAATATATTAATGTATTTTTTGCTCATGGTTATGATGGCTGTGTATGACTGAAATTATTGTCACTGATGTTTTGTTGTTGTAATTCTAGCTTTACAGGAGTAAGGTGTATTTGGGTGAAGTACAATGAAATAAAAACTATCACTACTGTTTATGTCAAAGAAATACATTAACACAACCATTATTTTTTTTTAACCTGACAGGGTCAAACCAGATACTGTAGACAGACAGTGAGTATGGGGGCTGTCTGTGAATGAAATGATTATCCCTCTGTTTGCTGTTGTTTGTAGGTACATGCTAAGCTAGCTGCCCTTGCAGACCATTTTAAGCCTTGCCAATTTCCCTTTTTGTACTTGAAATAACCTATCTTATTTAGTTATAGATTGGCCTTACCTATCCCAAGGTTAATAATTATATATTACTCCTAATGGGAATAACTGAGATCATACTATACATAATTTATGGGGACCCATGCACGGGATAAAACATTTAGGAGTCCTTTCTGCCATTAGTAGTGCAGGGGGCAATCCAGGGGCTAATATTCTGTTACCCATCATAGACCTGAGTTGCATTTGAAAATAGACAGGGATGAACTTTGTTTTACGTGGATGGGGAGTCTGTTCCACAACAACAGTATCCTCTGTGAGATATACCTTTCCCTCCAAATCATTCTGTTGATGTCTCAGAAGAGGTTTATATCCCTAGACACAGTATTTCTGATGGCATTTGACTTGTTGATGTGCAGTAAATCAATGAGTTTTGGGTCAGGGAATGCCTTGTATGCCAGACAGAGGTCACCACTTAGCAGTTTATAGGATACAAAGTATAGTGACAGGCTTTAAGTCGGCCCATGTAAGACATGTTTAGGCTTTGTATCCCTTCAGTAAGTTATCTCTCTGGGCATTCCAGTTGTTATGTGTCTGGACATTATATTCAATAACTTGCCTAATGAGGGCTGAGTAAATGGGGACAATGACATCCATAGATCTAGGCACAATTCCTTTGCTTATAAGCTGTGCAATATAGAAGGACTCACAACAACAGACACATGTTGGTCAAAAGTTAGGTCACTATCTACATAAGTTCTCAAATCCTGAACAACTTGGTCAACTCGTAGGATTGTATTGCTCTAACTCCATAGGGTAGGTGACTTCCTAAAGGATACAAACAATGCATTTTTGGCATTTAGTTTCAATCCATAATTTTGGCAATAGTTATTTATTTGTCTTAAATAAATAATTATTGCCATAATTTGGCAATAGTTATTTATTTAAGACAAACCTTCCTGCAGAATGGCTAAGTCATTTGGGGATTCATTGACTGCTCTTAGCTTGCAGTCTTCTGCAAACTTAGTCAACCAGAGCCCTTTGGAAATGGCTTTTACTTCAAAAAACTAGATGACAAATAGGACAGGTCCCAGCACAGATCCCTGAGGGACTTCACTGGTGACTGGTCTCTTTGTGGAGGTAACTTCCCATATTTTTATTATCTGAGTCTTATCTGTGAGCCAATTGGCAATCCAGAGGATAACATGGGGTGTTATTCCCAGTTTATTTAGCTTTTCTACTATGCCTGAGTGGGAAATTACATCAAAAGATTTGGGCAAATTAAGATATGTAGCCTTTTGCCTTCACCCCTTGCTTTGGTGAACTTCTCAACTAAAAAAAAAAAAGTTGAATAAGCATGACCTGCGCTTGACCAGTCCAAACATAGATGGGTGGGAGGTTCCCTATGCCCTGATTAATTATCTCTATGATGAAGCTGTTCAGACTTATGTGTCTGTTATTGCCTGGGTCTGTGGAAGGTCTTCCCTTATACAGAGGAATGACTGTAGCTGTTCTCAATTCACTTAGTACAAAACCTCTATGGAGGCTGATATTGAAGTGTTGTTAGGGGTGTGGCTAAATCATGATTCATACTATTTAAGCTGCATACACTTATGCTGTCAGGACCCATCAATGCAGTATTTTTAGCTTTTGATAGCGCCTTTTAGCATTGTAGCTATAGGTGAGCCAGTTTTGGGTATATATTGAGGAAAAGATGGAGGGGAGAGAGTTAGATTTAAATTTATTGGTCATTAGGTTAACTATATCTTCAGCCTAAATGTAGGTAACATTGTTCACAATCAGCTCAATGGATTGCTACATTGTGCTTTTGAGATTATGTGCATAACTAAAAAAATGCCTTGTGATTGTCTTTGGCTTGGTAGATATTTTAGCCTCAAATTTGGCTATTTTATTAAGCTTCTAAGTTGTTTGTTTATTTCAGTGACAACGGAATCTAACATTATGTTATAGGTCATTAGCTACAAAGCTGCATCTAGCTATCTAGAGGAAATAGAATCACTCAGTATTAAACCCAACACCATTTTCGTAGGTGGTCTAAACTATCCAACTATAGACTGGGAAACCTCCACCAGCACTAGTGCATAAGCTCAGAGATTCCTGGACTTTGTCAAAACAAATGCCCTGGAACAATTAGTTACAGAACCCACATCTTGGATCTTGTCCTTATTAATAAGGGAGCATCTTATACAATTTCTTGTGTATCATCATCACTTGTTAGGTCTGACCATAAAGCAATCTCAATGAAATAAAACTGAAACCAAACTTAGTAACTTAGTTGTTTGTGGAAGGTAAATGTATATAGTTGTAATTCTAACGTTTGCAAGACTAATGTGTATTTGAGTAAAACAGGCTGGAATACAAGCCGTGATGACTATTTCTGCAAAACAATAATGCATTAATGCAAAGTTTTATTTTTTTTATGCTGGCAGGGTAAACCAGATACTATAAATAGGCAAGGGGTATGGAGGCTGTGTGTATGAAATGGCTGACCCAATGTTTGCGTTTGTAATTCTGGCTTTTCAACACTAATGCATTTGGATGAAGCAAGCTAGAAGACAAGATGCGACTATGTTTTATTTAGAACAAAAATACATTAATGAAACCCTTATTATTATAATTATAATAATTATTATTATTATTATTATTTAATTCTGTCAGGGCCAAACTAGATACTTTAGGTAGACCATGGGTATGGAGTCTGTTTGTGGATGAAATGATTGTCCCTTGTGTTTTGTTATTTTAATTCTGACTTTGAAGGATTAATGTGTATTTGGATAAAGCAAGCTGGAATGCAAGCTATGATCACTATTTATGTGAAAAATATATTAATGCAGCAAGTATTTTTTTTTATTCTAGCAGGATCAAACCAAGCACTGTAGGTAGGCAATGGGTATGGGAACTGTCTGTGGATTAATTGAATGGCCCCTGCTGTTTGATGACATAATTCCAATTTTGCAAGGCTGCGATGTATTTGGGTGATGCAAGCTGGAAGATGAGCAGTGATTACTGTTTCTATGAAACAAAATGTACATTAATGCAATAATAATTTTTTTTTATCCTGGAAGGGACAAACCAAATACTTTAGGTAGGCAATGGGTATGGAGTTTTTTGTTGATGAAATGATTGGCCCTAAACTATTAGAAGACATGGTTGTGTTCTGCTGAGGAAACCTTTTTGTGTTGTTTTTGAGTAACCTACAGGTGGACGAAGACTGAACTCTTGAGCTGTACTTGCCTAAGATTCAACTTGCCAATGATCAGAGTTCCTCCACAGGAAATCACTGTCCATGAGTTCTTCTGGCAGTGATGACCTTTTTGAGAGAATGTACCCCTTCTTTGAGTTGGTATATATACATTTGGGGTATAGGGGGACTTGTCCCCTGGAAAAAACACATAAAAAGTGTTTTTTTTTTTTTACTTTTTTGCAAGGAATGCAGTTTGGGGATTCCAATCCTCTCTGCATTCAGTTTCGCCCCTTCATTGTGGAAACACTGTTTGTTGTTGCACAAATTCAGTGGGATCTTTACTGATTCACCTAAATGTATGTGCTTCTGGATTATATTTGATATTGCACTGACATTAATGTAGCTATTGGGTTACATTTCTCTCTGATGTTTTACGGGGATTACATTTGTTTTCATAACAGCATATAACTAAACCGAGTATTTGCTTTTTGGGATTTTTTTTTATAATATGTAGTTCCCTAACCTGTGGTTTTATTTATTTAGTTATTTATTTTTGTTTCATTATTTACTGTCTTTCCATAAATAATTACTTGCTTACAAAATTGTTTGCATTTGCTATGGCACTCGCTGTGGTGATATTGCCTTCACTGGGACTCTCACTAGGCTCTCATAATGCAAATGGAAACTATGCCACTGTGGGAGTGGACCTTGACTTGCCATGGGTAACCAGGTTTCACCTGGTTATTCTTTAAAATAGCTGGTACTGTCTGTAAATTTGCTATGTGCTGGACAGGAGTTACCTACTTCCACTAACACAGCCGCACACCAATGACGTGCTACAGAATATATATTGTCTCTTCATATGTGCTGTCACAGCATCTTAAGGTGATTTTTCCACCCCCCCCACACCAAGTGTTCCACCCTTACCCCACAATGGTGTACTTTCCATACTGTACCTTCTCTTCTGCAAATTCCTGGATCTGCCACTGCCAGTAACGCTGTTTATGGAAAAAATGCAGTAATAAATGATTAAGGCAGAAAATCGGTAGTAAGAATGTGGTTTTACCACAACTATGAATTAAACAACTAGACCTTAGCTCAGCAGGGTTTAAAATACAAACAGATAGCTTTTACAAAGTAATTCTACTTGTGGAAACAGAAGTGCAGAATAACTAAGGTCCCTGAACAAACTAAAAAATGTAATCAGATGGAACAGAGCAGAAAAGTACAAAGTAGTACAACCCCACAGGTCACAAGTGCACATAAATACTTAAGCAAAATTGAAATAATCAAAATAATTTAATTCTCTTTACATTTTTTTAGAAAAGTCAGTTACTCACAGTTCCACACCTCTCCGAGTCTTGGATAAATGACAGAAGGTAGAAGCCTGGAAGAGGATAGCAGTTTTGATGGACATGGGAACAATATCAGGATCAGATAAAGTACTTTTATACAAATATGTATGATTCACAGAGACTTTATAAAATCTGTTTGGCTTCTTAAGATCCAGAGTTTGAGAGTCAAAGGCCTGAGAAGCAGATGAAAATGTATTCAAGAGGGCAAGTAAATCAGAATGGACTGCAGAAGGCCTGGGTGAGTCCATTTGCAAGAGTTCATAATATCTTTTTTAAACTTCAGAAACCTGGGATCAGTCCTACTTAAATTGTTCCATCATGAGGACCAATGTACCCCCAAAGAATAATTCTTTAAAAGCAGAATCAGGAGACAGTGAGCCTTGTTCATCAGACCCCAAGGCGAGAGAAGAGTAGATCTGTGAGGAACACGTCAAGAACTCTTCACTGGAATCCAACTCTTCATCAGAAGAAGCAGAATCCCTAGACCTTCTAGAAAGGGTGAAAAACCAGGGAGCAGAAGCAGGGACACACCACCCTTGTGAGGGCTTCAGGGCAATAAGGGCATTGAACATCCTATGTGTAAATGCTTGACACTCTTTATGAGGATCCTTAGCCACAGAAGTGACATGTTTGACTTTGTATTTCTTTTTTAAAGAAACATTTGCTTTACCAAATTTAGGAGATTCAGACCCCTAGCTAGATCCACTGATGGTATCAGACACCTCTTCCCTAACTAATGTTTGGAGAATCCCCTTAGGTCCCCATGCGATAATCAGCCATGGTTCTTCCTGTCCATCTGCACTAGATGTATGCACAGCTTTGGTGGATGTGTGGGTTGACAGCTCTTGCTGACATCCAATTTGGTTAAAGCAGAGGCAACTTACAGTGGCACTGGACAGTCTTCGGGTTTTTCATCCAATCCAATGTCAATATCTGGTGGAGGATGGACAGCAGAATCAGTAAGTGCCTTCTTGGCTTTTTTCTTAAGTGGCAGCTAAACTTTGCAACAAGCAGATTCAGCTTTAGACACTTGTTTTCTAAATAAATAGAGACAGACAGCAGATGACTGTAGAGTGTCTTAGGGAGAAATGCCTGAGAAAACTTACCCTGTGTAGGGTTGTATGTAGCACCCAAGCAAAAATGGCACTTCTTTATGGGAAATCTGACTGCACACTCACATTTTCCCCTTCCTGGATGATACGAAAATAAACTACAAGGAAGAAAAAAGAAAGGGAGAACCCCCTATAGGTCACTTATCTTTAGAAGGATTGTTAGCTGAACCAACTTGCTGAACAGCATGCAGACCAAATTCATAGGCAGCATTCAGACTGGTAGCAAAGAATTTCTGAGGATTAGGCATCCATACATCATATATGAACCTTACGCCTTGCACATAGGACATACTTCTGGCATACAATGCCTGGAAGATGCAAAGAATTTGTTATGCTGGCCAGATGTTCAGCTATCTTTGCTCTAGTGATAAGGGAGTACATCTTCAGTTCTTGTATCTGCTAATAGGATGTACATCCAGGAGAGCCCATATGCATTCAGATGATGTTGGTTTTGGTGGTGCACTGTTTTAAACTGGAATTCTTGTAATGTCAAAGCTCACATGTCTATCCTGGAATTGTAGTCTGCCTGTCTATCTGTAGAGCATTTGAAGGGGTGCATAGTCTGTATCCAATCAAGTCTGTGTGTCCAAGAGATATTACTTAATGGTAAATAAGTCCCATTTAATAGCCAAACACTTTTGCTTAATGCTGATAACACCATTTAGCATTGGTTAAGTTCTGGCTGATTTAACAGATCAGATATTCATTCCCTTTGGTTATGTGTGATAGTACTGCTCCTAAGCCTTTGTCTGTGACATATGTGAGCACTGTGAACTGTTTAGAGATGTCAGAATATAAAATACTTTTGTTGAATGTCTGGTCTGTTTCGCCAGTCCATTTGGCATTCAGAGTTCCCTCCCCTTTATTCAATCTGCCAAGGATCCTGTTTCAGCAACAGATTTTATTGCCAAATTTGTGGTAGTAGATGGCCAATAATAAAGGACCTAAACTTGCTTTGTGGTGCTAGGTATGAGCCAGTTATGTATGTACTTCATGTCTTCTACCTGAGGTTTTACTATCTGTTTTCCTATCGTACAGTCCAGGCATATCTAATTGTTTGTTAAACTAGATTTTTATAAGGAATTTAGAAGAACTCAGATTTTGGCAAGTTGACTTTTCCAGTCTTCAGAAAAAATAACTACATCATTAAGGTGAGCTGCTGCATACCTGGTATGAAGTGTAAAAATATTACCCATAAATCTCAGAAATATTCCTGGTATCCGATGAAGGTGACATTGTATAATCTCACAATGAAAAAGGCCATCAGGCCTGGAGAATGTTTTTATTTTTCACTCAGCCAAAAGATTTACTAAAGATTAACCTACAACCCTTAGTGTAGTCCAACATGGAAATAAATCTAGCCATATCATATTTTTAAATCTATTCATCTTGGCATGCAGAAGGAATTACATTTGGATGTGCTACTTAGTTTTGTGAAGTCAATGCAAAATCTTATGCTCCATTATGATTGGAAACCAGGTTAATGGGGCCATTCCAGTCACTCTGTCATTCATCTATGATGCCCACCGTAAGCATCCCCTATACTTCATTATTTACTGCTTGCCATTGGGATTCTGATATTCAAAACCGTTTTAGATTTATTATGTCACAAGAGACAGTCTCAGTATTATGATAAATTAAGTTCTGCCACACATTTGCAAAAAAAAAAAAATTCTGTTCCTTTGCACGATTCTTTAACTTCCAATTTATATGTCACTGATGATGTTTATATCAGAATATGCTGTGGGTTTTTTTACGTTCCAACTGAACATAAGCCACTACAGAAATTTCATATTTGTTCCAGGGCTTCAGCACATTTATGTAATTTATCTATTCCCGCTTTCCTTTGCCATTTTGTACTTTATTACACTTACTCTCTCCATCACTTCAAAATGGCTTGCCACTAAACAAGGAAGTTGTTCTTGACAGTGAATATAAACATTTCCATTGTATGCTCTCTGTTGGGCTTCTGTTCTCTTTCCATATGTTTGCTAACAGTAGGCATTATAGCTATCAGTATATCCTACAGTGCTGTATAATATCCTATTTCACTTCTAAAGGGAATGAATTCTTCTAATATTTCCCTTGCTGTGTTTAGCAAGGTTTACAGATGTTTGCCATACAATAGCGCAATAGGGGTAAAGCCATTTGAGGCTTGAAGTATTTTTCTTACAGCAATGAGAAGGTATGAGAACAGCTGGCTCCAATTTTTCCCATCTTTTTCTGTAGTTTTATGAGGCATGGATTTCCGTTTTTGTTTGTGCTCTACTAGCCCATTTGTTTAAAGGTTGTGTACAGAGGTTCTCAATTGTTTCACCTTAAAGAACTGGCAATTTTGGACATGAATAGATTATCTTTATCCATAAGGATTTCTTTGGGAAAATCCTGCCCAGTCATTGTTATATTGTGCACCTGACTTTGTGGTCATTCACACTTCACTTACTCCTCCTATAGCACTGCTGCTGATGTCACTCACCTTCAAAGATACCTTTGGAGAGCTCACTAACACTTAAGCTCCATGGTGCTTGTGATAACTGTGTAATACTGTACTGTAGCAAACTAGTTAGGTAGGAGTTTTAATCCTGGTGTTGGTAATTGTGAAAATGTTTGTGTGAGAGAGTGTGTGTGTCTTTGTAGGTACCTGATTTTGTGGTCATTCACACTTACTACACTTCCCTTACCCCTCCTTTAGCACTGCTGCTGATGTCACTCACCTTCAAAGATAGATTTGGACAGCTCTTCAACATATAAGCTCTGTGACGCTTGCGATAACTGTGTAATACTATAGTGTAGCAAACTGGTTAGGTAGGAGTTCTAACCCTGGTCCTAGCAATTGTGAAAATGTTTGTGTGAAAGAGAGAGCGTGTGTATGTGTGTGTGTGTGTGTGTGTGTGTGTGTGTGTGTGTGTGTGTGTGTGTGTGTGTGTGTGTGTATGTGTGTTTTGTAGACACTTGATTTTTGTGGTCATTCACACTTACTACACTTCCCTTACCCCTCCTTTAGCACTGCTGCTGCTGATGTCACTCACCTTAGAGGTATGTTTGGACAATGGTCTACCTGTAATCTCGGTGGCATGTGTGATAAATGCGGAACAATGTCATAACAATAACTACATAAGTAGGGGTTTGAATTTCATTCTTGGCAAGTGTTTGTGTGTGTGTACATATATTGACATGTATATGTCCGTACCTTAAAGATTTTGGTCCCATTTACACACAGTACACTTCTCAATGCCTGAATTTAGCAGTCCTGCAGATATCATTTACCTTAGAAGTACCTGCTGGAAGCCCTAAATCATGTAAGGTTAGTGGTGCATGTGGTAAATGTGTAACCATAATGGTCTGAAAACATAGTTAGATAGAGGTTTAACCTCACTTCTGGCAAATGTCAATGTGTGTGTAGGGTAAAACATCTTGTGAAATCTCTCACCCCCTACATCACCCAATGCCAATGTTTTCAAGGGCTGGTGATGTTCCTCACCTTAGAAGTACCTTGGGACAACATCCATCCTGTAAGCTCTGTGGCATGTGCAATAAATGTGTAGCAATGTAGTAGCAATACATAGTTAGGTAGAGGTTCAAAACTCAGTAGTAGTGTGTGTGTGTGTGTGTGTGTGTGTGTGTGTGTGTGTGTGTGTGTGTGTGTGTGTGTGTGTGTATGTCTGTCATCAGTACCGTGTGTGGGTGTTGATGTGATTGTGCAATAACAGGATCCATTGGGAGGTGGGTTTTGCTAAATTATTATATTGAGGACCCAGTATATGTCCCACTGTCCACATTACAAGGCCAACAGTTATCAAACACGGTAGAGGTTGGAGTAGACAATTCACAGCCCTAAATGTCTAGTGCCATGTGCAATGACTATGTGACAGTATGGATTAGTGAACAATATAGGCAACACTTCTAATACTCAGAGACCATTCTCCACCCATCGATCATACACAAACACACTTGGCTATGCAGCAACCACTATATCGGTAGTTCTCCTGCAAATTGCCTCAGAGATAGTACCAACTTTGTGATTGCAGTGGACTACATGCCTGTCGACCACAACAGTGCCACTGACATCAGAAAGTACTTTGATGTGTTATATCACCTGACCAAGTGTGTGTTATCCAGCAAGTAAAGGGACACGACACCCTGTTCCATCCCCTCAGTAGCCCAATCAATGTGTACAGTGGCCCTTTTACCATGTTCCCCACTGGATGCCTGCAACAACTGTAGAGTCTGCAAACGTAGCCCACAAAGGGAATACCATGTCTTATACACATGCCCTGTATGGACAGATGCCAATAACTCCAATGAATCCCCTAAAGGGCCCATCTATATACCGGAAGAATGCAAAGTACCTGTAATCACAGCTGCACAGGTAAAAAACACACTCTCCAAAGCCAAGAACATAGCATACATGGAACCTGACAACATCCCAGGCTGCATTCTACATGAGCTACAGAACGAAGTGGCACCCCACCTATGTACCATGTTCAATCATAGCCTCACCTCAGGCTTTGTTCCCACTGAATGGTGCACAGCAACGGTTATCCCACTCCACAAAGGGGGAGCCACCATGGACCCCGGGAACTACCACCCCATTAGCCTGATGAGCCTGGTCTGCAAAGCTATGGAGTGTATCATCATGGAACTTATAAACAATGACATTTATAATCTCCAAACTCTGGACCCTACCCAGTTCGGGTTTGTAAAAGGCAGATCATGTCTCCTAAACCTGATAGACTTCTTTGAAGCGGCCACCAAAGCTGTAGATGAGGGTAAGGTGGTACACACAGCCTATCTAGATCTCGCCAAGGCTTTCAACACCATCTCCCACTCTGGAATTATAGACAAACTCACTAAACTAGGTATAAATCCCTATGTCACAAGATGGGTTGCCAACTGGCGCACTGACCGAACCTACACTGTGAAAGTAGCAGACTCTAAATCCAACTTCAGACCAGTGACAAGTGGAGTACCACAGGGTTCAGTCCTAGGTCCTCTCCTGTTTATTATCTACTACTCTGAAGTACAGGCTAACACAGAAGGTCTTTGGCTAACACAGTTCGCAGATGACTGCAAACTAGGAGCCATAATCAAATCTCCTAATGATGTGGACATCCTACAAAAGGGCCTCACTGAGACAGATGCCTGGTGTCAAAGACATGGTCTCAAGCTCAATGCCAAAAAGTGCATTGTCATCCCTTTTGGTAAAAACTCTGTACCCATGAACTACCACATAGGTGGTAGTCAACTTAACACCGAAAGTGTAATAAGAGACCTTGGGACACAGGCGGACAGTAGTCTCTCCTTTGATAATCACATCACCACAGTAGTCAGGAAATCCTTCTACATGGCACACCTCATCACAAAAGGTTTCTCATCCAGGAAAAAAGAGGTCATTGTTCCCGTGTACTCATCACTCATTAGACCCATTATAGAGTACAACACCCCTTTTGGTATGTACCTTACAAGACATCTACAACAACTGGAAAGGCCACAGAAATACCTCACAAAGAGGATTACGGGCCTTAGACAGATATCCTATGCAGACCGTCTCAAAAAACTCCAGCTTTACTCTGTCCCATATCACCTACTCAGAGGCGATCTCTGCCTAACATACAAAGCTATGTCAAACCCAGAGCTGTTGGACATGCTCCACATAAAGAAATTACAATCCCTCCGAGCTACACGCTCTAGGGACCTAAACCTTGTCACCACAATAAACAGAACATGCTGGAGGGATAGATTCCTGTCTCAGAGACTTCTCATACTCTGGAACAAACTACCTATCTATATCAAACAAAGCTCCTCATTAGCACTCTTCAAGAAAAATCTTGATAATTGGATGGGAGATAGGAAATTCACCCCAGGGATCACTTCTGTGGTTCTGCTTGACAGGGGCACAGGAAAATAATTTTCTTGGGAGGCAAAATCCAGGGAACCGTTTGGCTAGGCTTATATAGGCCCTAGGGGCAATAGCCTAATACCTACCTATGAACCTATATCATACTGTCTATGTAGCTGCAATCACTACCTCAGTTACATAGCCAGGTCTCAACAAACGAGGTCAGGAATGCTACTTCTGAATATATCAATCTGTCTACACAACATGCCTCAGAGACCTGAAGCACACTTCCACACTTCAAAGAACATGCATGTGGGATATGTGCACAACCCAGACACTGTCCATGTTATGGAATATAAATCACATACATATGAAGCAGTGCACATCACTGGCCACCCACAATAGAAATCTGGATGAGTGGATGGGGAATACAATACCCACCCTTGGGGACCACTCCAGTGACTATACTCCTAAGCCACATTGGGAACTAATTTCACATGCCCCGATGCCAGGGTATTCCCTTGGGCTAGTCTTGTAGAGCCTTCAGGCCAATTCACCTACTACATACCTATGAAGCAATGAACCTATGGATCTCAGTACTGGTGTGTGTGTGTGTGTGTGTGTGTGTGTGTGTGTGTGTGTGTGTGTGTGTGTGTGTGTGTGTGTGTGTGTGTGTGTGTGTGTGTGTGTGTGTGTGTGTAGTAATCTCAGTGTGTTTGGTTGATGAATATCCCCTGTGGCTGTGGTTATTAGCAATCAGAGGTGTGTCCACACCACAACACATACCATTCTCCATTCTACAACAGATGTTGTAAATCAATATATACTTATGTACAACCCTCAGCCCTGCAATCTGTGAGGCATATGCAATCACTGTGTTAAAGACCGGGAATTTATGTGCACATACTGTACTCTGCCTATGACATGGTGGATATGTTACCATACTGCCATACCCGGTGCTCTTGCTGCAGGGCCACATCCTGGTGACACACAGACACCTAGAATGGAAATGGGATACAGCATGTGGGAACATATTCAGTCAGCACTTCACTTGTGGGGGGAGAGAGGGGTAAAACTGGCACTGAATGTGTTGCCAAGACTGTGGCCAATATCTGTTGTTTCAGGATAGGAATTAGCATGGTACAGTAACTCACAGCACTTGTGTTTAATGTTGCGGAGGTTGTTGATGTAACTATCAAAGGCTGTTGTGACTGTTGTCAGTGTCTGCTGAATGGCTGCCATCAGAGATGCCTGTAGGGAATTCCATGAGGGATCCAAAGTTGTGTCTGAGGCTAATAAGGGAGTTCAACAGTCATGGGACACCACCTTTCTCTGCAACAGTGTCCTCCTTCTGATGTACACTTTAGTAATGGCAGGGGACCATTACATTATCTCCTAGTGTTTGGAGGACAGTGTCAGGGTTCTGTTGGCTCTGGCTAGTACCATGCATTCATGTACCTGTTTGTACAGTGCCTGTGTGTATGATTGCACAGTCATGCAGCTATTTCCCATTGCCATGGGTGCAGTGAAGACATCCACCCCTGTTTTCATGGTTGCAAAGTCAGCTTTGGAGAGGTTTTGCAAGGTGGTTACCTTTGTGGGGGGTGTGGCTGACATATTGAGTTCCATGTTGATTACAGCATGTGTGAATCTCACCAGCTAAGGATTGACAGCTGTGGATGAGCAACAGTCCCATATTTAAGGAGTCAACACAGGTCAAGGTTGTTGCATCCACTACCGGTGGTCAGTACGAGCGGGTCCGGGGCAATGGAAATTATGAATCCCAGAAGTGTTGGGCTACTGTACTGTCACTTGGCTATTTTCCCCAGGAGATGGAGGGGTAGTTGAAGACTCATACTTTATCAGTGTTGCATTGGACAATCATAGATGGCAGGGTGTTGAGGAATGTGCATTGACAGTTGAGGGACATAGATGTGGACCCATAGCAGGCTATGGTCTGGATTGCACTATTACCCCAAGGCAGTTGCATCAGAAGTATCTCCAATGCATTATGATGGGAT
Organism: Protopterus annectens; assembly: GCF_019279795.1. Lineage (NCBI taxonomy): Eukaryota > Metazoa > Chordata > Ceratodontiformes > Protopteridae > Protopterus > Protopterus annectens. Next base: position 493,019,732 of record NC_056738.1, read on the forward strand.
ACTAGTCTGGAGGTGTTCCTAGCCATAATGAATATGGAGACAACATGACCTGTGGAGGTGTGGTGTGGTCCATGTTTGGGGGCTGACAGCTGTGGAATGCATCATAGCCTGATACTGCAGGTCTGCTGTCTGCTGCTGTGAAACACTTCTCCATTACAGCAGACATGTGTCCTCCACCACAATGACTGCTATGAGTGACTGCATCCTGACAGATGTCTACTGTTGAGCAGCATGACCCTCAGATTGCATACATCTGTAGCTGTTATGGTGGTAATAACATTAGAAGCACTGCCACATAAAGCATCATAGGGGTGGCAAGACACTTAGCCAGTACCTGAAAGCCTAGCAGTGACAGATGTAGGACATCTGTGGCAAGTCATTAGGTTATGTCAATCATGTCATCCCAATCAGAGAGGTACTGGATCCCTGAGAATGACACATAACATGTAAGCCAATGTTGCAGTCAGTCATCTGTTGATAGTACAGCAGCAACATTCTGGGTGACAGTGGTACCCTGCCCAGGGCTACTGTCACACCTGCCTGGACCACATAATCTGAGATTTCAACCATGTCTCTTGTCATGTAGTCCAGGGAGGTGTGTCCCAAGTCATTCACACCCACATGGATACAGAGTGATACTCATAGTTGTGGAGTGCCATGAATGGCTGTGCCATGTGTTGGATGCTGGCATGTGATAGATATTTGGCTGTCACCTGCTCCATATTCAAGTTAGTGACTGGGATATGTGTGTGCCTCAGTACTGAGTTACCCATGATCACTCTATTGTGCAAGGTGGTTAGCCTTAGGAGCTTAGGTTGAGGGGCACACTGTGTAAGTTAAATTTGTGTCCCTTGGTATGTGCCATGTTGTGGTGTCTGAGTGGGTGTGTGTCTTGCTGGTCTGTGCTGTTTGGGTAAATGTTCATTGAGTGCCTCTGGGAATGTGGGTGTGTGGCTTTTCACTGTATGTCATGGCTGTCAAAGTGGATGTCATGGTGAGCTACGTGTTCCACATGGTGTGGTGCCGGTGTTGATCTTATCCTCTTGACCTGCTAGTCCAGTCTTTGCAGGAGAGTGCACATGTCCACACTGGGTGATATAGTGGTAACCCTCACAGGTCTGAGTGTTTGGAGTTTAGAGGGGGGGTTGTCTGTGTACATGAAGCAGTTGCAACAGTGCCTTAGAATGAACAAGTGCTCCAGGTTAATGGGTGAAAGCACAGATAACCACCCTTCAAACATGCCAGGAGGAGTGGACATAGCTAGTAAGTACTGGGGCTACATCTGTGATGAATAAGTACTGCTGACAGCCCCCAGGTGTGTCACACTTCTTGATACAATAACCTGATGAAGTGGCAAGCCATAATGCTAGTTGAAGTGCAAGACAGGAAGAACTAGCATGATGTATGGGTGGAACAGAAGGAAGACTGTCTGGCACCTATAATATTTTCCACAGCTGTGCAGTTATCAGCATTTGTGGCCATGTGAACGTTCAGTAAGCTCTGTAGCATGTGCTGTAACTGCGTAACACTATAGAAGACATACCTAGATAGGCAGGACTTCTAATCCCAATACTGGCAAGTGTATATGTGTGTATGTATGTGTGTGTGAATCATGTACTGTTTGGCTTATACCATTTTGACCTGTGTACTACCCTTTACACTTCCCTTCACTCCAATTTAGTAGTCCTGTTGATGTCCTTCACCGTAGAAGTACCTTTGGAATAAGTGGAAATGTACAAGCTCTGTGGCACATCTGATAACTGTGTAGCACTATAGTAGGGATACCTAGATAGGCAGGAGTTCTAATCTTAATGGTGGCAACTGTCTGTGTGTATGAGGATCATATCCTGTGTGGTTTATACCATTTTGATGTGTATACCATACATGGATGGTGGCCACCTCCCACTGCCATTACTTTATATAGTGTAATAACAGCATCTGCCTCACATGCAGCAGATTAAACCATTGTACAGTCGTCTGTACAGATGTGTCTGGATTATCCAAATGTTTGCAATCTATCCATGGTCCGAAGTGGTCTGTGTGCCTTAACAATGCCCACGTATGTGATATTATAGCCAAATAGACCACAGTGAGTGCACTGACACATATGGCAGCATGAGATATCATACCTGACTGCAACATCATGCTGATATGACATCTACTAATGAACTGTTCCTGTTATGGGTCACAGTAAAGGCTGTAAGACGTGTGAACTGTCATATTGTGGTCCTGATTAGTATGTAAAAGTAACACCTTGCATCTTAAGAGGGGTGTGTACACAATTTATATCCACTGTATACCACTAATGTGTCATGCATGACCTTACCTTAGACCATTTGTCCTTCCCATTTTGCTGGCCTCTGTCCAGATGTCTTGGCACTGACAAGTTGTGTAGTATCACAGCCCCATCCCCTGAGGCAGTTCCACCTGAAGGTGGTGCAGGATCAGCAGATGAGGAGGTCCCAGGGTGGGTCCCAGACATGCTGGGGCCTGGTGCCATGTCCAGATGAAGAGGGAGAGGTGGATAAGTGGGATCATGCTTCCCTGATGTGCTATAGTGTTGCAGTTTTAGAACAGATGTTGGTTAGTAATGGTAAACACATTCCCGGATTAGTTATAACGACATGCATGAGTATTCTCATTAACCCAAAATAACAGATTTGAAACATTTGCATAGCAAGCAGAACACATGCATATATTGAACCACAGTGGGCATTACACTGGCATGCAGGTTACAATGATAGCAACAGGCCACCAATGATAGTATTTGAACAGGAAACATTAATTGGAATACATTTCAACATTTGTAAAACAACAGGACACATCCCAACAGTAGGTTTGGTGGAAAACATACCCATTCATTTATGTGTTTACATTATTGGTGAAGATATGGATAGAGAGAGATGTCAGTTAACAAATGTAGATTCTTGCAGTGGTCACAGCTTGAATGATCATTGCTCTACTCATTACTCTACAGGTATTATTACAACTATAGCCTTGGGTTGGGCAGTGGTATATTTGTACACAGTACAATTACAGCCTTCTTATAGCTACTTTACACTTTCTGTTACCTTGAAGACCTGTGGAGGGAATGTTTGTTAATACTACATGACTGTTTCTACACATATTCATATAGCCAGGGTTACATATGTGCACTCATACTGTGTGTGTGTGTGTGTGTGTGTGTGTGTGTGTGTGTGTGTGTGTGTGTGTGTGTGTGTGTGTGTGTGTGTGTGTGTTTGCTACTGACATACTCTGCCTTGATTTCTATTGAGTCACCCTGGTTGTTGGTAGCAGGGGCCAGTAGCTTTGACAGCATGACACTTTTGAACATTTCTTGGGAGAGACCACTTGGTGTATGCATGTATCTTGCTGTCATTTGCAGCCTTGGAGTTGGACTGTGGGTGTTGGACACAGTATTACTACTGGCTTCTTATAGGTACTTTATACCTTCTTTCACCTGGAAGATCTGTGGAGAGAATGTATGCTGACACTACCTGATTGTTTCTATACATATTCACAAAATGCTACTTGAAATTATGCATACAGCTTATTACCACTCCCAGGATTCATACTGTGGCAGTTTCTGTTAAAAATACAACATGTTGTTGTATTTCATCAGAACGAGCAATTATGAAACTGCTGTCACTTCCTTGAATGTTTTCTTTCTAATTCTCTCTTGGTTGTGCAATCTGACCTTGTGATTACAACATTCTTTTATATACATTCTTATACATACCTTTTGACATAGCATAGTGTGGGAAACAGTGTTCGACACAACATTACTATTCTGATATTAGATCTTGGTGCATGAAACTTTCCAGTCATACAATACCAGAGTAAACACAACCAGTCTAGGTGTTCACTTTTATTGACAGGTAATTACACTTTTATTGATATATGACCTATATGTCAGTATTACTCTCCTACTGGCTTCTTCAGTCACTAAAAACCATACCCGATTTTAAATACTGCAAGGTGACCTTCTACTAAGTTTTATTTATTTGCCCTATATAATACCAGCTAGATTGTTACTCACCAGCCTCGCGACACAGCCTTTGCAGCCTGCTGGGGTGGGCTTCCAAGTTCACAGCCCTCTCTTCTGCAGCTGTACAGGAGGTAAGAGAAAAACATTTATGCATACCTATCTATCACATGCACAGGCTGAACTTTGGAGAACACTTATTTTGACTAATACTTACACATGGCTGGAGCATTCCCCACCTGGGTATCTTGGACCCACTGGTACAAAAGTTCCCTCTTTCTCCACTTCCAGTCAGCAAAGTGGTGCCGGACCTGCTTACCAGTCCAAGGGATGCCAGTGTTAGTGGAGAGATCTTAGGCAAATCGGTCCCAGGCCTCCACTTTGTAATGGTAGCCCTGGTATGGTCCTGCAGCAGTCACCATTCATGGTCTTTAATGAGGTGTCTAACCATGACCCTGGACTCCTGAATGCCCCAGTGCTGCACCCGAAAGCACACACCTTCACCAACACCTGCCATAGTGCCTACAGTGGAGAGCTACAACTGGTTATGAGCTGTATTCCTACCTGCGTGGTTTAAATAGGGCTAATTTCTCACCTTTTACCATGATTGGACAGTTTTGAAACTGCTGAGCTAAGCTAAGCACCAGGCAAACCTGCTTAGCTAAGATAACTATTTCTTGTAGATGCTTAGCCCTGCTTACTAGTGTGCAAATCTGCTTAGCTATGATAAATCTTGCTTAAACTTTAAATCTCATTGACACCTCATGTTTAGAGCTGCTACACTACCCTGGTTGGCATATACATAATAATATTTACTACCTATTTATGAAAAATACATTCTAGTTGTGTTTCACATATGAAATTATATGGACTGCTGTGGGGCTTAAACTATGACTGACTGCCTGTTAGGCGAACGCTCTAACCATTACACTCTTCCAGTTTCATTACTACTACTATTGTGTATATTTCTATTTAGCTTCTTTTTTGATGTTTAAACTTTGCTATGCATAGCTGCGCAATGGGCAAACCCACACAACTATGCTTAAACTTTATTGCACACAGGAAAATAATATGGAATATATTTTAAATTTTGCTGTTTGAGACTTAGAACATTGATAGAATGACAGGCTTTGGATTAGCATGTATTTTCTGAGGATGTAGAGTCTTAAACTCAAATATTTGTCATTATTTAATGACTTCAATTCACAGCTATTTGAAGGTGCTGATTTTAGGGGAACACACCACAAATATGAAACAGTAATCTGGACATTCTGTAAAGTTGGGAGGTATGGCTGTCTCTTATTTTCTCCACAGACACTGAAGTGTCCGTGGAGACTGTTATTCATTTTGAATTACCGAATGGCAATTCTCAAGTACAAAGGACATGTGTATCGTGATAACACTGCTCTCGGACACCCCCTACACTCACACACAGAACCGTGTCTGTTTTAGAGCACGGCAGCACGCCTTCATACATATGCATGGCGTGCTGTCGTGATGCACGGGACTGGTCCCTTCCATGTAAGAATAAGCTATTCTTGCATGGAAGTTTGCTGAATCCCACTGAAAGGCTTGCTCAGTGGCTGCACTCCAGGTATTACTTCTTTCCTTGTGATTAAGTAATTGCTGATTGGTACTAGTAGCCAAATTTTTTAGGTGATGATTGTTATCTGAAGTAGCAGCTGCATGACTTTCTGACATTTGCTTTAGATGGTGCCCAGTGTCTATGGTGACCTTTGCTAAGATATTTATTACTGCCTCTATTTTAGGGCCAAACATAGTAGTTGTAGCCCACAGAAAGGTACAACTGACAATTCATAGGTTCATAGATTAGTACTAGGCTAACTGCCTTTGTGGACCATTTTAAGCCTAGCCAATTATCCCATGTGAGAATCAAACCTGTACCTTGTGTCTGTAAAGTAAACACCTTAACCATTATGCCAACCTCCCACCAGTACACATTTGTACCACTTTAAAGATGAAGTACATTACAGTTCACAAACCGTAAGCTGTAGTGTTCCAAGGTGTTATATTACAATATGGTCGTTCCCTCAGTCACTTGGGAGTGTATACTCCCTCCCCCTTGACAATGCTAAGTACAATCTCCATATTTTTCTGGAACACACAGTGTAGCACTTTCAAGTCTCCAGTGTGTGTGATTCCTGCTACACTGGTGGATACACCAAGTAAATGTTAGCTCATATATACCAAGCTGTGTTATTTTTCCAGTTCATGCACTGTAGGTTGTAAGTGCAAAAACATTTCAGCTAATTACCTCACAAACAGAGAGAGAAGCATCCCCTGCCACCCTTAATAATGCATGCTAATCCTAATCTTTCCCTGACAATAATTCTAATTGTGCATCATAACTATGAAAACCCTTTCCATAACACTACCACTATTCAGACAATTTTGATCTGAATGGTTAGACATTATTATGCTTTGTAGAATGGAAAAGGAAATTATTTTAATTTTTTTGATCTATGGGATTTCTGATTTATTTTATAGCTGAAATTAATACTTTTGTTTGTTTCAGTCATCTTTTTTGTGTCAGCCATAGCCATTTAACATGTTGAACATTCATGATATAATTGCATGTACACACATGTGCTTTTTGCAATGTGTGCAGGTGCACATGCATGTCCATACATTTGGTGTGTGTGTGTGTGTGTGTGTGTGTGTGTGTGTGTGTGTGTGTGTGTGTGTGTGTGTGTGTGCCTGCATGCATTTGCTTTGTGTGTGTATGTGAGAATAAACAATGAAAGTCTACCACCATGTGGTGTCTCAGAGGAACAGAGGGGCAGAGATGAAGATATAATTATGTTTTAATTGTAGTTAATGAAATATGTTTTATGTAGTATAGCTTCAGAGATGAAAAAGTTTGCTTGCATGTCAGATTAAAAACATGATGGGTAAGGTATTATTCTGAAGCTAACATCAATGCAAGAAAATCTGCCCTGCACTATGATGGAGGGTGCTAGAAAGCCCAGCAAAGATGGTTGCCTACACCCAAATCTCTGGGCAGGGCCTAAGAAGATATGTAAGCAAGAAGAAAAGGAGGAACAAATGTCTACTTTTAAAGCTGAAAATAAGGACGAAACATGTATTTTGTTTGAAAGGTAATCCAGCAGGCCAAGATGTGAGCCTCTTGAAAAAAAAAAAAACAATAAAACAGCAAAAACAGAAGATGATTTATTAGAAGATAAAGCAGCAATTAAAAGTGAGCAGCAGGAAAATATTCACACACTACAGGAACTAACAGACATAAAAAGATGTGAATAACTAATTGGGTGATTTTGAAAATCACTCACGGAGGAGTACCATCAGGTTAATTGAAATAAAAGAGAGAGTGAACAACTGTGAACTGGAGCAATTTGTAATGCACCTACAATATGACAGATTTTAGATACCGTGAAAAAAAAAACCCACTAATAGAGAGGATACACAGAGTGGGACACTGGGAAACAGCAGCAGGAAACAAATCCAAGCAAGTTTTAGCATATATTTATTCCTTTGTTATAAAAACTGAAATAATAAGGCAAGCAAACACACTAAAACGTTATTTCAATTGCAGAGCTATGCATAAAGCAGGTCAGGCATTACTCAGACGCGATCTATAAAAGAAGGAAAGTTATGTCAGAGGTGTTAAATGAACTAATAATGAACGGAACAGCTGTGTGGCTGAAATACCCTGGAACTATTGCGGAAGGGGAATGATTTAGCCTACACAATCTAGAGAATGTTCAAGAGATTAAACAAAGGTATCACTGACAGCTAAAATATCCAGAGGATAGAAATGTGAATAGCTTGCAAGATATTGACTGGACAACAACCTTAGGCATATAAGAGGTGATGCAGATACACTGGGAGGACATGCAGTGCCAGATATTGAAACCCCTGCAAGGAAAAAGACAAGACGAGGGAGAGCAGGGGTGTTATATGCCAGGAAAAGAGATGAGCAGGAAATAAACAAATCAAAAAGACAACCACAAGGAGATAATAAAGTTTCTAGAATTACCAAATACCAACCATCCAAAAAGTGTCCTTTTTGAGATAATAAAAAAGATAAGATGGTGGAAGGGAAGCGAGTGGAAGAGGTATATCAAAGGGACAAAGGAATGAGACACTTTTCCCAAGGGAGATTTAGGCAGAAAAACAGAGAAAGAAGCAGAATCAGACAAAAGAGAGCTCCAAGGAGATGGAAGGGTGGTGTGTCACATGTTTTTGTAAACAAGAAACAACTTTATTGAATCATCAGTTATGACATAGGCAATCATACACTTATATAAATGAAAATAAACCATATTGACATATTTCAGTTGCAAACGTTATATATCACATATAATCTTCTATACAGTCATCGTCATTCAGTCATTACATAGCACATTCAATGTCTGCCTTCCCTTAAACCTCATTCCTACTCCAAAACATTATTCTGCATGTATTGTTTCCACAATTCCCATTTTTCTATGTAATGTGCTCTTACCATTTGCTAAAGATCCCACTTCCAGTTCTTCTATCTCTGTTACAATATTGACTGCTTCTAATGCAGTTGATATGGACTTTGATTTCCATTTTTTTAGTAATTGTTTTTTTTTTTGGCAGCCACCATAATTAAACCCAGCAAGGCCTGACTTTGTCTAGGCAATTCCAATTCTGTATCTCAGCTCAAAAAATAATTTCCTTAGTTAACACCAATTTGTTCACCTAGTATTTCTATATAATAAATGGCACCAAAATCCACTCTCAGTCAAGTATAGCAGCACTGAACACTACTTCTTAAACAGAATGCGTTTATTAAGAATTAAAAAAGCTATAGTGCATAGCATACACAAGAGTTAAGCGCTTTCATCTACTCTATGTAGACTTCCTCAGAACTAGTCTTCCTTACCACTACCCACTTAAATACAAAGATGAATCAATCAATTTCATCAATTATGTAAAATCAATTAAAACATAATGACTTGTAATGAAAATTTATAATGAAAATCTAAAGTGCTCAGTGCTTCATTTCCTTGTCAATTGCCTTTTTTGTGTAGAAAAAACAATTTATATTCATTCAAATTTCCCACTCTTGTAACCATGTTAAAAACAGTTGCTTACCACATAAAAATATGTATAACAGTAAAACATGTGTAATATTAACATATGTGCCACAGTAAAAATCATCATTACTTTAACTAAACCTGTTGTATAATCTCTGGCTATCTCTACTACCCTCTATTTTCCAAAATAGGTTTAATGGAGATTGTTTCATTAAGTCCAGGATGAACAGAGGCATTGAGTTTAATTTGCCACCTAGTTTCCTTTTCTTCAAGTTTGTACTTCATACTTCCCCCTCTTGGATTTAATTTTATACATTCTAAAATGCCAAAATTAAAGGAATCACAGTGTGTATTACCACTAAGATGTCTCCATAAAGCAGTGTTAGTATCCTGTTTTCTTATTTTATAAAAATGATCATAAATTCTGTTTCTAAGACATCTCTCTGTCTTCCCCACATAAAAACAGGGGCATTTGGTACACTTTGCCAGATAAACTAAGTGAGAGGTTCTACAGTTACATTTTCGAAATCTAACCTCTGTTCTATTTTTGTCATCCAAAATTAAATAAGGTACCCTAATAATTAACCCACATTGATTGCAACTCCCACATTTTGTGGTGCCTATGGATTTGTGTCCAAGGTTGATGTCCATAATTTTCTTTTCTAGTCTCATTTTCAAGTTGCATCCATTTTTAGATACAAATTTGGGTGCCCCCCCCCCCCACTGTCTTATATACACTGTCATCAGTTTTCAGTATATTCCAGTTATTTTCTATTATTTTCTTAATATCTCCGACTTGGGGGGCATATTGCAAAATACATGCCCTAGTGAACTCATTAATACCTATATCTTTATTTGTCACATTTACCCCTTGAATGTGATTTGTCCCTGTTCCTAATATGGGTTTGTATTTATTTCCCCATTCTTTTTTCACATACTCTTTTATATCTGATATCATCCCCATGGGATAACCCCTTGTCTTGAACATATTTCCTATGATATCCATTTCAAGTACCATGTCAGAAAATTCAGATGTCATTCTAGCTGCCCTTATGCACTGACCTTTAATTATACTCCTTTTCTGATAACTAGGATGGCAGCTAGAATATTCCAAATATGCATTACTAAAGGTATCCTTTCTGTATATATTAGATTTAAATCTGCCATTCTCTACTGTGATGCGGGTATCCAAATAAGATATGGACTTCTGGTCCACACTGAATGTGAATTTTAAATAATCACACCTAGTGTTTAAATAAATTTTAAACTCATTAAGGCTACTCTCATCACCCTTCCATATTAAAAACACATCATCCAAAAATCTTAAATAACACAATATATTGTCATTCCATTCTGATTGCAGAATGTGTTCTGTTTCCCAATCTAATAAAAACAGATTAGCAAAAATGGGGGCACATGCTGCCCCCATAGCTATCCCTTTACATTGCCTATAGTACTCTCCTTCAAATAGGATATAGTTATAAGACAGGACTACTTCCATAAATGCCATAATCAAGCATATTTCATCCCAGTTTAAACCACTGAATTTTTCTATACTGTTATTGAATCTAATTAACCCTTCTTCCTGGGGTATGCATGAAAAAAGATCTACTATATCTACTGTTACCAGAAACATATCGTTTGTAACTAAGGTTGGGACCAACCTTCCCAAGAAGTCCCAAGAATCCTTAACTATGTGCTTAATTTTACTATAAGTGGGTTTCAACCAGCTATCTATCACTTTACCAAAAGAAAAAGTTTTTGATCTGTTACCAGAAATAATAGGCCGGAAGGGGGGATCATTTATATCCTTATGCACTTTAGGTATACCCACTATAGTACTAATAATGGGATGTTCATCCTTCAAAAAATTATACATATCTGAGTCAATCCTTTCATCTAACAATAATTCTTCTAAAAATAAATCAATTTTATGGTACCCTATATTTACTTCATTAATGGATGACACTTCATAATTTCCTGAGTTTAACAAAATACTATTAATTTTATTTACATATTCAACAGTATCGTATATCACCACCACCCCACTCTGTCAGAAAAACACCTAGTATTTCTGACAGAGTAGTCTGCAGAGAATTTTTAGTCTGCCAACTCACTGCCCTCCCAAAAATATGCTCCCAATTATCATTTTCTTCCACATCACACCTCAAATATTTGTAATCTACCTGAGGAAAAAATCTTTGGAGTCTGTTTGGAGTATAAAAATAGCTATGCTTCCAAGCAAAAATCCTAAGTCTTCTAAAATGTGTTGCATATTTGGGAGCCATACATACATCATTCCATTGTTTATTTGTGAATTTTTTATCCAACTTCTCTTTACAATCCTTTCTAACCTCTTTTAATCGATTCCTATAGTTATCACTCATTATTTTATATGCCTTACTAATTCTACTAAAAACTCTACAGTCTACTAAAAACTCTACCAGCTCTGTCCTATCCCTTAGGACCCCCCCCCTACTTTTTTCCCTTTGCCTATACCCTGATATCAAGCCTTGATGGGCTGAAATATGGAACCCAGGTCTCCTATTTAGATTTAACAATTAAGGGTTTGGATAATGGCAAAATCTGCACTGGAGTGCATAGGAAATTTTCAGATGGAAGTCAGTACCTATATGTCATTAGTTGCCACCCCCCCCCCCATGTTCTATCATCTTTGCCTTATGGTGAATTTTTAAGATTATCTAGAATATGCAATGTTGAGACAAATTTATTGGAAGAAATATATAATACTTCCATTATGTTTTGTAACGGAGGTTATAGTAAGAAAGTAATAGAAGAAGCTAAGCATAAACTTTTTGTGTCAAAATTAAGAAATAATGTCAGTGATAGGTTTTGGGACAATGGAGGGAGTAGAGAAGATGGTGGAAACAAGAAAGAACAAATGTATTTTGTTAGTACGTATAATATTTGAAGTGAAGAAGTTTGTAGTATTGTAAGATATTATTGGAACTTCCTCCATAAAAATGGGGATTTGAGCAAAATTTTGAGTAAGCATCTTATGATGTCATGCAAATGGGGAAGGAGCCTAAAGGGTATGCGTGTTCATGGGAATTTTGTCTTACCAAAAATTAATTTGAATGTTTTTCCAATATCTATGGGCACTTATAAATGTAATAATTGTTCTGTTTGCAAGCATATAATATGTTCCTTCGAGTATATTAATAAGATCAAGTATGTACCAAGGGGACGTTTTTCATGTAATAGCAAGGGGGTTATTCATGCCTTAAGATGCCTGTGTAGTTTCTTTTATATTGGTGAAACAAAAAGAAGTTTTAAAGTGAGGCTAATGGAATACATCAGGGACATAAAAAATCAAAAGGAAGACAAGATTTTGGCATGTCATTTCAGAGATGCAGATGGTAGTGATTTTTCTATGCTCCAAAGTTGTATTTTAGAGCAAATATTTGTTGAAAATGATGATGAAATTCTTTTGAAAGAAAAACTGTTATACAAGGAATCTGTTTTTATTCTCAAGTATGATACTTTGGTCCCCATGGGACTAAATGGAAAGGTTAAATGGAAGTGTTTTATTTAAATGTTTGATTGTATTATTAATTGATTGAGTCTGTGTTTTTTGTATAAATGGTAGCACATTTTTAGCTGGATTTTATAACTCCTTGAAGTCTTGCACTGAGGAACTAGAGAATAAAGTATTTTGGGTCTGAACCAGTGGCCTTGATTTTCTTATCTTTGCTAGTTGTTTGAAAGAGAACACCTCTGCCTGGTTCCTTTGTTCAAACAGAACTTATCAGAAAGGAGCCCCCCACTTTATTTTTTGCCTTTGATCCCTCATATATCCTCCTAATTACCATTATTATCGTGTCAGGGAATGCAAATACTTCCATTGCCTAGCTCATAAAATCCCAGCTTACTAGGTCAATACCTTCTCTGCATCAAGACCCACCAAGAACAGTGGTATTTTCTTACATTCTACTTCCATCTGGATTATCACTGTTTAATTAATGTTGTCAAATGTTTGCCCCACCACAAAAAAAAAAACACATTTATCCATATCTGTCAATTATGGAATCACCTTTGCCATTCATTTAGCCATTATAGGCATAAACACTTTATTATCCTGGTTTAAAACTGAAATGGGCCTATATAAAACTGGATATGATCTTGGCAACAACCCTATCCAGAGCCGGATCAAGGTCAAACTGGGCCCTAGGCAGGGCAATAGATTGGGGCCCCCCAGAGCAGCCCATCTTGTGGTAGCCCTCCCCTCCACAGTAGCCCCCTTCCCAGCCATTCCAGTGTTCCACTACTTGGCTATTTATCCGAAGTTACCATAAACACTGTTCAAACCTGTCAGTGTTCATACTGCTTTCTTATTTACTTCTACAATGAGTACTGATTTTGAAATAAAATAGCACAGACACGAATAGCCATTTACTAAACAAACAATACAGTCTCACAATGAAAACAGACAGCATGAGCAGTAAACTTCTCTGCCCTTCAAACTCACAGTCATTGAAATGGCATTAAAACCCACATTCAAAGAAAATGCATCTGGCCAGTGGCAGTATAAGTGGGTTATTTTCAAACCATAGGCTCCTTGCACACATTTTAGGGCCATGTATATATGTATGTGTTCTTTTATTCACCTTCCTGATTGTATTAAATCATATTCCTTGTATAATACAGTACCACCTGTTAGAATGCATTTTAAATTAGTGGTTTTGAACATTCTTCCAGTAAGCAATGAAACAAAATGTATGAACCAATAATGACAAAACTACCCATTTCATACAATTTCAACCATAAAAGCCAACTCAGACATCTGTCATTACAATCCACCAATATCAGTCAATAAGCACAATGTCTGCAGAAGTAAAAGTCATCCAAATAATTCCATATTAAAGACATCTGTAACTAATCAAGTGGTAGCTACTGGCAAACAACTATACATTTCAGTGTTTCATCTACAAATTCAATGCCTGCTGCCCTTGAAATAAACATTAAAAAATGGTAAGCTGGTAATATTGCAGTAGGGGAATGACTGACAAACTGACAAGTTCATAGTTACAAGGCATCTCATACAAAGGAGGATGCACTCAGGAGTGAATAACCCCTATTCCCCCTTAAACTGCATCAAATAATCAGCAAGCAAATTGGCACTACAATAGCAGCACTCAATCAACACAGTGTGGGAGTAGAATCCACAGCCTTCTGCACCAAAGGCAATTGTGCTACTAACACTGCTTTCAAATTCTACAGCACAAACAATGGTTGCCATTTGCTAAACAAAAGAGCTAGTTGCACATTGAAATCCAGACTTAGCATGGGCAACAGTAATCTTCTCTTCCCTTGAAACTCACAATTCCATGAAAATGCACTGAAACTCATAATCCATTGAAAATGTACTGAAACTCAGACTCACAACTCTTTCAGCAGTCTGATTGTTCATGTAGAGGATTCAGGCACTTGTCAACACTGAAGCTCACAATTCCTTCAGTAGTTTGGTATCTGGTTTAGAGGATTCAGGCTCTTGTCTCCTGTACCCGAATTACAGGGTCAAGCCTGATCAGGGTAATTGACTAACCTGCACCCCCAGGTCACTACATATCATACCTCCATACCTCTCTCAACCTCTTAGCACAAGAAATCTGGATAAATCCTAAAAAACAGGGGCAAAGACCCCAAAATAGGGACATGTTTCAAATAGTGCTCTTACAGACTTAGAAAGTTGCTAGAATAATAGGATTTGTCTTAACATGCATTTTCAGAAGGATATAAATCTGAAGCTCAAATGTATGACATTATTTAGTTATTTCAATCCTCAGTGATTTGCCAGAAAACCACAAATTTTATGAGGAATAGACCAGTTCTTTGAATGATTGTGAATGCCTTCATTTTGTTTTAACCCAGCATATTAGAAAGCACAGCTGGAAACTGCTTAGTTAATTGTCTCCTTACAGCAGCCATAAAGCAGATGACCTATGAAGCTGATTCATATAAATTTTGTCAAATTACATCACAAGTGCACTATTCTCCCTTATTATCAGTTCTAGTCATCTTTCCATCTACTTTGTGAATGGCCGCAGCCAGTTGTTGTCCCCAAAGTCACTTGTCGTACCGCCCCTAAGTGTTACAGGCCATATCTCTGTTCTTTCATGAACTTCTGAAGATTGTGAAAATAGATAACCAAATAAATTATGATAATCCTCACACAAACACACTGATCATAGACTGTTAGGATGGAGAGAGGGAAGGGAAAATGGTATTGCTGTACTAAATACTGACAAAAGTGTTAAAAGGTATGAACAGGAATGGCTGTACTAAATACTCACAGAAATGTTAAAAGGTTCTAAATACTGAGAGGTGTTAAATGGTATGAACAGGAATGGCTTTAATAAATACTGACAGACAGTGTTAAAAGGTATGAACAGGAATGGCTGTACTAAATACTGACAGACAGTGTTAAAAGGTATGAACAGGAATGGTTGTACTAAATATTGATGGAAGTGTTAAAAGCAGAACTTATAAAGTTGCTAGAATAACAGGATTTGTGTTAGCATGCATTTTCTGAAGAAAAAGAAGTCAGAAACTCATATATAAGTCATTATTTAGTGACTTCAATCCCCTGTGAATTGCCAGAAAACCACAAATTAGCAGAAAACCACTAATTTTATGAGAAACAGACCAAAACTATGACACGCTAAATCTGGAGAGTTGAGAGGTATGTTGAAACACACACACACACACACCTTCTCTCTCACATGGCAATGCACACACAGACACACACAGCTTCTCTCTCACACAGCAACACACACACTTTCTCTCTCACACAGAATGGAACCACTAATTTAAATTATATACATATAGATCTACTTTACATGGTCCACTTTTCACAGAGTCGACTTTTATATGGCCGAGACCATATGATCGACTTTTAAAAAGCCGACCATGGGGAACCGCTATCTCCATACAGTGCGGAATGGGAAAATATCCCCCTTCTGCACTGTAGTGCGATCTTGGAGTTGGTATATTTAAGTTATGGGGGGTGGAGCCCCCTAGGGGGTGGTGCAGGGGGGCTTGCCCTCTTGCTAACTGTAACGGTAAGTGTTCATTGTGTTTTTTGTGTTTATTTTACATGGTCGGCTTTCCGAAAGTCGATCATATGGTCTCGGCCATATTAAAGTCGACTTTGAAAAAAGTCGACCATATAAAGTAGATCCATGCACACAGACACACACACACACACACACACACACACACACACACACACACACACACACACACACACACACACACACACACACACACACACACACTTTCCCCCAGATTCTGTATGCCTTGCACGGCATGCAGGATCAGTGCATGAGCTCTAGCAGGCAATATGTCTGCCGTACGATCCAGGAACAGCCTGCAGGGGCATGCACGAGCACTCCTGCACTAGTCATGCACGGACTAAGCTCCTGTATGCAAATCACCCCATTTGCAAGAGAAATCCATGCAAATGAGGTGAATTTGTGATCCAGGAAGCTTGCAACTGGCCGTGCAGGACTAGTGCAATCTGTAGAAATGTACTCGGTTAGTAACCAAGTACATTTCTGCAAAATCCAAAACGGAGCCATGACAGCTCCAAATAAAGGCTGCATATCAGTCAGGAAGCATGCCAATGGCCAAGTATAAGAATAAAACAACTAAAATAAAATGATGCTCCAAAGAACAAAAACTGTCAAACAGAACTTGATACTTAAAAGTGTACTAGTTTAATAAGTAAAAATGAAGCGCTTTTCGTCACCTCTCGTGAGTATAGGGCCATTGGCTTTGCAAACAACATAAAAAATTTAAAAAATCAACTTTCATTTTTTTAGCCGATCTCGGCTGTTTAAGCATAGGGCAGTGGCGCACAAATGGGATCGGGGGGAAAATAACAAAATAAACCAAAAATAAGCATTCTAACTAAAATCACTATTCTGCCATGCAAGTCAGTGACAGGCAAAAGACAACATGGCCAGTGAATAGTGATTGCTAAGGGGGAGGCTCAGTGTGAGACATGTAACTATGCATTAGCAGGCAATCCTATGCAAATGAGGAAAATGATAGTAAATCCCAGTTTTCCCCAGCATGCTAGTCAGGTCCCAACAGTGTAAGAGTAGGAATAGCTTGATGCAAGCCTAGGAGTTAGCTAACATCATGGGGTTGTGTGTCAGGCATACTGTAAGCAGATTGGAGCCCTGTGGCACAGGTTTGCTCCTAGCTAAGCACAGCTAAGCAAGGGGGGTGTGTCTGACTCTGCCTAGCACTCTGTACATTGCCTAAGCAGGTGTGTGTGCCACGCACCAGGTTTTAAAGGTTTTAAAAAAAGTTAAACCAGGAAATAGCAGCTCTGTGCACATTTGAGCACTCTGTTTGCGCGGCATGCCCCTGGGCTTAAACAGGAAGGCAATGGGAAGGGAAACAGCAGTAGGAAGGCAATCTATGAGAACTAGCATAGCTGGCAGGTGAAATGTATCAGAATCAGCAAATTACACAGACAGCAGACCAGCCCAGCCCAGAACACTACTATAAACTATGCAAACACCTTCCACTCTGGCTTTCCCACACTCTACACCACCAGTGTAAACAAGTGCGAAAAGTTTAACACTCACAACAGCAAAATGATAGGGGTTGAAATAGCTATCATACAACAACTTGTGGAAGAGGCTGAGAGTAGTGAGGATGTGAATGCTGTTGTCCAACCCATAGGGAGGAGATGGAGAAGAGTGTACAGACCCAGGGTAACTTACCACGGGCTACATGAGCTGGAGATAGTGGAGTGCTATAGGGTGGACAGGGACCTCCTACAACAAATTGTTGAGCTGTGCCAGTCATGCCTCACACACAGAACTAACAGCGGGGAACCCATCCCAGTGGATACCAAGGTATGTGTAGGCCTAAGAATACTAGCTACAGGTACCTTCCAAAGGCCAACTGGGGATATGATGGGGATCTCACAGGCATCAGCATCCAGGGTACTCCACCAGTTCCTGGATGCTATGCCAGCACATGTTGGTGAGCACGTATATTTCCCGAACACCCGTGAGGTGTTGGCCAGCAATATGCAACTGTTCCACCAAATAGCAGAATACCCTGAGGTAGTGGGTTGTATAGACTGCATGCACATATACATCAAAGCACCATCTGGTGAGTGGGGTAGGGTCTATATCAACCGCAAGGGCTTATCCTCCATCAACTGCCAGGTCATGTGCGATGCCCAGGGCATAATAATGAATGTGTCTGCTGGCTACCCTGGAAGCTATCACAATTCCCACATCTGGCATCTGACACAGCTGTAGCAGAGATTTGCCAATGGGGACATCCTAAAGGGGGATGCTGGATATGCACTAGAGCCGTGGCTGATGACACCCATCAGAAATGCACACATACCCAAACAAGAACTCCATAGTGAAGCAGATGCACAGACCAGAATTATTGTAGAGCTTGTGTTTGGGATGCTCAAGTCATGGTTCCAGTGCCTGGACACATCCGGTGGAGCCTTGCAGCACTCACCAGCTACATGTACCCAAATTGTCCTCATATGTGCCATGCTACACAATATGATCCTGTGGAAACAGTTGCAGCAGGAACAGCATTGGGCAGGGCCACACAGCCCCCCACCATTGCCAAGGCCTGCACAGGCACAGAGTGACTTGGAGGAGGAACAACCCGAGCCTGCCCCAGTAGGCAGAAGGAGGCATGCCCAGTATGCCCTGGCCTTGGCAAAGGGGTAACACATAGCACATACACTGACACAGGAGGGACCCAGGGAATATCACCTCTCTCTGACTCTCACATACAGTAAAAGGGATGCCAAACATTACACTATCTGTGCTCAACCATGTGTAGGGAGTGTACTATGTGCATCCCACATAGGCAGCCCTGCAGCATCTCCCTCAATACTGGGATACCCACAAGGTAAGTGACTCACACATGCCAGTCAGGGGGGCTCTCATACCCAACAACAGTCACAGCCAGCAGGGCAGGTGTAGACAAACACAAACAGAGGCTGTGCTATGGCCTCTGAATGATGCCTGTGGGTAACCCCCTAGGCCTACACAGACAGACTACAGCAGATGAGGCAGTGGGATGTTAGTTCTGAAGGGTAGGAAGTCAGAAACTAATTTGTAGGTAAATCAAAGCTAAGATCTGTAGTACACTGGTATGCCTCTAGTCAGCATTATAGGCAAGAATACAGAATGAAATGGAGTACCTGCCATACCAGTACAGTCATAGCAAATGTGTACAGGTGTCAGGTGTCCACCCCCCATTCTATGTAGAAATGTAGTAACAGTCAGGTGTGCCCCCCCCCAATCATGTGTAGAAATGTAGAAATAGTCAGGTGTGCCCCCCATCCTATGTGGAAGTGTAGTAACAGTCAATGCCAAATAATTGATGGATACCCTGCAGAAACAGTATGCTACCTGCAGGTGTACAACACAAAGGTCACCACTGCAGTACAAACTACCTGGACTCGATCCACACATTCAATACAGGTGGGCATACAGAGCATGCTCACACACTTAAACACATGAAGGCTATGTCTGCAAACACCAGTCGACCAGACATATCTGGCAGTTGCAGATGTTAGTGCATACACTCATCAGTATGCACCACACATGCTTTGCACACACAGTGGAAAGGAATGCAGACATATATCTATGGACAACACACTATAATAAGCCAAAGGTAGACATACATAGATGGGTGGAAGTGGGTGACTGTGACAAGGAGCCATTCAAGTCTGTCCCACCCAGCACACAGCCAAAGGTCCACAACCACATGAAGTTCAGATGTCACTCATTGTAGATACTAGCCACCAGTATCTGTCAGCATTACAGACTATGTGGTGCACGTGTTAGCTGTGCAAAATGAATGGAAATAGTCATCTAGCAGCTGTATACACGTACCTGTGAAATCTGACTCTGTGTGTGCCCACATATGGTGTGTCAACCTTTAGATGAATGGGTTATGGCCCATGCACACACACTGCCCTCCCCATAGCCCTACTATGACAAGCCTGCTGAGGTCATCCACTGTGAAATACACCTTTGGGAGAATTGTAGCCCAGTAATCTCCTTGGTGCATCCCATAACTGCATACTGCTGTAGTGTGATAAACTAGTTAGGTAGGAGCTCCAATCCCAGACATGGCAACTGTGTGTGTTTGTGTGTGTGTGTCTGTCTTTCTCCATCTGTGTAGAGGGCAATGCTTTTTAGGGTAGTCACACTCCCTACAACTCAAATGCTCTACTTTGGTAAGGCTGCTGATGTCATCCACCTAGAAATACATCTCTGGGAAGGTTGTAGCCCAGTAATCTCTGTAGCATGTGCCATAACTGCATACTGCTGTAGTGTGATAAAATAAGTAGGAGTTCTACTTCCAGACTTGGCAAGTGTGTGTGTGTGTGTGTGTGTGTGTGTGTGTGTGTGTGTGTGTGTGTGTGTGTGTGTGTGTGTCTGTCCATCTGACTCTGTCTGTGTAGAGAGCAATGCTTTTTAGGGTAGTCACACACCCTACAATTCAAATGCTCTACTTTGGCAAGGCTGTTGATGTCATCCACCTAGAAATACACCTCTGGGAAGGTTGCAGCCCATTAATCTCCGTAGTGTCTCCTATAACTGTGTACTGCTGTAGTGTGATAAATTAGTTAGGTAGGAGTTCTAATCCCAGACTTGGTAATTGTGTGTGTGTGTGTGTGTGTGTGTGTGTGTGTGTGTGTGTGTGTGTGTGTGTGTGTGTGTGTGTGTGTGTGTGTGTGTGTGTGTGTGTGTGTGTACGTGTGTGTGTGTGTGTATGTGTGTGTGTATGTGTGTGTGTGTGTGTAGAGAGCAATGCATTTTAGGCTGGTCACACTCATTACAATTCAAAGGCCCTTCTTTGGCAAGTCTGCTGATGTCATTCACTGTGAAATACACCTTTGGGGAAGGGGCACTCCAGTAATCTCGGTGGTGCATCCTATACCAGCATCATGCTGTAGTGGGATATATAACTCTCATAGGGGTTCTATCCCCACACATGGCAGTTGTGGATGTTTTGTGTGTGTTTCTATGTTTGTGTAGGGAGCAATGCATTTTAGCCTAGTCACACTCATTACAATTCAAATGCCCTACTTTGGCAATCCTGCTGATGTTATTCACTGTGAAATACACCTTTGGGGAAGGACAATTCCTGTAATCTCTGTGGCGTGTCCTATAACAGAATAGTGCTATAGTGTAATATACTAGTTAGGTAGGAGTTCTAATCCCAGACTGTGTGTGTTTGTGTGTGTGTGTGTGTGTGTGTGTGTGTGTGTGTGTGTGTGTGTGTGTGTGTGTGTGTGTACGCCATTTGTATCCTGTGTGGTGATGGCTGTGAGTGTGTAACAACTGGACTCAATGTAGACTGGGTTTTGCAAACTTCTTATATGGTAGGCCTAGTATATATCACAATGTTCACTGTACAGGGATAACAGATGTGAAATAGCCAAGAGGCTGGGGTGCAAATCCATACCCCTAAATGTGACATCAATGCCAGCTGAACAACGTTAGCAACCCTTGTATTACCCAGAGTACACTCTCAACCCAATTCTCATGCACACACGTGCTTAGGCAACAGCCGCTATGTTGGTAGTACCCTGCATTTTGCCCACTGATAGTAACCATGTTGTGATTGCAGTGAGCTACAGAGGGCATAGCACCCTGTCCATCAGTCCAATAGGCATGTGCATGCCGACAGTGCACCTCCCCCATGTTCCCCACTGGCCACCTGCATTACCTGTGGTGCCATCAGATGTGACCCACAAAGGACATAACATGCCTGAAACACAAGCCCTGTATGGACAGATGCCACTGACACCAGGGAATACCGGTATCATGCTATCAATGTAGGTGCAGGGCAAACCTGCTGTCCATGAACAGTTCCCACCACATGAGGCCAGGACTGGCACATCTGATGATAACGATCTGTGTATACAACATGGGCCAGACACCCCAGGTACAGTTTCACATGTCACTGTACATGCATATGGGAGGTGTGCACATCCCAGACATTGTCCATATCAAGGACTAAGGAACACATACATGGCAAGCAATGCACATCGTTGGCCACACACAATAGTCACCCAGGTAACTGGATGGTGAATACAATACACACCTGTGTGGGCAACTCCAGACACTACACCCCTGAGCCATAATGCAGACCATTGTCATGTGGCCTGATGCCAAGGTATACCCATCACTAGCCTTGTATAGCTGTCTGGCACCATCAACCACAACACACCCATGAAGCAGTGCATGCATGCATGTCAGTACTGGCACCCATGTCTGTGTGTGTGGTGTATGATGCATATGACCACATTCATGCTCACTACAACCCCCACTGGTATACTGAAGCATGCTGTCTGATGTCAGTCACCTCCACATACCCTTTGCACATATAACCTCCATATGACTCCTGGGGTGCATGTGATACCTGCACAGTACTGTGTTGTGGCAATCCCACTAGATATGAGTTGTATTCCTGGCCCTGCCAAGCGTGGCAATGTGTGTGCATTTCTGTGAGAGTGTGGCTATGTTGACGCTGACACCTGCTCATGCGGGCAAGCACCTGTACTACACCTACCACATAGCTGTTGCAGATGTCACTCACCATCACATATATGTTCTGAGGGCTCCCCAACATTTAACCTATGTGGTGCATCCAATAACTGCATAGACATGTGAAAGCACGGCATAATTGTAGGGGGTTTGATACCCTGTACTGGTAGGTGTGTGACACAAACATGCGTAAGTTTTACTCTCCCACCCCTCCCTGGCTTTTCTGTGTCTCTGTCTGCCTCTCTTACTCCCTCTCTGGTGGATGTGGAGACTTATACCTGCTTTGCTTAGGCAGCAGCATGTGTATTTTAAGTGATGCTCAGGATCAGCTAATGGTATCTGCACAAATTTCAACCCTCCTTTAGCTGACTGCATGTGGAACAGCTGTGGTAGCATTCCCATAGTCAATTGTATGGAAACACATACCGATATCCAGAAACATCACGTTGGTGGTGGGCCATTCATTCACTGTGAGCAGGAACTCGATCTGTTGTTTGGCAAACAGCATCTCAGATGGATTGGGGTTTACCTCCAACAACATACACTGTGGAAACAGGCCAACACACAGCAGGGGGATGTGCCTGACCTGTCTAAAGACTGTAAGTGCTGCTATACTGCATTTGGAGTAATGTTGGTTTAATAGGGTGTGTGTGGTTATGGCTGTCCTACATGTTTGCATACCTGCCATGTCAGTGCTATGTTAGTGAGGGAACACCCATCTGTAGGGCCATCTGCATAATGGCCAGTGTGTGGTGTCTTTTGTTTAAGATGTTACCCACAGAGCACCTATCTGTGAACTTCAGAAGGCAGTGTGAGGACTGCAGTCTGTAGATGGTGACAGCCGTGAGAGTTACTGACTTCATATCCCTCATAGGACATATGGTACAACAAAACCTGTTACAACAGTAAATATATGAGGTTTTCACAGCAAAATGTCAATATTGGCCCTGTGTATGTGCCTCCAGCCACAACCCTGACAACTTTTGTACATATGTCATGCAGTAAGGGGTGCATATGTACTGTACAGCATAATTAGTGACATCATATCTGATAACAAGCCAGTGAGATATCAGACTGCTATACATGTAATGTATAGTAGGGGTTTTATTTGATGACATAACCTGTCCGTATATACCTCTATTTATATATATATATATATATATATATATATATATATATATATATATATATAAGTGATTAAGGCACTTTAAAGCAGTTGTAAGTGGGTTTGAGCGGGTTTGCATGGAGGTAAGCACTGCTTACTTCCGGTTACAGTTTCTTATACTCAGTTAACTTCTAAATTGCTTAATCTGTGTAGGCATTGCTTACCCCCGCGCAAACAAGCTTGAACCCACTTATTGCTGCTTAAAAGTGCTTTCTCCCACTTACACCCACACAAATTTCTTTAAAAGAAAAGAAAAAGGAGTTGATAGGAAAGTAGTGAAAAAAAGGGCCACAAAGAGGGAAAGACAGTAGGGAAAATAGCCAGGGGTGTGCAGAAAGTGTGTAGGGAAGGTACATCGCTGCCCATTTCTTCTACAGCAACAGCTGTGCATATACACTGAATTTGGAGGTAGATTTATACACTCAAAGCCCTGGGAGGACAACAAAATAAGTTGTGATGCCAATTAGATCGGATTACATGTGTCCAGTGGACACGTGCGAAATGGACAGCTATGTATGGGGCAAGATTTTTTTGTGAGAACAGATTGCTCTTTTTTTTTTTCAGATGAGATCGGGATGTTGGGGAAGGGTAGTAGGTATATTTGGGGAGGCAGGTTGGGTAGGTTAACAGACAAGACAAACAAGACACATACAGGGGCAATATATGACACATGTGGGGAGTAAACATCTTGACGGGGAGGGGAGTTGGGAAACCAGAAGCCCATGAGCCCCCTAGTGGAAACAGTGAGACTGAGGTCCTCACCGATGGGCAGTCACCACTGCACCTTCACAGCCCTGAAGGTGGCTGTGCTGGGGGCTGAGTCACAGAGCCAGGCTGACTCTAATCATGGCATGCGGCCCTCGAGCTGGAGTAGAAGATCACCAAACTGCTGGTTGATCTCTCTACGTACCATGACCCTGACCTGACGACGGGTGACAGGTGCCTGTCCGCGCCCACTCCTGGGGGGGTGAGCCCCATTCCCTGAGGTGGTTCCACCCGAAGTTGGTGCAGAACCAACGGACAGGGAGGTCCTGGGTTGGGCCCCAGACATGCTGGTGCCTGGTGCTACAGCCAGCTGAGGTGGGACAGGTGGGTCCACTGGGACCGGCCTTCCCAAGCATGCTATAGTATTTAGATTTCATTGTCATATGTGGGTTAGTAATAGTCAACACAATCCAGGGTTAGGTATAACAGCATGCATAGATATTCCCATTAACCCAGACACCAGATACAGAAAAGTTGCATAGCAAACAGAGCACATGCATATATGGGACCACAGTGGTAATAAGAACAGCATGCAGGTAATTTGATGGCACCATGCCACTAATGTTGGAATAATTCAGTATAGAGCATGCATGGGAACCATTAATATATTTATCAAACAATTGGATGGTATCAGGACATAGGTGACATTACATACCAGTTGGGGTGGGTATGTTGATTAT
Source organism: Protopterus annectens (assembly GCF_019279795.1). Classification (NCBI taxonomy): domain Eukaryota; kingdom Metazoa; phylum Chordata; order Ceratodontiformes; family Protopteridae; genus Protopterus; species Protopterus annectens. The sequence goes on from NC_056738.1 coordinate 493,044,958, forward strand.
TGTTGGAGATAAGGTTGGGGGAGAGAAAGATGTAAATTAACAACTAGTATATTCCTGCAGTCCACATTACTTTCCTAGTCAGTGCTGTTATCTGTACCTTACAAGTCTTACTACACTACCCTATGGCCTTAGTTTGGACAGTGATATGGCTGTTGTCATCATTACACATGATCTGGTTTTACCTGTAGTATACACCTCTTACCTGGTATACCTGTGGAGGGAATGTTTGTTAACACTAACTATACTACACATACTCCCAGATTCTGGGTTGATGTTGTGCTCATAGCTATCCAACTCTTTCTGCACAGACTCTGGCCATGTGTTAACCACATGCTGGTGTACAGGGACATATCTAGAATATTGCCCTCTTCCACCTTTAGTGACCTCACACACACATGTACATGCTTTCCTACACAGTTATATTCTGTATGACAGTGTGGGTGACAGTGATACTTTATTATTCAGAGAAACTGCAACACTCACAATTCCCTAGAATACCAGAGTGAAAAGTACCAGTACAGGTTATAATGGTCTGTATTTCTCAGCACAGTGTTTGTATCCGATGTACCTGTGGGAGCAATGTTTGTTAGCACTAACGGACTGTTGCCACACAAACGTCCAGATTGCACATTAGTATTATCCACATACAGCTCTCTCTGTTACTGTACACACTCTGGTCACAGCTTGACAACATGGGAGTGTAGATAGGACATACTTAAAATATTACTCACCTAACAGTTTTGGGGGTGACAGGTTTGTTCTCATAAGTGTTTGACAATCACTTGTATTCCTTGTTTGCTAGTTAAACATCTGGGATGATCCCACAGACTTACCAGGGGGAAAGGGTGACAGGCAGCAGATATGGGCCCATATACTGGACATTCTGGCCTCATCTGCACAGTTGTGGGGTATGATTCTGTATGCAGCCTACATCCACTCCCAGGATTCAGACCATGGCCGTATCTGCTACAACTTAAACACTGTCCATCACAGTCGTGTCTGCCATATAGATATTGCTGTATATCTCCTATCTGCTTTCTGTCCTATGAATCACCTGTGCTTTTGCATTCTGACCTTGTATTACAACACTTTTATACAGATTTCCTAGACAGTTATAAGTTGTAGGACAGTGTGGGTGACAGTGATGTGTAATACCTCATTATTCAAAGCAACTGCATCAGTTGCACTACCATACAATACCAATGTAAACAGTACCAGTATTGGGTATCATTCTTGTATTTCTGGGCACAGTGTTGGTATCTGACAGACCTGTGAGAGAAATGTTTATTAGCACTACCTGAATGTTCCCACACACAGTACCAGATTCCACATTACTATTATGCACATACATCTCACTCTGTTACTCTACACACTCTGACCACAGCTTGACAAGCTGGGGTGTAAATGAGACATAAGTGGCTTCTTAGTCTCATAATGTATTGTGGAGTTGCTAGTTTGCCAGCTTTGTTCTCATCGATGCATTTCAATCAGTTGTACTTCCTGTTTGCTGCCTATATGTCTGGGATCATGTCACTGATTTCTCAGGGGGACAGGTTGATCGGCAACAGATATGGGCCACTTTACTGGACATTCTGGACATTTCTGTACAGTTGGGGGGTATGATTCTGTATGCAGAGTACTACCAGTGGCAGGATTCGAACCATGGCTGTGTGTGCTAAAAAAAACAACAGTTCACATCTTAGATGCATGTGCTATTCAGGTTTTGTTGTCTGAATTTTCTCTGTTTTCTGTCTATGTGTCTCTCAGTTGTACTAAATGGCCTCTGGCCATTACATCTGTCATATACAGGCATTCCTACACATTCAATTTATGGTGCACAATGTGGGTAACAGTGCTTAATACTACAGTACTATTACATGATTGCTAATCTACATTACCATATGATACCAGAGTATACACATGCAGTCCAGCAGTTAGACCTTTATTGTCAGGCTATTACACTTTTATTGGCATACAAATGATATAAGACTCTTCCTGCCATAATCTCTAGTGTATGCAGTACTTGCCTTGAACTATACAGGTTTTATACAGGCAATTAATTTACTACTACTTTTAGTTTTATTTCCTATGACAGTAATTGCATGAGTATTACTGACCTGCCTCGCTTTGCAACCTTGCCAGGCAACTGATGTGGGACTCCTGGTTCGCGGCCTGTTCCATTGCAGCTGTGGGGGACATAAGGGGAATATTTAGCCATACCTATCCATGATATACCTGAGCTGGCAATTATTACACACAAAGTGGGGTGATACTTACACATGACTGGAACATCCCCTGATGCTCTAGACTCTTAGAGCCACTCCTCTAAGAGGTCCCTCTTATGTCGCTTCAGGTCAGCATAGTGATGCCTGACCTGCTCACCAGTTTGGGGTATGCCAGTGGCACTGGTGAGGTCACAAGCGAGATGGTCCCAGGCCTCTGCCTTATATTGGGAGCCCTGGTACTGGCCCTGCAGAAGTCTCTGATCATGATCTTTAACAAGGAGTCCTGCCATGACCTTGGACTCCTGGATGCATCAGTACTGCGCTTGGAAATGCACACCTTCTCCCCTTACTGCCATTGTGCCTGCAAGGGGAAGCTACAACCAGTTATGAGATGTATTCCTGCCTCTTGGGTTTACGTAGGGCCAATTTCCAGCACTTTTCCATGATTGGCCAGTTTTAAAAAGGCTAAGCTATGGGCAAACCTGCTTACCTAGGGTTGGCATTACTTAAAGGGATATAACACTGGGCACATTGAATTAGCTGGCCTACACATTGCTCACACCTTCTAAGCTGGCCTGTGCGCTTAGCATTGCTTACATTAGACTTTGCATTATAATTCCTTTTTGGCATTGAGTTATTATTCATTACACCTTATATGTATGCCTGGTATTCATGATTCATATGTACGTACACTGTATGGGGTCCTTGTGTTTTATTGGGGACTTCAACACTCTATTACAATTACACCTGACTTCTGGCCTTACTGCTGTACTCCGGTTCACATATTTATGTTATGTAGTGGGTTAAAGCACATATGTCTGTATACTGATTATTTTCACAGGTTCACTTTGGTTTTACTATGGTGAATACTTGTTTGCTGATAGCTCATTCATCTTAACTTCTGTGATGGCTTTGTGGTTAACTACTGTGGCTATGGTGTATAGGGTCCTGGGTTTGAGACCTGAATGGCTGTTTATTTTGTTGCTGGACAGAGCAAGGGCTGTTGGATATAGAGTGATTAAGGCACTTTTGAGCAGCTGTAAGTGGGTTTGTGCAGGTTTGCCCAAGAGTAAGCAATGCTAACTTCAGGTTTTATATGCTTACAGGGAGTTAGCTTGAAAATTGCTTAACCTGTGTGTGCATTGCTTACCCCCATGCAAACAGGGTCAAACTCACTTATTAGTGCTTAAATATGCTTACTACTGCTTATTGGTGCTCAAACTTGCTTACTAGTGCTTTATTCATTATGACACTGACACCTCACATGTGCATTTACTGCAGTACTCCAGTTCATAAATATATGTTATTTAGTGGGTTTTGAAACATAAATATTGATCATAACGTGCTTTACCATGATAAGTGAAATGTGCAGCAGTGGAACTCGAACCAGTAATGCCTGCTCATAAGGCGAATGCTCTACCTACTACACTATTGCTACCTGCTGCATTTGCATATATCTTCCTTGTTATCCTCTTCAGCCATTTAAGCTGCATTAACCGCAGCTAAGCGATGGGCACACCCGCACACCTACAGTTAGCTTTAATGGGATTTTATAAAAAAAAGAATAAAGGGTTTGTTCATTTCATTTATGTATACTGTTGCTGTTGTACACAAGGGGGACTGTTGGTGGGGATATGCGGATACCTATGAGTGGTCTCATTCATTTCTGACCCCTTTCTGCTGCTCTTCATTGTGGGGGTGTGTATATTCTGAGAGTTCTGCTCTCAGACATGCCCCCTGCACTCTTACACACTCCGTGTAAGACTAGGAGCTCAGGCAGAGTGCCTCATTACTATGCATGGTGCGCTGCCATCCTGCTCCTAAATGGCTGACTACCATGCAGGACTAAGCTAGTCCTGCACAGAGGAATAGTAAATCCAGGGGTTTATCTCTCATATGAACAGAATGACTAATTTAAATTACAAACACACATATACACATTTTTTCTCTCCTACAGAAACAGAACAGCTACTTTAAATTGCATATACTCACATACACATGCCTACATACACACCCATCTCTCTAGTTTATATTGCAATTTTATGCATACATAAATACACACACCCTTACTTTCTCCCTTAGAGGAATGGCCAGTATAAATTCCACACATAATTGTGGAATGCATTATGCATCTGCTAACTACTCCCGCTGTGGTGACGCATGGTTCTCCTTAAAGGAGAAGTCACCCCACGGGTGTTTAGAAGTTTTTTTAATATATTATTAAAATGAATGCTTAAGCCACTTGGCCTGAGTGCCCCCCCCACCCAGCCACGGGGCCATAGGTGATTGCCTATGTCACCTACTGCTGGATCTAGTTCTGACCCTATCTACTTTCTGTTGCCTGAACCATTGTGCAAATAACTTTTGTGCTCTGGAGTTATTATCAAAAAAAACAGTTGCTTAATAATCTTTCTAAACACATGCATATCATCCAGATAGCCCCTTATTCACTCTTTAGTACTCTGCAGTTTCACCTCTTTTTGTTCTCTGAGATTCCTTTCCTTATGCAATACTTTAACCTTTGTCAGTCCCTCTAAATAATTCATTACTTTTTAACCAGATCTCTCTTTCTATTATTTCTACCCTATTTTTAAATTCCACTTTCATTTTATTCCACTCCTTAGCTATATTTTTTGAAGAAAGTTGTATCTTCCCCAATAATACCAGAATAACTTCCACTACCCATTCCTTAAATTCCTCTCTGTTTAACAGGTGGGGAAGTGACAGTGTCTCATTATTACTTCATTACCTTGCATTTTTGTTTTAGTTATTATTGGCACATGATCTTAAATAGTTATTGAATACATATCAAAACTTTCAATTAAATGCGTATGTTCCTGTGAAGTATAATTTCTGTCAAGTCTAGCTCATTTTTTGTACCTTGGGAATAATATGTAAATTATTTCTGACCTCCTACTACTAAATTCATACTCTGTATCAAATATTTTCATAAATTTCTTCAACACTCTATCCTTTTTGTAATAGTTTCCCTTCTAGCCCCCTCACCCAAGTACATCCCTGCTGAAAGTTGATTATTTCTCTCAGACTTTTCTTAAGCTCCATTTTTGCAGTTTTAGGTGGAACATAATTATATGCCATCTCAATCATCATCCCTTGTCAGTAGCCCCTTACTAGTACAACTCTACCATCATTATATTTTCTTCTTCTATCACTATTGAAGACCCTATAACAATTAATATAAGTACTTCCTTTTCCTTTGTCCCAGACATTCCATTAAATAACCATCCTAAATTCCTTTATCAAATTCACATGCTTAGTTCTTTCCAAATGTGTGTCCTGTAGCATAGCTATCTGCACTCTGCATTTCTTAATATTGTTCATTACTCTTTCTTGTTTGCATGTACCTGTCACACTATTCACATTCAAAGATAATATTGAAAGAGCTAACATTATGATAACGTTATTCTTTCTATCTGTTATGTATAACAGCTTTTTTAAAATCTCTAGTTTCAGCTTTTGTGTTACATGCATACACTAACATTTGGCAGGTTGATCTTTTTTACAACTGTTTCTTGTAATATCCAATCAACAAAACAAAACAAAAAAATACCCCCAGAAAACCTTTATAACCTGTTAGTTTAATACAAACACACAAAACTGTGTACATATTCAAATGATAAGAACAGTTGTTCCAGACTGGCAGCTACACTCACAGGCATTAATTAACTTATAATTAAGTTTATCCATGCTACGATGCATGGTTCAGCCTGTGCTTCTACTTACACTAAAAACTGTCTGTCTTTGTATTATCTTTTTTCCTCTCCTAGATGTAGAAAGCAACTTAAATGCTTTCAGAAAACATTTGCTTTAACTATTAAAAGAACAAAGTATTCTGTTTTTATTGCTCTTTTATCAGCTTGTCTCCATAGAAACATGAGAACAGCATATACAGTTGTCTTCAGCTATAAGCTTCTTGTGTTGCATTGTGAACATTTATTTACTAAACAAAAACATTTCATTACATTCAGTATTCTTCTATTTACTTGCTTCCACTTAAAACTTGCTGTTAGATGAAGCCAAGAGCCTTAATCCAGTCATTTCCCTATGCAAAAGTAAGAAAAGCATATCCGTTTTACTTATATCACAATCTGTGTACTTTTATAACCTTTCCCTCACTTCAATAACCCAAGATTCCAGCATACTATCTTAAACATGCTTTTGTCCAGGCTTTCTTCTCTTTTTACACTGCAGTACCCAAATTTCTTAAAACTAAACAAGAAAGAAAGAAAAAAAGAAGGAAGGAAGGAGGGTCACCTGTTTACTTTAGTATCCCTATAACACACAAACATATCTGAAAATGCATTACTATATAACATGCAGTACATGTCATGTTTTATAAAAACACTGTTAAGAACAAAATTATTTTACTTACAGTTACCTCTTTTCTTCCTCTTCCTCTCTCCCTAATGTTCTTCCAAACATTAATGACATGAAATAATAAGGCATATGCTTTGGACTCCCCTGCAAATTTAACAAAGCCAAAAAAATTCTTGTTCAGCCCTATTTCACAAATGTGGTTGATGCTTTGTAGTCCCACATTTATTCATTAATTTCTGAGTTGCCAGTTTTCTTCCTGTTGATCTCCATCTTCTAATTCCAGTCTCTGGTTCATTTCCAACATACTCCTGTTTTTTCTAGTCAGCTCCTGTGCTTTTCTGTGTCTTGCAAGCATTTTTCTTTGGAAGATTGGAAAAGGTTTTGCTGGCATATAAGAAGGATAAGAAACAGAGTCCCCTTCTGTTTGATAGCACACTTTATATTTGGGCAAACTTTTGCATTTCCTCCTTAGCATGTTCTGCAACAAAAAATGACTTTGACCCTCCAGGAAAAAATATTCTGAAGATAGCTAGATAGCTAGATACAGCAGCTTGATTCTCACACCTGCTGCTTAAATTACCTGATTGCTGGGATAAATGTATTCCTCTTCTGCCTGGTGTACAGTGAGTAATCATTTTGCACAAAAAACACTAATGTCTCCATCTTTTAGTGCTTTGTCCTCCTGCCAAAGTTTTGCCAGAACCATCTCCTTCTGCTGATAGGATTCCATCTTTTCTATGAGAGGTCTTGGCTACTTTCGCCTGGCCAGGTTTGGAGCATACATACAATGTGCTCTTTTGATGAACAACTCTTCCTGTGGTCAAAGCACGGGCAACTGCCAAAGAACTCAATGTTCATTTCAGAGGGCAGGCCTGAATGGTTATGTTGGGAAAACAACAACAGCAAGGAAAACACAATTAATTGCATATAATGTTGGGAGATTTGTCAGATCCTATCAGAAGGAGGAGAAGTATATCAGAAAAGTTAAAGAGGATGGGGGAGACATAGTTCTATTATAAGAATAGAAAACTGAAAATCAAAGATGTTGAGAAAATATTGTGTTATGACTATCCAAAGGGGTTAATGGACAAAACGCCATAGGAAGGCAAGAGGAAAGTGAAGCTGTATCTTGTAGCAACTGTATATTGTACACGGCTTCATACAACCACAGAGAAAGTGCTAAAAAGTGAGATAGGTAAATGGAACACGGAAGGATGGAAGGTACAGGCTGGGCAATAGAAAACATATATGCTGCAAATAGTTGTAAAGAAGAATTCGACAAGAACAGGCAAGAGAAGATGGAATACAGATAATGGGGGGGGACTACAATGTTATCACAAAACTAGAAAAAGAGGTTTCATGGTAGGAGGGAATATAACAAAAAGATGAGACAAGAACTAGCCCAATAAATGAAACAGAGAGGGTGGCAGGACATTTGGTGAGAAAGGTATTCAAATGAGAGGGAATACACTTTCACAAGAAAAATTTTGGTACAGGCAAGTAAGTAGGTTATACAGTTTCTTATGGAAGGAAAGCCTAATATAAATAATGCAAGAGAGCCAAATACAGGAGATACACATATCAGATCATGCAGCAGTGATGCTTATGCTTGGCATGCAGGAATAGAAAACAGTTCAGGGGGTGGAGGTGGGCCAGCTATAAATGGAGGCAGACAAAGGAAAAGGAAATGCTGCAAGGTCTTATAACTAATAAAGGAGTCAATACAGAGCAATATGAAACAGAAGGGAAAACTGGAAAAATGCTAGTTGGATGGAATCAAGGTCACTGCTGGGGAAAATTGATGAATGCAGAAGGAAAGAATACAAATAAAGAGGGAAAGGTGGTTGAGAAGCTAGAGAGGGAGCTAGAGGTGGTAGCTGGAAGAAAAGAACATAGATGCAAAACAGCACAAATCAGAGAAAAGGCAATAAGAATGGAATTATAGAGTAAAATCATTATGGAGTAAGAAATTCAGCAATGCTATCTGATGGACTAATGGTGGGTAGTGAGGTAGCCACAAGGGAAACAGCTAACAGGAAATCCAAGGAGAAACTGAAAGAGAAAGAGGTACAGAAAATAAGGGGAGGAGGAGAATATTTAGAAGAGGATGAACCAGTCTTTGACCTGCAGTAGACCTTTAATATGGTGAGGTGGGAATTCCTATGAAAGACACTGCATTGAAAACAGGTAGGGGAATAGATTACACATCTGATACAAGCCGCATACCACTATCCACAAATTGAAATACTCATAAATGGAGGATTAACTGAGGAGACCAAGATAAAGAGAGGGTCCAGAAAAGGGTGCCTGCTTTCCTCAGATCTGTTCAGACTTGTGACCAAGGAGCTGGCGTTAGAACTCAGACAAAGTATACCAAGACTTGAAGAAAAGGAGGGGGATAAAATCTCAGATTGTCTTATATGCATATACCTGCATGTTAATGTCTGAGGATGTGGCTAAAGCAATGGGAACTGTAAGATAGACATTCAAGAAGTTGATGGATATGGTGGGACTCAGGAGCAACAACAAAAAGGCATTAGTAATAAGATTAGGAAAGAGATGAGGAAAAATGGTATAGATGATATAAAAGAGGTGAAGTTTCCCAAATACCTAGGGCTCAATGTTGGGAACACAGAGAGTGAGACAATAGGGAATAATCTAGAAGAAGTTGAAAAAAATAGTAAAGCATACTTTCGGGGAGGGGGTCAGCTTGTACATTGCTTGGGAGAATGAATGCAGCAAGGATGATGATACTATCAATAATCCACCACTTGCACCACAACATACCCATAGACTCCTAGATAAAAGGCTACAGCAAATGCAAAAAAACAAACAGGACTTGGTCAATAAAGGTAAGAGAAAAGGAATGATCAATACAAAATTGAGAATGACTAGGGAAAAGGGGATGGTAGGCTCCCACACATCTTGATGTATACATTGATATGTAACATAAATAAAAGGATAGAAACAAAAGAAAATAAGGTAGAGGGAGACATGAAGAAGCTTACTAAAGGATATAAATGAATCAACACAAAAGTAGTGGGATACATTAACTTGGGTCATGGGCACCCCAAAATAAATAAATAAATAAGTATGGAAGTAGAAGGGAGGGGAAGATAAGGAAGAAAACTGAAGAAATCTGGAGGAAACGTAGAATATCCCAAGAGTAAGATTTGGTATGCAGTGAAAAGAATGACGGGGAAAGATTTAAACCATATTGGAGTTTATACAGAATTAAAAATACCAGAGGCCGAGTGGTCAAACTATTCTGTACTCAGAGAAACCTGGGAAAGGAATACAGAGAAGGGGTAACAGGAGGGTGGTGAAACTGCCCAGTACTCATAGAAACCTGGGAAATGGAATATAGAGAAAGGGTAATAGGAGGGTGGTGAAACTGCCCTGCACTCAGGGAAACCTGGGGAAGGAATGCAGTGAAAGGGTGACAGGATGGTGGTGAAACTGCCCAGTACTCAAAGAAACCTGGGAAAGAATTATAGAGAAAGGGTAACAGGGGGATATAGAGGAGAGGATGGAACCCTGGGGGAAATAAAGGATATTAGGGAAGCAAAGGAGACAGCTGCACAATGTGCTGAGGGCAAAAACAAATAAAGTCAAAGAAGAGAGCATAAGAATGGATTGGGGATGAGAGTTGCAGAATACTGTCAGATGACAATGCAAGTAGTGAGGTGGATTCAGAAAGTACATGGGGTCAGGAGACCAAAGCTTGATAATATTGCATATCTGGTATCTAACTACTATGAGATTGGTAAAGGAAAGCATGAAGTAAGATAATAGATTCTACAGGTGACAGGAGGAAGAAGTAGGAAAGATGCATAATTTCTGGGATTGTGGGTAGGCACAAGTCATCTTGAACTAGGCACTGGGATTTTGGGACACATATTTCAAAAATAAGCAGAGCATATTCCTGTAGAGGAGGCACAGAGTAAGAAGTCAGCATCTGGAAAGAGTGTAAAATGAGCATTATCTGACTGCTGAGCACTGAAGTTAAAGCCATCACCAACTGGAAACAGACAAAGTACAATATGGGACCATGGATTACACAAGAGGGTCCAGGACACGGGGAGAAGATTACAGAAACTGATTAGAATGAGGAAAGGAGGAGAGGGAAATGAAAAAGCAATGGAAAGAGATATTACAATAATACTAGAGTAAAATTCATAAGAGAAGGAAGGAGAGGGTGAACTTAAAGGGGAACAAATGGGGGGGGAGTAGGGTTGGAAATTAGGCAGCCAACCACTGATGAAATATGGCGCACCATGCATGAGGTCTGCATGTGAATGTAATATACTGTATGTAATTAATAAAGTTTAAAAGTAAAATAAAAAAACTACCCTGATGCATAAACCTTGCCAAGCACATCTGCAGAGATGCAATGATTAAGTTGTATCTCATATTGAGTCATACAAAAAACACAGTTTACATATATACTTGCAGCAGAACATGACCTTTTGCAAACAAACTTATGAAAATACCAGAAGACTTATTGGAAGTCATGTACATTTTACTAATAGAGTACCAGAGCCTAACTCTGGGTATGCTTGGAGACCATAATACACTAGTTTGAATATAAAACAAACATTTAGCTATACTATTTGTCTACTTTGCTTTGAGGTAAAAATCAAAACAAGAGAATGCAGTTGGTTACTTTCCCACCAAGTATTTACAGTCTGCACTACCCCCTCGAGAAGTCCCAGACTGTAGACATCAAGAAGGCTTTGATTCTAGCTTTGAGTCCAGGGTATGCTCTACAAGTTACCATTGGATGAGCTGTCACACTAATTGTCTCCAGTCTTTAGGTAAGTGTTTGCACCATCTTACTGAATCTTCGTAGAGGATTTAACATCATATCTTACATTTGTAATCTCGTCCTGTTTTAATTACAATCAGTGCTTTTAATTGGCTAATAGATAGCTTTCCCTACTGTGGAACCGTTCATTCCCAAGGCACACATAATACACCTTCTTTAAACTTAACATGTAACACATATGCGTGCACACATACACACACACTTTCTGTTTATATATATATATATATATATATATATATATATATATATATATATGTATTTTATATATATATATATAAAATTATATATATATATATATATATATATATATATATATATGGTTCCCCTTCATATGATCGAATTTCTCTAAACTCGAAAAGTCATAAACTCGAAACCAGAATCTTGAATTTAGAGAAACTCGAACATATGAAAGGGACAAAAAAAAAAAATAACACTTTTCAAATGTTTTGCGGGGCTTTGCCCTCCCACACCCTACTTAAATATACCTACTCCGAGATCGCACTATAGTGAAGGAAAGGGAAATCTCCCATTCTGTGCTATACGCGTAAGGGCGAAACAGAAGATTTTCCATTCCTCCGCTATAGTGCGGTCAAAGAACATTCACATTTAAACTGCTAGGGTACAGGGGGACTTTTTCTCCCTGCAATAAGGTAAGTTAACTTTTTATTTTTTTAAACCTAAGGCTCCTATTCACAATTTCAAGTGAATGGAAGTTCGAGATTCTGGTCTTCAGATTATGAATTTCGAGCTTCTATCCATTCGATCTTGTGAAGGGGAACCATACATACATATATATATATATATATATATATATATATATATATATATATATACATACACACACATACAGACAGAGAGAGAAAATCATTCTCTCCATCAGATCATCTGCCCATCACTGGAGTAAATGATTGTGAAGTATAGTTGAGTATTAATTTCATCGGAATTTGCAGATTTTGAATTAATGGATTATCAAATGCATGTGGTAAGTTTGTGTTTGGGAAGCCAGTGGTGAAGATTTCAGATATTCTTACATTTTTTGCATTTGGGGTTATGAGTGTCTGTGAGTGTATACAGGATAGGTTTGGTGTAAGGAGATAGGTTTAGTGTAGTGTAGTCATAGTGTGTGTGTGTGTGTGTGTGTGTGTGTGTGTGTGTGTGTGTGTGTGTGTGTGTGTGTGTGTGTGTGTGTGTGTGTGTGTGTGTATGTGTGTGTGTGTGTATGTGTGTGAAGTGTCCTGTGCAATGGTAAAGTTAAGGAAAGAGTTTTTCTAAGGTGCGTGCAGGGTTAGGGTTAGCATGCATTACAAACCTGGTGCACTGCCCCAAAGCACCTACAGCTACTGAATTAATTAGCATTACCTCATGGTCTTCCTAATCTTGATGTTAGTCTTAGGCAGAGGAATTTGTTTCAATGTATAGTGTGGTTTAGCACTTTCAAATGCATGTGCTTATCAACAGCAGCTTTTGGCATACAGGATTTGTCAAGCTTAATGGCTACTAGTAACTCCACTTAAACCTTAATGTTCTGAAAACACAGCTGGATAAGTGCTGCTACAAAATACTTGTAGCCCGACAGATGTCCGGAGATTTCCCTGCAGAGAGAAGGAACAGAATGTAATAGAATTTTATCTCATTTTGATATGTAGTGACCAGTCAGGCCATTTATCTCAGAAGCTGGGTTGGTCTAAGGGTTTCAACTGGATAACAAGAGATAATGGGCAAAGACCCTTTGAAGTAATTAGCAGCTCGGCCTCCATGACTCTTCCTCTAATCTCCTTGGACATAAGTAACACTGCAAACCTTATGACCCAGTTAGTTAATACAAAACTGAAGCCACTTTCTAGAACAGATTCTGAAGTTTAACCTCTGAGTGTCTGTTAAACTTGACATCACAGTGAGCTTGCCTAGTTAACTCTTCCTGCAATATGCACACTTGTCTTATGTTTGTGTGGAGGTGTTGTATCAAAGATCTCTTGTTTAACTGTAAAAGAAAAAAAAACTGCAGATACTTTCAGAAATTTAAAATCTGAGATCTGCTAGATATCCAGCTATTATCTTTGGGTGAACACAGCAGCCAAAATGTGAAAAATCTAAGCAGTGTTGGGTTGTATCTGAATGACATATGCTGGCAGCAACTCTATAAATAAAACCTACACAGCACATTTAATGTGTGACTGCTTTTCTTAAGCCTATCAATGGTATCAGGAACAAAGGTTTTAATTTCAACTTGCCTTCTGGATATGTTGGGTCACAGTAACAGAAAATGACTAGTGTAGTGACAGTGTACCTGAAATACACCCCAGCAATAATGACACAATGAAATGCATTTTGAAGCTAATGGTAGTGCAGGTTCTTGCTGGAAGAATCCAGAATAATATAAAATAAGTTATCTTACAACAAACTACATTAATTTTTAACATACTGACAAAACCAAACAATCCTATTTACAATATAGCAAATTCAATTAATAATTTAGGCACTGCTCATAACAATAACCCTTAGTACAGTTCATAAACTGCAAATATCCTGAGCTCTTTTGACAGCTGCAGTTTGTATCATTCTAAAATAAGCCTGAAAATATCCATAGTCTGTATGAACAGAATGGGAAAGTGCTGTAAGGAAGAGCAAAGAGAACTGTGGTGATGAGTAAATCGGTAACAGGAAAGTTTAATGTGAATCGCCTATCAGGTTTTGTTAAAACAAATATGTAACTTAAAATAGTTCATGTTAGCACTCAAGGAAAGGAAGTTTTGTGACCAGAAATGGAGAGTCTTGGGGAACCATGACCAGTGGAAGCCATGGAATAAGATCAAGTTAACTTTGAATATGCAGAGAGTGCCAGAGGTCTGCTTGTGGATGTTTTAGGAATTATAAGGCAATTTGAACTAACCTGAAGTAGCATGTTTGTTGTATGTATGACACTTAATTTCCTTTTGAGAAATTTTAGAAATGAACTGAACGTGAACAGTAAGCAACTAGCAAATATATTAGGCAGGCATGTGCTGTTTTTTTTTTGGAAATAACCTCTAAACTTAATCCTTCTCTGTAAATAAAGTGTACTTGAATTAATAAGACTGTCCCCAGTGTTTGCTATATTCTGCAGTGATGGGGAATATCAAATTGTGCTCCTTATTCCTGCATTACAGCCTGCAAGTGCACAAGCATTTGAAGTCAATTACTCCACTCAAAAGAAAGACGGGACTGTTTTTGTTGTGTCTGATACAGTGAAATATTGCCAACCCAGCTATCTGGAATTTTGTGAATACTTCTATGTCATTTGTTAGTATTGATATGATTTATACAGAACTGTATGTTATGTACTGAGCTAAGATGTATCCACAGTGTACCCGGCTGGAACACAGAAGATTAACCTGCAAAACATAAGACCAAGTTGAGGTTAATTTACTTTATAGCTGGGCCATAAACAAAAGATGTTATCTCTCAGTTTCAGTTCAGTAGCAGACATAATGTCTAGAGCTAGAAGTTTTGTGTATTGTCTTGGAGAGATGTAATTACTAGGTTTCAAATGTAAAAGTGTTTTATTGTTTTATGACTTCCAAGATCTGCAAAGATCTGAGAGATATGTATTTCTCACACAGAGATGTTAAATTCTCTTAAGTTTCTGTTTAGCCTGGGAACTGAAGTCAGATGACAAAGAATGATATCATGCAAGCGGGCCCAGCAGTAATGTTTGATATTAATTTGGGAACTCTTTCAGAGAGATAGAGACTTTACATTTTGCATTTTGTCTTGGACATAGCAAGAACATCCACTCATCATCACCACCTTCTGCCCATCTGCCTGTTTATTGTTCTGTAGGTAGGTTTCTAGGACTTACTGACTCTTTTTGATATAGATAGGAATATAGTAAAGATTAGATATTTATTTGAGACTGTCCTGCAATGTTGTTTTAAATACTTCATGTGATTTTGAACTCTGAAGTAACTGTGTTTGTTTTCTGAGTATTGTCTTTTTCTTTTATTATTTAGTATTAAATATATTTAAACCTATCTTTGTAGATGATATTTGTGAGACATATTTAAGCTCTTAAAGTACTTGCATATCTATTTGGTGATACTGTACAGGCCACTCCAATAGCCTTACTTGGTCAGACTGCCATTTGGATTAATGGTAACATTACACAGTAGGACTGGACACCCTTTGTACAGGCCTTATAGTAGCTGATAAGGATGGCTGGTGGCAGCTGGAACTACCTTATAGTCTGGGCAAAAGGGGGCATAGCTAATAAACCTGTGCAGGCCTTTCCCAGGTGTGTGTGTGTGTGTGTGTGTGTGTGTGTGTGTGTGTGTGTGTGTGTGTGTGTGTGTGTGTGTGTGCATGTGTGTGTGTGTGTGTGTGTGTGTGTGTGTGTGTGTGTGTGTGTGTATCAATCAAATCTCAAAGTGTGTGTGTGTCAGCTACTTGGGCAGGGACATGAAGCACTGGTTGGCAGAGAGGGTGCTGGAGGTCTTAGCTTGGCCACTCAGCTGAGATCTCAACCCTATAGCTGTGTCAGTGGGGAGTCTTGTTGGAGATCTGGAGAAAGAGGCAGAAACCAGCCCCAGACTGACTGTGATCTCTGTGTGCTCTTAAGGGAAATTGTACTTTACTGTGTGTGTACTTTTCACCCTCTCATTGTGTACGTCCCCTAGCTGTTGCCAGTGGTGAGGACTGAGGCCTTGATTTCTGGACCAGTGCAGGTGCTGCCACGTATTAATTGGTGGACAGTGGTGGGATATTCACATCACATATTAATTGGTTGACATTGGTGAGATTGCCACATCACATATTAATTGGTTTGCAGTGGTGCGGATATTGAATTCCTATAGCCTGTGTATAGTTGTCACTGAAGGTTTTTGTGCTCTTAATCAGCCACACAGTGAACATTCAGAGTTTCACATCACAATTGTTTTATTTTTTTTTTGTTAGCTTAGTCAGGGAGAGCAGGCAAGCATGTCAGCAGAGGAGTATGGCAAGCTGACAAAGAGCCAGTTGGCTGAGATGTGCCAGGCTAAAGGACTGGTGCATGCCAACTTGACTAAGGCAGAAATGATTTTAGCTTTGGGCACAGCTGCATCGCAGACCAGCAATCAGGAGGACAACCAGGCTGACCTTGGAGATGTACAACTCTCAGAAAATGGACAGCTCAACCTTTCCACAGAGAACTTAAAAATCTGTCTGGAGTTAAAGAGACTTGAGATAGCAAGCATTTGGAAATAGAAGCAGCAGAAAGACTGAGACATATAGAGGCTGAGGACATGCGACACTGTGACGTCTAGAGGTGGAAGAGAAGGAGAGGCAGAGGCAACATGAAAGGAGATGCTGACTTTTTGCCAGAGTCATGGAGGTAATGGGGAAGTGAGTAACTGAACCCCAGAAGCAACAAATGTCAGTAAATTTCTTCCACAATTTACGGGGGGGGGGGGTAATTTTGATAGTTTCATTCATATGTTTGAGAGGGTATGTAAACAGCATAATGTTGACCAAGGGCTCCGGGTATGGTTCCTGACCCCCTTACTCCATGGTAAAGCTGTAACTGCTCTTTCTAAATTGTCTGATACTGATTGGTCAAATTATGATATTGTAAATAATTGTCTTTTAGAATCCTTTAACTTAACAGCTGCAGCTTATAGGAAAAAGTTTCATGAGCATAGAAGCAAAGCAGATGAAAATGTGTGTGAATATGTTGCTGAACTAAGCACTTATTTTCATAGGTAGGTGAGTGGATGTCAGGTCACGACTTTTGAAGGGCTGGCAGACCTTTTGTTGAGGGAACAAGCCCTTAGCACTTTGCCTGAGGACATGAGAATCTGGCTGGCTGATAATCAATGCAATACTGAGTTGGGGAAGAAGGCTGATCGATACCTAGCAGGCAGGGTATCACTGCACAGAAAATGAACACCCAGTGCTGCTCATGGGTCTAAGGAACCCATGGTGGGCAGCCCAGACTGCCCCAATAAAGTCTGTCAGTAGCAGGGGAAGCCACTAGTTCAGATACATAGCCAGGACCAAGGGTTAAATGTTTTAAATGCAACCAGTGGGGCCATGTAGCATATAGATGTCCATGGAGGCCACGTGGGGAACAAAAGGTGGGAGAGCTAGTAAGTGGGAATGACAAAATGCCAGCAGTAAGTTGTCTGGAGACAACAAGGGTACCAAACTACCACAAGAGGTTATATCTTAACTTAGTGAATGGAAGAGGCCATTGTTAAGAGAGACACAGCCGGGACACCATCCGTCCCATGGATGCTGTGTTTTTGCCTTAGTGAGGGCAGTTCTCACCTGGGCGTTGGAGATGTTTGGGGGCTACAATCCTCTGGAATAGATATCTCTCCTTTTGGGGAGGGAGAAGTTAGCACTGAACCTGTCAGCCAGTATGTTGGCAATGTGTGTAGGTTCAGTAATTTTCACATCATTTTGAACTAATTCTGAGCATATCTGGGAGTTTCCTCCTAGGTTTCTAACATAGCTAAAGAAGGCCTTATGATTCTCTTTAGAGTCCTTGGCGATTTTCTCTCAAAATTTGCCTTGGATGATTTTATGAGAGCTCTTAGTTTTTACTTGTAATGATCAAAGGTGTCTTACCTTTCAAGGATTTTGCTCTATCTTGTAGTAGCTTCCTCCTTTTGTTGTAGAGCTTGTTTATGGCTGGGGTCCACCAGACTGGACGCTTGCCTTTGGTACAGAGAGTCTTAGTTTTGTTTGGGATTGCCTGATCCATGCAGTCCTGTAGGTGCTGGTAGAAGGCATTTGTAAATGATTCAGCGGTTTGAGTAATGTTTACCACTGGCTCAGGGGCCTTAAAGGAGACCACACTAGTTTTTAGAAGTGTGAAATCGGCTTTTGAGAAGTTTTTCACTGTGGTCTTTTTTGTTTCAGGTGGGGGCGGGATGAGGACCTCTAGCGAGATTAGTTTATGATCTGATCTCACCAGTGAGGGGTATACTTCCGGTGTTGAACATTTTGATCCCATGTTCGTGATGATGAGATCAAGTATGTTTTCTCCTCTTGTGGGGATGGTGACTAGTTGTTCCATGGCATTTGAGTTTATGAACTCCAGGAATCTTTGGGTTAGAGTGTTCGGGCTTGAGTAGTGTTCCCAGTCTATATTAGGGTAGTTAAAGTCACCTAGTATGATGGTGTTTGGAGATACATTTATCCCTCCAATGTTTTCAGGAAGGCCATGTGAGGTTCCTGAGTTTGAGAGGGTGGCCTGTAACATGCTACAAATTGCAGAGCAGTCTTGCCTATGGTTAATTGCACCTGGATGGTCTCCGATGCATCATCGTTGCCACCAACCTTGAGGTGTGGGTGTCCTTTATGAATATGGACACCCCCTCCTTTCTTGGTGTTGTCCGGATTTTGGGGCGGGCATGATATGAGGTGAAACCTGTTAGTGCTGGGGTGCTCTCAGGAGCCTTGAACCAGGTTTCTGTCACAGCACAGACATCGATGTTCTCCATATTGAGAAGGGCCTCGAGTGCGTGCATCTTGAGATTGAGACTTCTGGCATTGAGCAGCATTACCCTTAGTTTTTTCCTTTTGGTGTTCTAGGGTGGTAGGTTTAGAATTTGAGCCTTGCCTAAAAAGGCACTATGGGGTGGCAAGAGCCTTTGCCAATATCCGAAGCCCAGGGTGACAGGTGCAAGCCGTCCCTTGCGGCAGCGTGGCTTGTCCAGCATGTCATCCCAGGCAGACAGACATTGGATCCCCTTTGAATGACACCAGAATTTAAGCCAATTATTAAAGCTGATCATCTTATCACTGTATTGTGGCATCATTCTAGGTGAAGGTAGGATACTGCTCAAGGTCAGGGTCATACCTGCCTGGGCTACATAATCAGAGAGCTCCTCGATGTCCCTTTTCATGTAGTCCAAGGAGGTACGTCTCAGGTCGTTGACACCAGCGTGGACAATGACTGAGTCGTACTTGTACCTGCTGTTGAGAGACCTGAGTGCTTGCGCTATGTGGCGGATTCTAGTGCCTGACAGGCAGCTTACTGTGACATTCTCTTTACTCAGTCTGGTGAGCGGGACGTCAGTGTGTCTGACTATGGAATCACCAATGACAAGTGTGTCTGGCATTTTGTTTGGCCTTAAGGGTTGTGACTGTTTGACACTCTGACTGTGTGGTCTATGTGTTGCATGTGTTGGGTCGTGAGGTGGTAGTTGTTTGGGTGTCTGCTTTGGTGGCCTCTGCTGTTTTGGTAAATTTTTGATCAGAGCCTCCAGTATGTCTTTGTGTGAGTATGTGTATGATTTGAAGTTGTGATGGTACCATGTGTGACTGGGTATGTATTGTGTGTGGTTACCTTCTCCTCCTGTCTGGTCTTGCCAGTCCTATGTTGAGAGAGCTCAGCCTCCAGTTTGGCCGTATAGTTGCATCTCTCGCATGTATTTGTGTTTTGTGGGAGAAGGAGAGGATTGTCTGTGTACATGAGGCAGTTGTAACATTGCCTCAATATTCCCAGGTTCACCAGTTGAGCTGGAGAGGACACTAGCAACTGATCCCTCGACATACTAGAAGTAGTAGATAGAGACTTTCAAAGGACTCCGGGGGAAGTGGGTTTTAGGCTGGTGGGGTACTATCTATAATAAGAGTGCTTTATCAAGGTGCAAGTACTGTAGGAGTAAGTGCTAGGCTTTACAGATAGAGAATAGTCTACTTGGGAATCAAGTAGAGATGAACTTTTCAGTTATAGGATATGCTGTACAGCTCGAGGAAGGTAGTTTTAAGGGAAAATTGGAAGAGTGGAATTTAGATGGCCCAAATAGTTTAACCTTGTTTAACCGCCGCTGCTCTTGTGTGCAACAGTGGTAACTCCGCGCGTTTAGCGTGTTTTATAGCAGGGGGCTGAAGGGAGCTAGGAATTGGCCCAAAACGACCAATGGACTACTAGTTTCTGGCTGAAACTTCACCAAATCAGACAAAAAGGCCACTCAGTGCTTCCCACTCCCACTGGTAAGCAAAGAAACTTCCCTCCTTCCTAATAAGGCAATGGATCAGTAACAGGAACTAAAAACAAAGCCCAGGGATCAGCAACTCTGAAACTGGACTACTCTAGTTCAGTAAGGCGGGAAAACAAGAGATTTTTTTTGTTTTATTACAGAGACAAGGAAAAAAACAGACAGTAATTGCTGTAAATCGGCTAGCGCACTTTAGTGTGTAGCCTACAGAAACAATTTGCAACAATTAGTAACTTAAAGTGCAATAAACAGTGTAAAATGCAGAAATCACTTAAAGTAGCAATAAAACAGGCAAAATGCAGTTGCTAGCTTAAATAACAGTGGGAAAGCCACAAAAAATACTTATATCTGGTAGAAAGTCACTCTTTTAGCTCTCTGCTGCTTGGATCACTCTGCAGGCCACCACGAGGATCTGTGCTGAGTTGGTACAAGCTGGAAAACGCGTGTTTAGCGTGTTTTATAGCAGGGGGCTGAAAGGAGCTAGGAATTGGCCCAAAACAACCAATGGACTACTAGTTTCTGGCTGAAACTTCACCAAATCGGACAGAAAGGCTGCTCAGTGCTTCCCACTCCCACTGGTAAGCAAAGAAACTTCCCTCCTCACTAATAAGGCAATGAATCAGTAACAGGAACTAAAAACAAAGCCCAGGGATCAGCAACTCTGAAACTGGACTACTCTAGTTCAGTAAGGCAGGAAAACAAGAGATTTTTTTTTTTGTTTTATTACAGAGACAAGGAAAAAAACAGTAAATGCTATAAATGCTGTAAATCGGCTAGCGCACTTTAGTGTGTAGCCTACAGAAACAATTTGCAACAATTAGTAACTTAAGTGCAATAAACAGTGTAAAATGCAGAAATCACTTAAAGTAGCAGTAAAACAGGAAATGCAGTCGCTAGCTTAAATAACAGTGGGAAAGCCACAAAAATACTTATATCTGGTAGAAAGTCACTCTTTTAGCTCTCTGCTGCTTGGATCACTCTGCAGGCCACCACGAGGATCTGTGCTGAGTTGGTACAAGCTGGAAAACGCGTGTTTAGCGTGTTTTATAGCAGGGGGCTGAAAGGAGCTAGGAATTGGCCCAAAACGACCAATGGACTACTAGTTTCTGGCTGAAACTTCACCAAATCGGACAGAAAGGCTGCTCAGTGCTTCACTCCCACTGGTAAGCAAAGAAACTTCCCTCCTCCTAATAAGGCAATGGATCAGTAACAGGAACTAAAACAAAGCCCAGGGATCAGCAACTCTGAAACTGGACTACTCTAGTTCAGTAAGGCGGGAAAACAAGAGATTTTTTTGTTTGTTTTATTACAGAGACAAGGAAAAAAACAGACAGTAAATGCTATAAATGCTGTAAATCGGCTAGCGCACTTTAGTGTGTAGCCTACAGAAACAATTTGCAACAATTAGTAACTTAAAGTGCAATAAACAGTGTAAAATGCAGAAATCACTTAAAGTAGCAGTAAAACAGGCGAAATGCAGTCGCTAGCTTAATAACAGTGGGAAAGCCACAAAAATACTTATATCTGGTAGAAAGTCACTCTTTTAGCTCTCTGCTGCTTGGATCACTCTGCAGGCCACCACGAGGATCTGTGCTGAGTTGGTACAAGCTGGAAAAACGCGTGTTTAGCGTGTTTTATAGCAGGGGGCTGAAAGGAGCTAGGAATTGGCCCAAAACGACCAATGGACTACTAGTTTCCGGCTGAAGCTTCACCAAATCGGACAGAAAGGCTGCTCAGTGCTTCCCACTCCCACTGGTAAGCAAAGAAACTTCTCCTCCCTAATAAGGCAATGGATCAGTAACAGGAACTAAAAACAAAGCCCAGGGATCAGCAACTCTGAAACTGGACTACTCTAGTTCAGTAAGGCGGGAAAACAAGAGATTTTTTGTTTTATTACGAGACAAGGAAAAAACAGACAGTAAATGCTATAAATGCTGTAAATCGGCTAGCGCACTTTAGTGTGTAGCCTACAGAAACAATTTGCAACAATTAGTAACTTAAAGTGCAATAAACAGTGTAAAATGCAGAAATCACTTAAAGTAGCAGTAAAACAGGCGAAATGCAGTCGCTAGCTTAATAACAGTGGCCAAGCCACCAAAATACTTATATCTGGTAGAAAGTCACTCTTTTAGCTCTCTGCTGCTTGGATCACTCTGCAGGCCACCACGAGGATCTGTGCTGAGTTGGTACAAGCTGGAAAACGTGTTTAGCGTGTTTTATAGCAGGGGCTGACAGGAGCTAGGAACTGGCCCAAAACGACCAATGGACTACTAGTTTCTGGCTGAAACTTCACCAAATCGGACAAAAAGGCCGCTCAGTGCTTCCCACTCCCACTGGTAAGCAAAGAAACTTCCCTCCTTCCTAATAAGGCAATGGATCAGTAACAGGAACTAAAAACAAAGCCCAGGGATCAGCAACTCTGAAACTGGACTACTCTAGTTCAGTAAGGCAGGAAAACAAGAGAATTTTTTTTTTTTTTTTTTTTTTTTTTTTTTACAGCGACAAGGAAAAAACAGACAGTAAATGCTATAAAAACAATTCACATGCAGTGCAAGCTGGCACACTTGAGTATGTAGCAATATTAGTCCACACACAGTATGAAGAAAATGTAATTAAATTAAAAAGGACTAAAAGCAAGTGCAGAAAGGGTTTATTAGAGAGAATGCGGTAAAGAGAAGGGACTGGGGGAGTGTCCTAGATCAAATCTACAGTGGGGCGGGCACTGCAAAAGCCACCAAATTTAAACTACATCCAAGAACAGGGAGGGGGTGGGAAGACAGTTTCAACAGAGCTAGATCTGAGAAATCAGTCCCCAAGTTATAACAACCACAATAAAATGAAGGAAATATACTTAAATCAGCTTATGTCCAGTTGATGTATGCAGACAAATCTCAGTAGCAGCAACTCTACTTAAAATGATTACCAGAGATGTAACCAACACAGGTTTTAAAGTTATCAGAAACCCCCCCAAGCTAATTAACACTTAAAGGAATTTCAGAGCAGTTTAACAACTAGTGCAGAGCTTCAGACACACACACAAGACAGTTTCAACAGAGCTAGATCTGAGAAATCAGTCCCCAAGTTATAACAACCACAATAAAATGAAGGAAATATACTTAAATCAGCTTATGTCCAGTTGATGTATGCAGACAAATCTCAGTAGCAGCAACTCTACTTAAAATGATTACCAGAGATGTAACCAACACAGGTTTTAAAGTTATCAGAAAACCCCCAAGCTAATTAACACTTAAAGGAATTTCAGAGCAGTTTAACAACTAGTGCAGAGCTTCAGACACACACACAAGACAGTTTCAACAGAGCTAGATCTGAGAAATCAGTCCCCAAGTTATAACAACCACAATAAAATGAAGGAAATATACTTAAATCAGCTTATGTCCAGTTGATGTATGCAGACAAATCTCAGTAGCAGCAACTCTACTTAAAATGATTACCAGAGATGTAACCAACACAGGTTTTAAAGTTATCAGAAAACCCCCAAGCTAATTAACACTTAAAGGAATTTCAGAGCAGTTTAACAACTAGTGCAGAGCTTCAGACACACACACAAGACAGTTTCAACAGAGCTAGATCTGAGAAATCAGTCCCCAAGTTATAACAACCACAATAAAATGAAGGAAATATACTTAAATCAGCTTATGTCCAGTTGATGTATGCAGACAAATCTCAGTAGCAGCAACTCTACTTAAAATGATTACCAGAGATGTAACCAACACAGGTTTTAAAGTTATCAGAAAACCGGGCAAGCTAATTAACACTTAAAGGAATTTCAGAGCAGTTTAACAACTAGTGCAGAGCTTCAGACACACACACAAGACAGTTTCAACAGAGCTAGATCTGAGAAATCAGTCCCCAAGTTATAACAACCACAATAAAATGAAGGAAATATACTTAAATCAGCTTATGTCCAGTTGATGTATGCAGACAAATCTCAGTAGCAGCAACTCTACTTAAAATGATTACCAGAGATGTAACCAACACAGGTTTTAAAGTTATCAGAAAACCCCCCAAGCTAATTAACACTTAAAGGAATTTCAGAGCAGTTTAACAACTAGTGCAGAGCTTCAGACACACACACAAGACAGTTTCAACAGAGCTAGATCTGAGAAATCAGTCCCCAAGTTATAACAACCACAATAAAATGAAGGAAATATACTTAAATCAGCTTATGTCCAGTTGATGTATGCAGACAAATCTCAGTAGCAGCAACTCTACTTACCTTTCCCAGGTGTGTGTGTGTGTGTGTGTGTGTGTGTGTGTGTGTGTGTGTGTGTGTGTGTGTGTGTGTGTGTGTGTGTGTGTGTGTGTGTGTGTGTGTGTGTGTGTGTGTGTGTATCAATCAAATCTCAAAGTGTGTGTGTGTCAGCTACTTGGGCAGGGACATGAAGCACTGGTTGGCAGAGAGGGTGCTGGAGGTCTTAGCCTGGCCACTCAGCTGAGATCTCAACCCTATAGCTGTGTCAGTGGGGAGTCTTGTTGGAGATCTGGAGAAAGGGGCAGAAACCAGCCCCAGACTGACTGTGATCTCTGTGTGCTCTTAAGGGAAATTGTACTTTACTGTGTGTGTACTTTTCACCCTCTCATTGTGTACGTCCCCTAGCTGTTGCCAGTGGTGAGGACTGAGGCTCCTTGATTTCTGGACCAGTGCAGGTGCGTCACGTATTAATTGGTGGACAGTGGTGGGATATTCACATCACATATTAATTGGTTGACATTGGTGAGATTGCCACATCACATATTAATTGGTTTGCAGTGGTGCGGATATTGAATTCCTATAGCCTGTGTATAGTTGTCACTGAAGGTTTTTGTGCTCTTAATCAGCCACACAGTGAACATTCAGAGTTTCACATCACAATTGTTTTATTTTTTTTTTGTTAGCTTAGTCAGGGAGAGCAGGCAAGCATGTCAGCAGAGGAGTATGGCAAGCTGACAAAGAGCCAGTTGGCTGAGATGTGCCAGGCTAAAGGACTGGTGCATGCCAACTTGACTAAGGCAGAAATGATTTTAGCTTTGGGCACAGCTGCATCGCAGACCAGCAATCAGGAGGACAACCAGGCTGACCTTGGAGATGTACAACTCTCAGAAAATGGACAGCTCAACCTTTCCACAGAGAACTTAAAAATCTGTCTGGAGTTAAAGAGACTTGAGATAGCAAGCATTTGGAAATAGAAGCAGCAGAAAGACTGAGACATCTAGAGGCTGAGGACATGCGACACTGTGACGTCTAGAGGTGGAAGAGAAGGAGAGGCAGAGGCAACATGAAAGGAGATGCTGACTTTTTGCCAGAGTCATGGAGGTAATGGGGAAGTGAGTAACTGAACCCCAGAAGCAACAAATGTCAGTAAATTTCTTCCACAATTTATGGGGGGGGGGTAATTTTGATAGTTTCATTCATATGTTTGAGAGGGTATGTAAACAGCATAATGTTGACCAAGGGCTCCGGGTATGGTTCCTGACCCCCTTACTCCATGGTAAAGCTGTAACTGCTCTTTCTAAATTGTCTGATACTGATTGGTCAAATTATGATATTGTAAATAATTGTCTTTTAGAATCCTTTAACTTAACAGCTGCAGCTTATAGGAAAAAGTTTCATGAGCATAGAAGCAAAGCAGATGAAAATGTGTGTGAATATGTTGCTGAACTAAGCACTTATTTTCATAGGTAGGTGAGTGGATGTCAGGTCACGACTTTTGAAGGGCTGGCAGACCTTTTGTTGAGGGAACAAGCCCTTAGCACTTTGCCTGAGGACATGAGAATCTGGTTGGCTGATAATCAATGCAATACTGAGTTGGGGAAGAAGGGCGACCGATACCTAGCAGGCAGGGTATCACTGCACAGAAAATGAACACCCAGTGCTGCTCATGGGTCTAAGGGAACCCATGGTGGGCAGCCCAGACTGCCCCAATAAAGTCTGTCAGTAGCAGGGGAAGCCACTAGTCCAGGTACACATCCAGAACCAAGGGTTAAATGTTTTAAATGCAACCAGTGGGGCCATGTAGCATATAGATGTCCATGGAGGCAAGGTGGGGAACAAAAGGTGGGAGAGCCAGTAAGTGGGAATGACAAAATGCCAGCAGTAAGTTGTCTTGAGACAACAAGCGTACCAAACTACCGCAAGAGGTTATATCCTAGCTTAGTGAATGGAAGAGGCCATTGTTAAGAGAGACACAGCCTCTGACCTAACTATTGTGAAGCCTGCAATGGTTAGACAGGAGCACTTACTTGCTTGAGCAGTCTACTCCAGTCAGAGCTTTAGGAGGGACCCCATTCCAAATACCTTGGCTAGGGTTCACCTTGACTGGAAGGGTGGAAAAGGAAGCCAACAAGCAGGTGTGTTTGAGAATATTCCTGCAGATGTCCTGATAGGGAATGATTTTGATAATGCAGTACCCTGTGTGTATGCAGTTACATGCAGTCAGGCTTGGTTATAAGAATGTAGGTCTGATAGCCTGGGAGAGACCCAGATAGACAACACACTTGCAGCCAGGACTGGTGAGGTGGTTATTTCAGGGAGGGAGCTACCCTGTAGCAGTGAGACTGAAGGTGAACTACAGCTGCTTGTGGGTACTGATGTTTGCTTGGACCGAGTGACTGCAAGGGCAGAGGTGAGTAGTTGTATTACCCAGGCTGACAGTGAGGCACCGCTGTCAGAGGTTACCAGACTTCCTGTGGAAGGAAAGATGGGAGAGGTTGCAAGGAGGGAGTTGAGACAGGCTCAGCTCTCAAACTCCACATTACAAGGCCTGAGGGAGGTAGATAGTGAGGCACCTGATTCTCAAGGGAAGGGGGAATCTGTATACTGGTACAACGAGTTACTGTATAGAGGGTGGACCTCTAAAGGAGGGCTAGAGGATGAGAGAATACAGCAGTTGGTAGTGCCCAGAGCCTATCATCTGGCACTTCTAGCCGTAGCCCATGATATTCCCTTTGCAGGTCATATGGGCATAAAATGTACAAAGAGACATATTATGCAGAACTTTTATTGGCCTGAGATTTCCAGAGATGTAACATGGTACTGTAGGACCTCTGAGCAGTGCCAAAAGGTAGGCAAGGCAGGAGACAAGGTGAAAGCTCCTTTGATGGCTTTGCCTTTTATTGAGGAGCCTTTGCAGAGGGTAGCGATGGATATTGTGTGACCTCTGAGTACCCCAAGCTCCACAGGGAAAAAATATATCCTAGTGGTAGTAGATTATGCTACCAGATACCCTGAGGTGGTGGTTCTGTCCTCCATTGAGGCAGAAAAGGCTGCAAATGCTTTGATAGAGATTTCAGCCGGATAGGTTTCCCAAATGAAATACTGATTGACAGATGTGCCAATTTCATGTCAGACCTACTGCCTTGTCTTTTGAAGCACTGTGGGGTGAAGCACCTACAGACCACCCCCTACCATCCCCAGACTAATGGTCTTGTTGAGAGGTTAAACTGTACACTCAAGTCCATGCTACGAGCAGACCAGCTTAAGAGGGAGTGGGACAAATATTTGCCCCATCTGTTGTTTGCTTACAGAGAGGTTCCACAGGAATCCACAGGTTTTTCACCCTTTGAGTTGCTGTATGGGAATAGGGTGATGGGACCTCTCAATTTGATTCGAGATGAGTGGGAGGGTGAGTGTGAATCTCACAAGCAGTCTGTTGTGGCATATGTCCTAGACCTCAGGACAAGGCTCAGGGAACTCATGGGCAACCTGGGTGAAGCCCATTAGCAGAAAAAGTCTGGTATGACAGGAATTCTAGAGCTAGAGAGTATGATGTAGGGTAGCAAGTAATGGTTCTCATTCTTGTCAGACACAACAAGCTGCAGGCAGCATGGTAGGGATCCTACAAGGTGATAAGGAAGGTCAGTGATGTTAACTACATGGTAGAACTGCTAGGCAGGAGGCAGTGGCACAAATTGTACCATGTTAACATGATGAAATCTTACCATGATAGGGAGGCCCTTGTGCTGAGTATTTGTAGTGGATATCAGGAGGAGTCTGAGGGGGATCTGGTGACTGATATCCTCAGTGAGGCTCAGACTGATACCTCGGTGAAAGTGGTAGCAATGTCCCAGCAGCTATCCCCTACCTAAGTTCAAGAAATCTGAGCAGTGTTACAGGAGTTTGGGGGCATGTTCACTGGGAAACCAGGGTGCACCCACCTGATGCAGCACCATGTGGATACAGGACCCCAATGCCCTATTAAGCAGGCTCCTTATAGGTTGCCTGAGAGAGTCAAACAGACTCTGAGGGAGGAAATACAGGAAATGTTGGAACTAGGGGTAATTCAGTTGAGTTGTCCAGCAGTCCATAGGCCTCCCCAATGGTGCTGGTACCAAAGAAGGATGGCAGTACCAGGTTCTGTGTGAACTACAGGAAATTAAATAGTCACACAGAGTCAGATGCTTACCCCATGCCTAGGACAGATGAAGCCCTAGAGCAGCTGGGTGGGGCTAAGTATCTTACCACTATTGATCTCACGAAGGGTTACTTGCATGTGCCCTTGACTCCCAGTGCTAGAGAGAGATCAGCCTTTGTGACTTCTTTTGGCTTGTATGAGATCATGAAGATGCCCTTTGGGATGAACAATGCCCCAGTGATTTTCCAGAGGCGGGCAGATTGTATCCTAGAAGGAGCAGAAGATTTTGCCCTTGCTTACCTAGATCATATTGCCATCTACAGCCATTCTTGGCAAGAGCACCTTCAGCATGTCAGGTAGGTGCTGGGCAACCTACACAGGGCAGGGTTGACCATTACGCCCAGCAAATGTCAGGTGGGTATGACAGATGTCTCCTACCTGGGACATAGAGTGGGGAGTGTTAAGATCAGGACAGAATGTGCAAAAGTGGAAGCCATTCAGGCATGACCTGCCCCTGTTACCAAAAAGCAGATGAGGTCATTCTTAGGGACAGCGGGGTACTACAGAAAGTTTGTCCCCAATTATAGTACCCTAGCTGCTCTCCTCACAGACCTGACAAGGAAAAACAAGCCACATAAGGTAGCGTGGACCCCTGTAGAAAAGGAATGCCTAGCCATAGTGTGAGCACAGCAGAAACTATAACCTTATCTTTATGGAAGGAAATTCACTGTAGTTACAGACCACAATCCCTTAACATGGCTACATCAAGCCAGCCAGCAAAATGCCAAGTTACTAAGGTGCAGCCTTGGGGTGCAAGAATATGATATGACAGTGCAGCACCACAGTAGGGTTAGCAATGCCAACGCGGATGGGCTCTCAAGACAGGGAATGAGGTAAGTTATTCCCAGATAGGCTTGACCCTCCCAAGCAATGTTTTTCAAGGGTCACTTGTAAAACTAGCTTGAGTTTTCAATGGGGGGAAGAAATGTGATATAGGGAAATATTGCCAGCCCAGCTATCTGGAATTTTATAAATAATTCTATGTCATTTGTAAATAATGATATGATTTATACAGAACTGTATGTTATGCACTGAGTTAAGCTGTATCCACAGTGTACCATGTTGGAACATAGAAGATTAACCTGCCAAACTTAAGACTAGTTGAGGTTAAGTTACTTTATAGCTGGGCCATAAACAAAAGATGTTATCTCTCAGTTTCAATTCAGAGGAAGACACAACATCTAGAGCTAGAAATCTTTTGTATTGTCTTGGACAAAAGTAATTACTAGGTTTCAGATGTAAAAGTGTTTTTATTGTTTTACATCTTCCAAGATCTGCAAAGATCTGAGATATATGTATTTCTCACACAGAGTTGTTAAATTCTGCTGAATTTCTGTTTAGCCTGGGATCTGAAGTCAGGTGACAAAGTGTGATGTCATCCAAGCTGGCGCAGCAGTAATGTTTGATATTAATTTGGGAATTCTCTGAGAGACTGCATTTTGTATTTTGCCTTGGACCTAGCAAGAATATACACTCATCACCACCTTCTGTACTTCTGCCTGCATGTTGTTCTGTAAGTAAATGTCTAGGGCTTAGTGACTCTTTTAGATATAGTTAGGAATATTGTAAAGATTATTTATTTGAGACTGTCCTGTAATGTTGTTTTAAATGCTTCATGTGATTTTGAACTCTGAAGTAACTGCTTGTTTTCTGAGTATTGTCTTTTTCTTTTATTATTTATTATTGACTATATTTAAACCTATCTTTGTGGCTGATATTTGTGAGACATATTTAAACTGTTAGATTACTTGCATATCTATTTTGTGACACTGTACAGGCCACTTCAATAGCCTTGCTTGGTCAGACTACCATTTGGATTAATAGTAACATTACACAGTAGGATTGGACACCCTTTGTAAGGACCTTATAGTAGCTGATAAGAGTGGCTGGTGGCAGCGGGAACTACCTTATAGTCCGGGCAAAAGGGGCCTTAGCTAGTAAATCTGTGCCAGCAGTTTCCAGGTGTGTGTATGTTTGTATATCAATCCCAAAGTGTGAGTGTGTGTGTGTGTGTGTGTGTGTGTGTGTGTGTGTGTGTGTGTGTGTGTGTGTGTGTGTTAGCTACTTGGGCAGAGACACAAAGCACTGGTTGTACAGTGAGGGTGCTGGAGGTCTTAGCTTGGTCACAGGGCTGAGATCTCAACCCTATAGCTGTGCCAGTGGGGATTCCTATTGGGGATCTGGAGAAAGAGGCAGAAACCAGCCCCAGACTGACTGTGATCTCTGTGTGCTCTTAAGGGAAATTGTACTTTACTAGTGTGTACTTGTCATCCTCCCATTGTGTACATCCCCTAGCTGTGGCCAGTGGTGAGTATTGAGGCTCCTTGATTACTGGGCCAGTGCAGGGGTGTGACTGAAATATTGCACTCTGTCAGACAAAATGGAGAATTCATAGAAACTTTGGTTCAGGCCAACACAAACTTGGGTTAGCAGATAGTGACCCTGTAAGAGAAGAGTGAGGCTGTGAATAAAGATTTGGTCAGTCTCTAGCAAAAGATGTACTCAATAGCAACTGTGTTGATGACTCTAAATACCACTCTATGTGTGAAGGACTTCAGTGGGGATGATGGGAATGAAGCATATCTTGTTGTTATTCAGGTGATTTGGGCTCAGTCGCAACTGACAAACCACTTCAGTCAGAAATGAGAATGGAAAGAATTAATTTTATTAACCATCAAATACTTACAAAAAAACAGAGACTCAGCTCTCTGGAGCAGAGGATAAAAAGCTGTTAATCAGACCCAGATTGATGAGTAGTTCAGGAAGAGGGAAGAGCCAGGTGGGTGGCTACATCAGCCCACTTGCCTGTGAATGAGAACTGTGGTGGATGGTTTACTACTGAAATGTCGAATGGCACTACATCGACTGTACTATAGTTGAACACGGAAGTTCGAAAATAGCAATGTTGACGACAAAAAAACAATCTAGGACTCTGTTTTAACATGGGTCAAGGTAGGGGAGATGTTTGTAGTTCTGAATAATACTGAACACCTACCTCGACCCATGTTAAAACCATTCCTAGATTGTTTTTTTGACGTCGACATTACTATTTTCGAACTTCCGTGTTCGACTATAGTACAGTCGACATAGTGCCGTTCGACATTTTAATAGTAAACTGTGGTGGGTACTCCCCCTGTGATGACTTGGCATTCCAGGGAAGGTGCATAGATCAGTCCTCCTGAGAATGGGCTGCAGTAGGGAGAGGAACATTACTGGATCTGCCCAAGGCTTTAGTGGTAGCCCATCCTGATTCCTGAGGCATGCCAAGGAATGGGCAAGTTTCCACACTGGAGGCATAGGCAGTCACTTCAAGTTGATGCAGTACCCACATCACCAGAAAAGTGTGTGGGTTAGACTGCATAATAATAAAATGGTCTAATGACTGCCAGAATGATGGCTTTTTGATTTACTCATGCCTCGCTAGAAATGTATGAGGCAGAAACAGCTTTTGCCTTAAGAGGACAATAGCTCACATGAAGCTGATGGTTAGCAGACAGGGGACACCAAAGTCATTCCCTGAAACATAAGCCATAAAACTTTGTAACTGGGCATTTAATACAAGTACAACAGTAACAACACAAATGCTTGATGAGAAATGATTTTAAACTATTTGTCAGAACCAGATGTACACAATAAAGGTAAAATAAGATATATTAGCAGTTGATAAAGTTAAAAGGGAAATCCCAAGTAATTTATGTAAGTTGGCTTCATAGAGTAACACTATGAATACTGATACATTGGTTACAATAATCAAAAGGTTACTAGCTAATAAAGTTACAGTAAGAAATGAGCAACCTAAGCTTTTATCTAAGAATATAAAGACAATTGTGAGCATCCAGAAACTGTCAACAACATAAATGTTAAGCATTTAGGAAACATGATTTCTAAACAATAAACTGATAATGAAAATGTTTTGTAGGAATTGGATAAAGTAACTGCTAAAACCAGGATCATAGCTAGATCATCCAGCACCCTCTGCTGGTACCATGAACTACCACACCCACCCTCCAAGAGCAACAAAAAAAAAAAAATCCACTCCTACTGGCATACCATGCAGCTGACCAAGTACTCGAAAGCCCCCCCCCCCTCCACAACCAATCATTTCCCATTTCTGCACCTTGCACCTTACTCTCATTTTATTTTTTAAAAAAAATCTTTATTTCTTTTAAACTGTGCCAAACTGTTTGCAACAGTTTATACCCTATGTGGAAGGCTACAGCACTCAGGGTTTAGTTTAAAAAATAAAAAAAAAGAAACATATATTTTCTCTTTTAAGCTGTAGCAAACAGTTGCTATAATTTATACCCTGAAAAGAGTGCTACAGCACTGAGGTTTCAGTTAATAAAAGTTTCTTTATTTTACTTGTTTACTTGTTACAATATGACAAACATTTGTTACAGTGTTTGACCACAAATGTAATACTAAATTTTAAAAGCTGGTTTGCCTTATCTGCTGATAGTGGCCACTCCCAACACTCTTCTCCCTGCCCTAGCTACACTACTAGCTAGAACCATAGAATCAACATGTTGTCTATGTACCACTAACAAGTCAGCCAAATGTACAGTATCGGTAGATGGGAAGAACTTGACAGGACTATTAAATTCTAGGAGTACTTATTAAGAAACCACAAGTCTGTAAACATAAACCATATGACAAAAGAAAGGTGGGAATAATGTGTGTAGAATTTGATAGCAAAGAGTATTCTATAACACATAATTAATTTGGACACTGCTGTGTAAACTACTTCATCCTGTAGCTTTAGCACCTAATTTAATACATGATCTTATAATAAATCAAGACTTCCTTCAGTCCAAGGCAGTGTGAAAATTGTGTATGTGGGAAGAAGCACAGTTACCCTGAGGCCTAAATATACTTTGAGTAAAATGTGGAGTAGCAGCAGCACCTTGGCACACTAATAAGAGCACCCAGTCCTGAATACACTCTAGAAAAAACTGGGGCAGGCAAAGTAGTACACACAACACAGTATTAAAAAAAAACATCCTGATAAAGAAAAAAACTTCAAATGGAACTAAAATCTGGTTATGGCTAGAAGAAACAGATGAACCACTGTGCTTTCAGAAACCTACTACTGAGTCTTACCAGAAAACCCCAGCTGTTATCAAGAACAAAATCAGATGAGCAATTGAAAGGAAACACCCTCAGTGTGTGAAATGGAGCTTTGTAAGAATATTCCAGTCATTAAAGTAATAACGGATGTGTGTGTAGACAGAGAGAGAGAG
The DNA here is from genome assembly GCF_019279795.1 of Protopterus annectens. NCBI lineage: Eukaryota > Metazoa > Chordata > Ceratodontiformes > Protopteridae > Protopterus > Protopterus annectens. The sequence continues at coordinate 493,078,966 of NC_056738.1, forward strand.
AGAGACAGAACAATCGTTATGAATACCCTGAGAGAAGAAAAGGGACCTTAACACCATAGTAGGTTCATAGGTTCATAGGCTGGTACTAGGCTATCGGCCCTAGGGCCTGTACAAGCCTAGCCATAACAATTCCCTGGCTATTTCTTCCCACAATATTTACTTCCCTGGAACCCTGTCTAGCAGGGCGACTAATGTGATCCCCGGGGTGAATTTCCCATCTCCCATCCAATCGTCAAGGTTCCTTTTGATGAAGGCCAAAGAGGCACTCTGCTTGACATGTATGGGCAGTCTATTCCAGAGTCTGGGGAGTCTCTGGGTCAGGGACCTATCCTTCCAGCATGTTTTGTTTATTGTGATGACAAGGTTTAGATCCCTGAAGTGTGTGGCTCTGAGGGATTGGGATTTCCTTAAGTGTAGCATGTCCAACAGCTCTGGGTTTGACATGGCCTTGTATGTTAAGCAAAGGTTGCCTCTGAGTAGATGACATGTGACAGAATACAGCTGGAGGTTTTTTTTAGACAGTCAGCATAGGGCATCTCCTTTAGGCCTGTGATTCTTTTAGTGAGGTACTTCTGCGGCCTTTCCAGTTTTTGCAGATGTCTTGAGAGGTACATACCAAATGGGGAGTTGTATTCTATAATGGCAGTAATGAGGGATGAGTACAGTGGGACAATGACCTCCTTTTTTCTGGATGAAAAGCCCTTAGTGATGAGGTGTGCCACACAGAAGGATTTCCTGACTGTTGTGGTGATGTAGTTATCGAAAGTGTCACCACTGTCCACCTGTGTCCCTAAGTCTCTTATCACACTTTCGGTGTTTAGTGTACTGCCACCTATGTGGTAATTCATGGGTACATGTTTTTTCCCCAAAGGGAATAACTATACATTTCTTGGCACTGAGCTTGAGCCCATGGCTCTGGCACCAAGCATCTGTTTCTGTAAGGTCCTTTTGTAGAATATCCATATCATTTGGAGATCCAATAATGGCTCCCAGTTTGCAGTCATATGCAAACTTTGTTAGCCAGAGTCCCTTAGTGTTGGCCTATACTTCAGAGAAGTAGATGCCAAACAGAACCGGTCCTAGGACTGAACCCTGAGGTACTCCACTTGTCTGGAGCTGGATTTGGAGTCGGCTACTTTTACAGTGTGGGTTCTGTCAGTAAGCCAGTTGGCAACCCATCGAGTGACATAGGGATTAATGCCCAGCTTAGTATGTTTATCTATGACTCCTGAGTGGCAGATGGTGTTGAAGGCCTTGGCAAGGTCCAGATAGGCTGTGTGGACTACCTTACCCTTGTCCACAGCTCTGAAGACTGAGTCAAAGAAGTCAGTCATGTTCAGGAGACAAGATTAGCCCTTCACAAACCCAAACTGGGTGGGTTCCAGTGTTTGAAGGCTGCCAATGTCTTTGTTTATGAGTTCCATGATGATACGTTCCATGGTCTTGCAGATCAGGCTCGTCAGACTGATGGGGCAGTAGTTCCCAGCATCCAAGGTGGATCCCCCCTTGTGAAGTGGGATAACTGTAGCTGTGCGCCACTCAGTGGGCATGAAGCCTGAGGTAAGGCTATGATTAAACATGACACTTAGGTGAGTTCATTCTGTAGCTCATGTATACAGAGCCCGGGATGTCGTCAGGTCCCATGGATGCTGTATTCTTAGCTTTGGAGTGTGCAGTTTTTACCTGTGTGGCCGTTACCGGAATTTGGCATTCTTTCAGTATTGAGATGGGCCCTTTAGGGGGTGAGAGGGGGGGTGAAGTTGGCACTGAATCGATCTGCCAGGATATTGGCAAAATCCTTGGTGTCAGTATATTTTATGCCATTCTGTTGTAGCTCAGAGCAGATCTGAACACTGCCATTTAGATAATTCACATAACTATACAATGCGTTGTGGTTGTCTTTGCCATCTTTGGCAATTTTATTTTCAGAACTAGCTTTGGAGGATTTTATGAAGGATCTCAGCTTCTTACTGAGGCTGGTAAAGGAGCTTTTTGCATCCTGGGATTTTCCTCTTTTCTGCAACAGTTTCTTCCTTTTGTTGTAAAGTTGGTTTATGGCAGAGGACCACCAGATTGGTTTCCTTTTTTTGGAGGAGAGCGTCTTATTGGTTCATAGGTTCATAGGTAGGTACTAGGCTATTTGCCCTAGGGCCTATATAAGCCTAGCCAAAAATGTACCCTGGCTTTCGCCACCCAAGAAAATCGTTCTCCTGTGCCCCTGTCGAGCAGAGCCACAGAAGTGATTCCTGGGGTAAATTTCCTATTTCTCATCCAATCATCAAGATTTTTCTTGAAGAGTGCTAATGAGGAGCTCTGTTTGACATAGATAGATAGTCTGTTCCAGAGTATGGAAAATCTCTGAGACAGGAATCTATCCCTCGAGCATGTTCTGTTTATTGTGGTGACAAGGTTTAGGTCCCTAGAGCGTGTAACTCGGAGGGATTGTGATTTCTTTATGTGGAACATGTCCAACAGCTCTGGGTTTGACATAGCTTTGTATGTTAGGCAGAGATCGCCTCTGAGTAGGCGATATGCGATGAAGTAAAGCTGGAATTTTTTGAGACGGTCTGCGTAGGGCATCTGTTTGAGGCCAGTAATCCTCTTTGTGAGGTATTTCTGTGGCCTTTCCTGTTGTTGTAGATGTCTTGTGAGGTACATACCAAAAGGGGCATTGTACTCTATAATGGGTCTAATGAGTGATGAGTAGAGGGGAACATTGACCTCTATTTTTCTGGATGAGAAACCTTTTGTGATGAGGTGAGACACGTAGAAGGATTTCCTGACCACTGTGGCAATGTGATTGTCAAAGGAGAGACTACTGTCCACCTGTGTCCCAAGGTCTCATCACATTTTCAGTGTTAAGCAGACTACCAGCTATGTGGTAGTTCATGGGTACAGAGTTTTTACCAAAGGGGATGACAATACAATTTTTGGCATTGAGCTTCAGGCCATGACTTTGACACCAGGCATCTGTCTAAGTGAGGCCCTTTTGTAGTATGTCCACATCATTAGGAATTTCAGTTATGGCTCCTAGTTTGCAGTCATCTGCAAACTTTGTAAGCCAAAGACCTTCTGTGTTAGCCTGTACTTCAGAGAAGTAGATACCAAACAGGAGAGGACCCAGGACTGAACCCTGTGGTACTCCACTTGTCACTGGTCTGAAGTCAGACTTGGAGTCTGCTACTTTCACAGTTTGGGTTCTGTCCATGAGCCAGTTGGCAACCCATCTTGTGACATAGGGATTTATACCTAGTTTAGTGAGCTTATCTATAATTCCAGAGTGGGGGTGGTGTTGAAAGCCTTGGCGAGATCTAGATAAGCTGTGTGAACCACCTTACCCTCATCTATGGCTTTGGTGACTGCTTCAAAGAAGTCAATCAGGTTTAGGAGACATGATCTGCCTTTTACAAATCCGAACTGGGTAGGGTCCAGAGTTTGGAGATTACCAATGTCTTTGTTTATGAGTTCCATGATGATACGTTCCATGGCCTTGCAGACCAGGCTCACAAGGCTAATGGGGCAGTAGTTCCCGGGGTCTGTCGTGGCTTCCCCTTTGTGGAGTGGGATAACCATTGCGGTGCGCCATTCAGTGGGCACAAAGCCTGAGGTGAGGCTATGATTGAACATGGTACTTAGGTAGGGTTCCATTTCATTCAGTAGTTCATGTAGAACGCAGCCTGGGATATTGTCAGGTCCCATGGATGCTGTGTTCTTGGCTTTGGAAAGTGTGTTTTTTACCTGTGCAGCTGTGATTACAGGAATTTTGCATTCTTCCGGTATAGAGATGGGCCCTCTAGGGGGTGAGAGGGGGGGTAAAGTTAGCACTGACCCTATCTGCCAGGATGTTGGCAATATCAGTTGGTTCTGTATATTTAGTGCCATTGTGCTGCAACTCAGAGCAGATCTGAGTGTTGCCACTGAGATTCTTGACATAGCTATAGAATTCTTTGTAGTTGTCTTTAGAGTCAGTGGCAATTTTGTTTTCATAACTAGCTTTGGAGGATTTTATGCGGGATCTCAGCTTCTTACTGAGGTTGAGATTTTACTCTTTTTTTGCAACAGTTTCTTTCTTCTGTTATAGAGTTTGTTTATGGCAGAGGACCACCAGATTGGCTTCCTTTTTTTGGAGGATAGCATCTTGGTTCTATTAAGGATAGCATGATCCATGCACTTGTGTAAGTGCTTATAAAGTGCATTTGTGTAGGATTCAGCAGTCGTACCTCTATTTTCCATCTGCATGGGTGTCATGAAGTTTGCCACTTCTATCTTAAGAAGTGTGAAGTTGGCTTTGGAGAAGTTTTTTATGGTGGTTTCCCTAATTGGGGGTGGGGGCGGGATGTGGCTGTCTAGGGTGATTAGCTTGTGGTCGGATCTGACCAACGAGGAATTGACCTCTGGTGTGGAACACCGGTTGCCCATGTTGGTAATGACCAGGTCTAGGATATTGCTGCCCCTGGTGGGGGTGTGAATAAGTTGATCCAAGGAGTTGGAATTTATGAATTCCAGAAAACGTTGAGCAAAAGAGTTGGTACATCAGTAGTTTTCCCAGTTAATGGTGGGGTAGTTGAAATCGTTCATTATTAGGGTGCTATGTTGTACCCTATTACTTTCCAGTGTATCAAGAAATGAGGAGTGGGAATCCTGTGGCATGGTGGGGGGTCTGTAGCAAGCTACAATTTGGATTGCGGTCTTGCCCAGAGTAAGTTGCACTTGGATAATCTCGGATGCATTATGCTGTGCAACTAGCCTGGAGGTGTGGATATCCTTAATGAATATGGACACGCCTCCACCTTTAGTGCTTCATTCCGGGTTAGGTGGCCAAAAGGTGTGGTATGAATTATAGCCTGGTAATGCAGGGGTGCTCTCTGGAGCTTTGAACCAGGTCTCTGTCACTGCACAGATGTCGATGTTCTCCATTTTAAGGAGTGCCTCGAATGAGTGCATTTTGAGGTTTAGACTTCTAGCATTGAGTAGCATTACCCTCAGACTTTGCTTGCTTGTACCTGTTATGGTGGTGAATTTGTCATTTGAACCTTGCCTAAAAAAGGCACTATAGGGTTGGCAAGAGCCTTAGCCAGTATCCAAAATCCCAAGGGCGACATTTGCAGGCCATCTCTGGCAAAGCATTGTGGTCTGTCAATCATGTTGTCCCAGGCAGACAAATACTGGATCCCCTTAGAATGACACCAGAAGCTTAGCCAATTGTTGAAGTCAATCATTTTGTCCTTGTACTGTGGTATCATTCTGGGTGATGGCAGGATGCTACTCAGGGCTAGGGTCATACCTGCCTGGGCTACAAGATCAGAGAGCTCCTCCATGTCTCTTTTCATATAGTCCAGGGAGGTATGTCTCAGGTCATTCACACCAACATGGACAATGACAGTGTCATATTTGTACTTGTTATGGAGTGACCTGAGTGCGTGCATTATGTGGCGGATCCTGGCACCTGACAGGCAGCTGACAGTGACTTTCTCCTTGTTTAGCCTGGTGAGTGGAACATCAGTGTGCCGGACTATAGAGTCACCTATGACTAGAGTGTTGGGTACGTTGTTATGCCTTATGGGCTGTGGTTGAGTGGCACACTGAGTTTGTGGGCTATGTGTCATCTAGGTTGTGTTGAGGGGTGGAGTTTGCTTGCGTTTTTGCTTTGGAGGTCCCTGATGCTTGGACAGGTTTTTATTGAGAGCCTCCATAAATGTAGGTGTGTGTTTTGTGTTTCTATGTATGTGTTTTGGTGGTGTAGGTTTTGAGGGACTATCTGATGAGTGTGGTGTGGTGCAAGTGTTTACCTTCTCCTCTTGACTGTCTAGTCCAGTCTTGGGTGAAGAGAGCTTTGCTTTCAGTTTGGCTATATAAGTGCATCTCTCACAGGTTGTAGTGTTGGGTGGTAGGAGGAGAGGGTTGTCTGTGTACATGAGGCAATTGCTGCATTGCCCCAAGATGGCCAGATTCATCAGGTAGACAGGAGAAATCACCGGAAGTTGACCCTTAGACATGCCTGGATAGGTGCTTATTTATTAAGTGCTAAAAACTGCTTTCCTCTAGACAAGTGAGGAAAGTTGAGTGCTGTAGTAATTTGCAGCTTATTTAGTGCTTACAATGAGTTCTGAACAAGTGCTGAGTTCAAATAAACAGATTTGAGTGCTGTAACTAGAAAATTGGCTAGTTCTAAGAAACAAAATTAAGCTAGAAGGCTTCCCTCCAACACAGAAAGTCTTGGGGGCTCAGAAGCCTACAAACAGTCTAGACCACTTATAGGAAAGGCGGGAAACAAGCTTAAATTTTTTTTTTCTTTCCCAGATGCTCTCTTTGTACACAGTAGGAGTGCCTGAAATCAGAATATGATCTCACTGCACTCAGTTGAGTGAGCAAATGAGATGGGCCCAGAAGGAGTATACAAACACAAATTTACAAGAGGGGCGGGCAGTTTCAAAGCCACCAAGATTAACACCAAAACAAAAACAGGAAGGGTGGGTGAGGAACTAACTGACAAAACAGAGTCAAAACTTCCAGTTCAGTTAATATTCAATGCAACACAAATAAATCAATTAATCAAAGGTTTCGCTTTGTAAGGTCAAATGGGGGAAGGGGTTAAAAATAGGGCTCACAGCAGCAGGTACATAGAAAAACAGAAGTTAACGAGGTAAAAATAAAGGGATGTCAAATCCAAATGTAGACAAAAATCACCAGCATGAGTTGTCTTTTGCAGAAGAAGAAGAAACACTTGTAATTGCATTTGTAAGTGAATAGGCTATTTCCTCAACTTCACATCAAGTGTATTGATTATAATATTCATGACTCATCAGATTTAAAGATAAGAAAATAAAATTTTAAGAAAGCACAGTTGTAGGATGACAGATTAAGCACAGCCAGAGAAAATAAAGCCAAAGTAAATGTAGGTAAAGATATGCGGGTCCCATACCTGTATATCAAGAGAAAGATTTGATTGATATACAAAGTCAATAAAAACAAAAATAAAGATATAACACTATACTTGATCTTAGCCGAAAGGCCAAGAAGCAACAGCTACCCTCTTGAGATGAATGTCTTTATATTCATGTCTCCAGCACATACAAAGCTGGTTATACTCAGGGACCCAATCATAATCCTTCGTGCATTATATGAAGTGTGTTGATTATGCCTTGAAATTGGGAAAAAACATCCTAGTTATGTGCCGCGTACATAACACATTTTGTTATATACCTTTCAATGCTAAGCTATAGTGTCACGATAGACCATATAAAGTTTCCATCAGGGGACACGTAAATGGTAGGTTATAATTAGAAACCCATGTATAATGCTCTTTAGAGAATGTGTGACCTGTACATTGCCACCGTGAATGAAGAAAAAGTGTGTTAATGTACAGGTAATGCCTACTGGAAAACAAGTCTGCTGCATTTGGAATGTTTCTCCCCGGCCTCTGCTGAAAATTGGCTTTGTTCCAACTTGGACTTTCCCGGTAAACAAAAAAAAATGTTAAATGTTAAGCTGCTGTGAAGCTTGGACAGAAAAAAATGTAAATGGCCACCATTTTTATTATGCTCACTAAACAATGCTTTGCTATTTAGCAAGTGTCACAGCAAAACAAAAGGTCTTTGCTAGCTAAAACCCAGCTATCGTAGAATACTCCAGACCAAACAAACAAAATAACGATGCTGGATACTGCTCAGGATAAAAACACAATTTAATGCCACCGAACAATGGATACAATATAAGCGCTTTTGGGCGGTTGCCCTTCATCAGATCTGATGAAGGGCAACCGCCCGAAAGCGCTTATATTGTATCCATTGTTCGGTGGCATTAAATTGTGTTTTTATCCTGAGCAGTATCCAGCATCGTTATTTTGTTTGTTTATTTAGCAAGTGTAAAATAAAAAAAAAACGTAAAGAGATAAATAAAAATAAAATGAACCATGTGCTTGTATATGTGTGGGTGAGTGCATTTGTGTGCATTTATTCGTGTATGTGAGAGAGGGAGATAGACAGCATAACTGAGAGAAATGGTCTTAGAAATAGCCTGTCAGCATGCATTTCCTTTGTAATAAGAAGAAAGAAACTCTAATTTCTGGCATTATTGACTGGCTTTAAAATTCAGGTATTTGCCACCAAATGGATCATTCGATGTGGAAAAAAAGTACTATGTGGCAAAATCAAAGGCACTAAAGAGACATGGGGAACAGTTGCAAACCTTACCGTCTATCATTTTTTCCTAATATTTGCTCACAGTGAGACATCTAAAGTGTATTCACATAAAGTGGTTGTAACTAATGCACACGTGCTTGTAGGTGTGTGTGTGTGTGTGTGTGTGTGTGTGTGTGTGTGTGTGTGTGTGTGTGTGTGTGTGTGTGTAGACATTAAATACTTACATAACATATATCTGGGATGTAAAATACTTCCTTTAGCAACAATTACATATACTACAGCAAGTTCAAAACATTAGGTGGAGGAACTATTTAACATAAAAAATGTAAAAAAATAAGTATATAGTAATAAAAGAAACTACAAAACAAATTAACCTACAGCCCATTCTTTAAATACAGTAATGCCTTCCAGGGTGTGTTATTGGGGAAATAATACACTTCCAGGGGTGTAGATGCCCTCTACTTGTGGCATTAGGCCTCAAAACACCCCTGGGTGGGCACTATTTCCACAGTAACACACACCCTGTTGGGGATTATTGCTTTTATATTATGTATTGTATGTGATGATGAATGTATGGGATCATTGGGGAATATTTTAAAGCTCCTTTCAACAAAGACATCAAGTTCATGTTTTTTTTTTTTTTTCTTTTTTTTTCTCCTTACCTTACAGTACATTTGATTGAATAATTAAGATAAACTGAGTTGTGCTATGGGTGTTTATTTTTTTTTTAGTTTTTCATGCCTTCTGGGTTTGGCCATATAGATGTGCACTAAGTCATTAGCCAGAGTTGTTTGATGGTATACTGCTGCTAAATCTGAACTGAATTTCAGGGTTTAATTATAACAGAAGAAAATGCTTATTCATTACACGCATTAAACGCATGGCAAATGCTCTTCGTCTTAGCTTCTAATATCATGAAAAAGTCTGGTCTGTCTTAAGAATTTAAGTACATAATAAGTGGTGAATACAAATTGCGAGAAGGAGATTGCAGTCTTGGAGCTGGAGAGTTTGGCCTGAGGGTTAGATAGTTTCACAAAGCCGAAACAATGATAATGAAGGTATGAAAGTACAGCAAGTGAAAGGTACAGCAGTGACAGGGTAATACACAGACAGCAATGCAAACCAGCACCTGCATGGTCAACTATTATGGACTCAATAAAAATCAGCAAAAGAGATGTTAAAGGTATAAAAGCCACATGATTTGAAATATGCTTAGTCAAATTTTTAACAGTATGAGGGTCAGACAAAGCAGCATAACGTGCTGCATATGCTAACTTAAAAACAGAAATTAGAAGACAAGCAACAAAGCATTATTCTGTGACTGCAGGCAATAATATAAATAGGGAGAACCCAACCATACTTTATGGATATAGCTTTGCATCAGTGTTTGAGAAGTAGACATTTTTTTCAAATTACTGCCAGGCAGGTTTTAAACTCAGTGGCCATATGATAGGAATGACACAAGGAAGAACAGAAACCTTCTCTGAATGAGTAGTGGTATTTAAAAGGCTCAACAAGTATATAAATAGTCACTGGATGCTGAGTATCAATTGGAGGTACCTATTTTAAGCAAATTATCCAAAAACATTCTAGACTACTTTCTTTCTCATGTTCTTTCTATATCTCAAAGAAGTGATTTATGTGATAATTACACTGACAGGCTTCCAAGGATGTAGAGTTATTCTATTTCAAGAAATGAATATAACAAAGTTAAGTACAATCTGAGCTTTCTTATATTTAATTTTAGTCACAGCAAGCATGGAGTGTAATACAATATTTCTTTTTACATTTGTTAGTTTAGCTTAACAGAATTTGCTTGATACTTCAACTTCTCACAGGTCTCTGACTATATACCTGTCTTTGACCTCCCTCAAGAAAATACTTCTGGAATTCTTCGAACTTTTGATTGTTTCCCTTGATGATATTTGGAGACTCACATTAAAGCTTCAGTCAATAAATTCAGAGGGAAAGAGATGGGCTGTTTTCACATTTAAGAACAACTGTGCAAATTCCTTGGGAAATATAGCTATTTGAAATATAATTCCAGAGTATAAAAGAAATGAATGCCTAAGGTAGGCTTTGTTCCTATGATTCTTTGACTGCCAGAGGGACCCTAGACATCAATTCTAGCTGAAGTGCTTAAATGTCTGAATTATTTTTTTTTTCACTAAAAATGAAAACAATAAAATACTTGGAATAAAAAGAATCAAATGTGCACCATAACACAAAGTAATACACAACATCTTTGCCTATATCCATCTGTGATGTTTGTGTTTTGAAGTTTTGGGTATTACTTAAGTACAGTTCATGACATATCACAGACATTTTAATATAATTTATTAACTAAGAAAGGGAAATAAAAGGTCCATATCAGTCCTTTTCAGGCTTCTTGTTTGAATCCTCAGGTGCTACTCATTAAGGAATCAACACATCAAGTTCAACTGATCAGGAATGCATTCCAAAGAATAATATTTTCTGTGGGGGGCAAAGGCCCCACTTGCCCCTTCCATGTGGGAGGCAAGCCCCCACATCCACTAAAGTTTTATATATACTAGTATCATAGCCATATAAGGATAATGAGAAGGAAAAATCCAAAAGGCAAAGGAATTAGTGGCAGCATACTCTTAGAAACAAAGGAATCAGTGGCAACATCCTTTTAGAAACAAAAGAATCAGTGGCAGCACACTCTTAGAAACAAAGGAATCAGTGGCAACACCCTTTTAGAAATAAAAGAATCAGTGGCAGCACACTCTTAGAAACAAAGGAATCAGTGGCAGCACACTCTTAGAAACAAAGGAATCAGTGGCAGCACACTCTTAGAAACCTCATGCCAACAAAGAGAGGGAGGCTGAGCCTTGAAAGGACAATGCTAGGAACAACAAAAATAAATGTCCATACCCTGCCATAAACAACATGCCAAAAAACAAGGGGGATGGATGGAGGAAGTGGCTACTGCAGCAGTAATCATTTAAACATCTACTGTTATGGTAAGTTTACTTACACAACTGTACTACTTTCATCATATTGATCATTGCTACAGTAGCCTCTGTTATATGTGTATATTACCCTAGCTTAGTACATTTGCGAGGTGGAAGTAGAAGGGTTCAACAGACCTCGGAGAATGGTCCTAAAAAAATTATCTTAGACCTACAGAAGAAATCAAGCTTACAATACTTTGTAACAGTATGTACAGGGGACCAAGTTGGTGCTTCTAGAATACTTCTAGAATCCAGCCTTTTCCAAAAGCAATAGATGAAACCAAGGCCCTAGTAGAGTGGGCCTTGACTCTGCCAGAAACAGTTTTCATGTGGTCACTGTAACAAAATGTAATAGTCTTAGACAGCCATTTGTCAACAGTCTGCTTTGACAAAGGTTGTCCCTTCCTCTTACCTTCACAAGAAATAAACAATTGACCCAAAGATCTGAAAGATTTAGTTCTGATAAAATAATACTTGAGCTGTCTTTGGACATCCAAGATATGGAATATCATCTCTCTCTCTCTCTCTCTCTCTCTCTCTCTCTCTCTCTCTCTCTCTCTCTCATTTTTAGGTTCAGGAACAAAAATGGGGAGATGTTTAGCTTGGCTTAGTGTAAACTTGGATACCACTTTAGGCACAAAAGAAGGATTAGTTCTCAAAGAAATCCTGTCTGTTGAAAATGAGACAGGGTTGACTCACCATAGGAGCTTGCAACTCAGATACCCTTCTTGCAAAAGACAGAGTGATCAGTAAAACTGTTTTCCATGTTAAGAACCTCATGTCAACCAGGTAATCTGGTTCAAATGGAGCAAGTGTTAACTTCTCCAACACCAAATTAATATCCCAAGGAGGGGCCACTGGTATTCTTGGAGTCCTAATATGGAAAACCCATTTCAAATACATTTTGACATGACAATACATTGACAGAAGAGGTCCAATGAGCAGCCAGCTGAAATGGATGACAATTGAACCTTGGTAGATGAGTAAGAAAGAGCAGAGAATATAATTCACAGAAATATTGTAAAACCAGAGAACAACTAAGCACTAAATGAGTGCTGCTTATGTTGTTGGCACCAGCTAGAAAACTCTTTCCATTTGTTAACATATGATTTTCTGTTGCAGTCTTTCTTGTGTCCATTAGTACCTGCTGCATGTCCTTACTAAATAGGTATCTAAAAGGAATTAAGACCCTATCATCCAGGCAGTCAATTGAAGATGATTGGAGTCCATGAGTATCAAATACCCCTGAACATGATCCATTATGAAGTAATTGCCCTTGATAATTTCCAAAACAAAAGGAGAACCACTGTTGCCTGATCTAGAAGGGAGTTACCACAATGATCTTGGGGTGTTTCCTTCTGAGTCTTCAGAAGTACCCTGGATATCAGTGGAAAAGATAGAAAAGTCTACAGGAATATTCCTGTCCAAGGAAAATAAAAGACATCTGTCTTCCATGCCTTCATGCATGGAGTCCTGGAACAGAATCTTGCTAGATGATTGTTCATTGAGGAGGCAAACAGGTATACTTGAGGAACTCCCCAAAGATGGATCAAATCTTGTAAGATTATCTGATCTAGTTTCTGTTCCTACCTAGTCCTGCTCAGCTTATCTGCCACACAGTTTTGCTCTGACAGAATGTAGGATGCCTGTGGATTGAGACTGTGCTGTGAAACTATATCCCAAGATAACATGACTAGACCACAAAGAGGAATATGGCCTGGATCCCCCATAATTGTTTATGTACCACATGGCTATGGTATTGTCTGTAACATCTTGAAGATGCTCTAGGAACCAAAGATAATTCAGAGATTTGATTGCCTTCATCAGGGCAAGCAACTCTTTTATATTTATGTGCTTGCATCCATTCTTGGTGTCCCACATACCTTGCAATATTATCCCTGCTGAAACTGCTCCCTAAGCAAAGTCCAAGGCTTCTGAGGTGACTTACTGCTTTGGTACAGGGAGGAGAAGAGAAGACCCAGATTTAGGGATATTCACTTTCTCCACCCAGTGATTTATCTTCTAACAAATTCCAACACTGGGATTTGAAAAGACCAAGGGTGCTGGTGCTGGGACCAGAGAGACTTCAGATACCATTGTATCTTTCACATGCGGTCTTACCCGGGGTATCAGGAGAATCATAGAAGCCATGAGATCCAAAATCCTGAGGTATTCCTTTGCAGTAACCAAAGTCTGAGAGCAGAACCTTAGAGCTACTTTTTCCTGTGGAAGAAACTCTTTGAACTTCGGTGACTAGATGACACCCCAGAAGCACAATCTTGTGCGAAGCAGGAAAAAAAGACTTTTCAATGTTCTCTTGGAACTCCAACTTGTGTAAATCTCTCACTCCAAGGAGAGATTCATGACATTTTGTCCTTGACACTAAAAACATCCTACCTACCTTGGAAGGAGGGACTAGTTCTATCACTCTCTGGGACAGCGTATAATAAAGGACAGATAGAAGTAAGAGAATCTGATCTGGTGGATGAGGAATTTATTTCCACTGTCATCACTACCTGTTAACTTTGATGAATGATCTTCAGAATCCATTAGTTTGAAACTCCTTACTCTGATTTTAGTTTAAAAAATCTTTATTTCTTTTAAACTTTAGCACAATGCTTGCTACAAATGCAGCAAGTAGTTGTTACAGTTTATACCCTGTACAGAGCACTACAAAACTCAGGTTTTAGTAAAAATGAAACATATAATTTCTCTTTTAAACTGTTTGCTACAATTTATACCGCACACTGAGTGCTACAGTACCCAGGTTTCAGTTAAATTTTTTTTTTTACTTTTAAACTGACTGCAAATGCAATACCAGCTTTTAAAACACCTTGCACTGAGGGCAGTTGGCTCCTAGCCCCACCGTAGCTAGACTACTGGCCATATACACAGTGCAAACAATGAGATGTGGCTTGTACAGTTCAAGAAACTAAATTATTTAATGCAGATTTTTCCTCATAAGATGAAACTGCAGACAAAACATTCCTCATACTTTCACAATTAGTCAGAATAAATGTAAAACATATGATGTTGTCAATTCAAAATTCTGAAAATCAGATTTGCATAAGTATATACTTTTTATCCACAGTTATTAATAATCTTCCCATACTTATCAAGAAGAGTAGGATTGGAATTAAATGAATGTTTAGCAGCAGTAGGATTAACTAAAGCTATAGCTGGTGGGTCATGTTTGGGAAGAGTGTATAAAAATCTAAAAAGAGTAAGGAACTTTATACATTCTGTCTGCCTTTTATGGGCAGCTGGCTGACTATCAAGAAAATTACAGACAGTAACACACATATCCTCTAAAACTGACAGAAATGGAGGAATGGGTGAAGGTTCTGAAAATTCATTCTCTAACAACTTATAGCATTTTCTGAGCAAATGAGAAACCTCAGTGTTCTCCCACTGAACGTACTGGCACATTCTGGAAATAGTCTTAGAAAAAGAGACCCCCCCCCCCCACAGGGAGAATTAGAAACTAGCCCCCCCCCCCCCCAAGTCTGAATCTGAAATCAGGGAAGAAAACCCTCTATCTGTAACTTCTTCCAGTTCAGGTTCAGAATCTTGAATCTTTTTGGGAAAAGTGGCATCCCTCTTTCTTTTACCAGAAACCACCTTACAAGAAAGATCAGTAACCTGAATTAAACTTGGTGCCAGACACAGTAAACTACTTTTGTCTAAGGAAATTTGAAGAGTAATAAATACATATTTAGTTTTCTGTTTCTTTTTTGACAGGAAGAATTTGGCCAACAATGTTATTAATGGCTGCAGCAGCAGCTTCCCCTGTGATGGGAACAACACTCTGACAAAACAGGAAAGTTTTTCCTGTTCCTTCTCCCATGACCAACAAGACTGGTTCTTCCTTGCCAGTGAGGGGATTCCAAGAGCTGCAGATGAAGTGGCTAAACTCCAGTCCATATTGGCTATAGGAGCTACACCAGAGGAATCCACGGTAAAAGGTGAATGGTCTGAGGAACAAACAATGGCCACAGCAGTCACCCACCTATGGCTGTGGCAAAGGCTGTTTGCTTAATTCTTTCATTTCCTGTCTGGAAGAAGGACCAGCCATGAGACCAGTAGTTTGTTCTATAGTCAAGTTGAAAATGATGACTGTTTCCCCAGAGAAAACAAGCAGCAAAAGATGGTAAAAATTAAAGTCTTTAAAAGTTACTTTTTTACACAAAACACAGTAACAAAACACTTTAAAACATTTTGGCAGCACCCAAAATTAAAATAAACACAATTACTTCACTGAAAAGAAAGGGTTTCCAATTACTTTAAACAACTTTGAAACCAACAGGAAAAAGTGCACTCTTGTTTAAAAGTGCAGTACAGGTATGTGTCAGTCCATTAAATCTCAAACTCCTAACTTAAAAATAACTTTGTTGAACAGGAAAGTATTAATAAACAAACACTTTTTTTTATAAATGGAAGTATTTTCCCCAAAGGTAACTTATCTGCCCAGCAGAGGAACAGCACAAGTTTTCCATTGATCCTTGAAAACCTCAGATGAACTCTGAAGGGCTTGGTATCCAAATCTGTCTTTTTAGTCAGCTCAACTTAAGCTGATAGTTTGGGTATGTAGAAGGTGCTTTGAAACTTTGAATGCTGGATGGCTGTGATATCATATGCAGGATATAATCCATATAGCTAAGGCTACTGCAGCAGTGATCAATATGATGAGCATCATATTTGCACGGTTTACCCTTACATGTGCGTATTGCACAAGGGTGAACAGCAATTTTCCGAAAGGCAGTTTGCAAAGTTTGCAAACACTGAACAGAAAAAGGTTCGAATGTGCAATGAGCGAATG
This sequence comes from Protopterus annectens, assembly GCF_019279795.1. Lineage (NCBI taxonomy): Eukaryota > Metazoa > Chordata > Ceratodontiformes > Protopteridae > Protopterus > Protopterus annectens. Next base: position 493,094,904 of record NC_056738.1, read on the forward strand.
CACAGTGAAATTTGCTCATTGCACATTCAACATTCTGGGGCGGATTACACTATAGTGGGGATCGGGAAATGGTTCCTTTCCTGACTGTAGTGCGATCTCGGAATTAGAATAATAAAGTAGAGGGGTTGTGGGGGAGCACAGCCCCCAACATGGGGGGTGCAGGGGGGCTGGTTTTTTTTTTTTGTTCATTAATGTTCGAAAAACAGAGAATCTGCTTTTCGATTTGCTGTTTTTCGAACATTAAGGACTGTTGACGTTTTCACTTTCATGGTTTTGAGTCGCTCATATGAGCACTTGAACCACTGTGATTCGAGTTTATAAAGGTAAACCTATTTGCACAGCCCATTGAAATTCTATTATAAACATAATATTGTTAAAAGATGTCTACTTCTAAAAATACTCCATGTATGACTGAGCCGTATAATAAGCATGTTCATAAACTTTTTATGTTCACTATGAAAATTCAGATTTCAGTGTTATCATGTATCTTGGACAAGAACGGCTACTGTTCAGAGGAAAGGATTGTTAGTGACAACAAAAAGTATAAAAACTGAGATATAAAGTTCTAACGTTCTGATACCCTGTGAATACTATAAGCAACACTATATGTAAAGGACTAGTCTTGGCTGTGATATGAGACATCCAGTGAGGTCAGTTAATAATGTATTAACTTACGTTTATATTTTCTCTAGGAAGATTATATCTGTTAGAACTATGCTGGATCAAGGGAAGAGAAAAGGATGCCTTGTGAGCAAAGACTAGGAGACTATGTGCTGGTGAAATGCAATAAGCCTCTAAGGTTTATAGTAGTTTATTGCAGTGGCGGCTGGTGACTTCAAATCAAAGGGGGCTGCAGGAGACAGCACTCAAGTCACTCCACAACTAGTACAAATATGACTCTGTCATTGTCCATGTTGGAGTGAATGACTTGAGACGTACCTCCCCGGACTACATGAGAAGAAACCTGAAAGAGCTCTTGGATCATGTGGCTCAGGCAGGTATGACCCTAGCCCTGAGTAGCATCCTGCCTTCGCCCAGAATGATACCACAATATAAAGACAAAATGATTGACTTCAACAATTGGCTAAGCTTCTGGTGTCATTCAAAGGGGATCCAGTATCTGTCTGCCTGGGACGACATGATTGACAGACCATGATGCTTTGCCAGAGATGGTCTGCACCTGTCACCCCTGGGATTCAGGTTACTGGCTAAGGCTCTTGCCACCCCTATAGTGCCTTTTTTAGGCAAAGTTCAAAGGACAAAACCACCACTGTAACAGGTAGAAAGCATACAAAATCTGAAGGTAATGCTACTCAATGTTAGAAGTCTAAACCTCAAAATGCACTCTCTCGAGGCACTCCTAAAAATGGAGAACATCAATATCTGTGTAGTAACTGAGACCTGGTTCAAGGCTCCAGAGAGCACCCCTGCAATATCAGGCTACAACTCTTACCACACTTTTCAGCCACCAAACCAGGATCAAAACACTAAAGGTGGAGGAGTGTCCATATTCACCAAGGATATTCACACCATCAGACCATTTGCCCAACACAATGCGTCTGAAATTCTCCAAGCAATTAACACTAGGTAAGACTGCAATCCAAATTGTAGCTTGCTACAGATCCCCCACCATGCTCCAAGGTTCTCACTACACCTTTCTAAACATACTGGAAAATATTAAGATACAACCAAACACCCTAATACTGGCTGACTTCAACTACCCTGCCATTAACTGGGAAAACTACTCGTGTACCAACACCTTTGCCCAATGGTTCTTGGAATTCATAAATTCCAACATACTGGATCAACTAATCCATAGTCCCACCAGGGGCTGCAATATCCTAGATCTGGTCATTACCAACATGGGAAATCGATGCTCCACACCTATGGTCACCCCCTCGTTGGTCAGGTCAGACCATAAGCTAATCACCCTTAACATCCACATCCCACCCCCACCCTCCAGTAAGGAAACCTCCATAAAATTTTCTCCAAAGCCAACTTCATGCTACTCAAGTCAGAAGTGACAAACTTCATGACACCCATGCAGACGGGAACTGAACGTTCAACTGCTGAGTCCTACACTAAGGCACTGTAAGAGCACATCCACTCATGCATGAATCGTGCCATCCCAAATAGAGCCAAGATGCTCTCCTCCAAAAAAATTGAAGCCAATCTGGTGGTCTCCTGCCATAAACAAACTTTACAACAAAAGGAAGAAACTGTTGCAGAAAAGAGGAAAATCCCAGGATGCAAAAAACTCCCTTACCAGCCTCAGTAAGAAGCTGAGATCCCTCATAAGATCCTCCAAAGCTCGCTACAAAAATAAAATTGCCAAAGATTCCAAAGACAATCAAAAGGCATTGTATAACTATGTTAATAATCTAAATGGCAATGCTCAGATCTGCTCTGAGCTACAACAGAATGGCATTAAATATACTGAACCCAAGGATATTACCAATATCCTGGCAGATCAATTCAGTGCCAACTTCACCCCCCCTCTCACCCCCTAAATGGCCCATCTCAATACTGGAAGATTGCCAAATTCCGGCAATAACATCGACACAGGTAAAAAATGCACTCTCCAAAGCTAAGAATACAGCATCCATGGGACCAGATGACATCCTGGGCTGTGTACTACATGAACTACAAAATGAACTGGCACCTCACCTAAGTGTCATGTTTAATCATAGCCTCACCTCAGGCTTTGTGCCCACTGAGTGCCACACAGCTACAGTTATCCCATTCCACAAGGGGGGATCCACCTTGGATCTTGGGAACTACCGCCCCATCAGTCTGACAAGCTTGATCTGCAAGGCCATGGAATGTATTATCATGGAACTTATAAACCAAGACATTAGCAACCTTCAAACACTGGACCCCACCCAGTTTGGGTTTGTGAAGGGCTGATATTGTCTCCTGAACTTGACTGACTTCTTCAAATTAGTCTCTAGAGCCGTGGTCGAGGGTAAGGTAGTCCACACAGCCTATCTGGACCTCACAATGGCCTTTGACACCATCCCCCACTCTGGAATCATAGATAAACTTACTAAGCTGGACATTAATCCCTACGTCACTCGATGGGTTGCCAACTGGCTTACTGACAGAACCCACACTGTAAAAGTAGCTGACTCCAAATCCAGCTCCAGACAAGTGACAAGTAGAGTACCTCAGGGTTCAGTCCTTGGACCACTCTTGTTTAGCATCTACTTCTCTGAAGTACAGGCCAATACTAAGAAACTCTGGCTAACAAAGTTCGCAGATGACTTCAAACTAGGAGCCATTATTGAATCTCCAAATTATGTGGATACTCTACAAAAGGGCCTTACAGAAACAGATGTTTGGTGCCAGAGCCATGGGCTCAAGCTCAATGCCAAGAAATGTATAGTTATCCCCTTTGGGAAAAACATATACCCATGAATTACCACATAGGTGGCAGTACACTAAACACCGAAAGTGTGATAAGAGACTTAGGGACACAGGTAGACAGTGGTCTCACCTTCGATAACCACATCACCACAACAGTCAGGAAATCCTTCTATGTGGCACACCTCATCACTAAGGGCTTTTCATCCAGAAAAAGGAGGCCATTGTCCCACTGTACTCATCCCTCATTAGACCCATTATAGAATACCATGCCCCATTTGGTATGTACCTCTCAAGACACCTGCAACAACTGGAAAGGCTGCAGAAATACCTCACTAAAAGAATCACAGGCCTAAATCAGATGCCCTACGCTTACCACCTTAAAAAACTCCAGCTATACTCTGTTGCATATCATCTACTCAGAGGCGATCTCTGCTTAACATACAAGGCCATGCCAAACCCAGAGCTGTTGGACATGCTACACTTATAGAAATTCCCAATCCCTCAGAGCCACACACTCCAGAAATATAAACCTTGTCATCACAATAAACAAAACATGCTGAAGGGATAGGTTCCTGACCCAAAGACTCCCCAGACTCTGGAACAGACTGCCCATACATGTCAAGCAGAGCACCTCTTTGGCCCTCTTCAAAAGGAACCTTGACAATTGGATGGGAGAAAGGAAATTCACCCCGGGGATCACGTCAGTCACCCTGCTAGACAGGGGTCCAGGAAGTAAATAGTGTGGGAAGAAATAGTCAGGGGAATTGTTATGGCTAAGCTTGTATAGGCCCTAGGGCCGATAGCCTAGTACCAACCTATAAACCTATGAATGGGTGGGGTGGGTGTCAATGGGAAGGGGTGTGGCCAACTAGAAAGGGGAGGAGCTATGCTCAAAACCACAAAAACTGTAACTTTAATTAAATATGCTGCCCTGGGTGCCAAACCATCATTATGAGAGTCCAAGTAAGACAAAATGAAGTGTAGAAGAAAAAAAATATTTCAGTGCATTGGCTGCATGACAGCTTACTTAATATCCAGATGGAAACAAAAAGGTTGTGAAGCATGAAAAAATAAATTACCTTTTAAATACATTACAGGAATGCCAGTCAAAATCAAGTATAAGAAAAACAAGCAGCACTCAACTCAAACCACTTCCCCTTGCACTGCAGTTCTAATTATAATTTATATTCAGCTTTATTAAAGTACCAAGTAACATGCTGAAAGTAGCAATCTCTGTGATACCCCCACTTGTAAAAATGTTTCTTATCCAAAAAAGACCTGCTGCCTGACAACAACTATCTACTTGTTTCATGAGGAAAACATGACCAAAGTAAAAAATGAAAAGCAAACAAGAAACAAGCTCAAGATACATTGCTTAAAGGATTACTGCACAGGTTATGGACCACACATGATAGATTGGCATTCTGTTTAGTTTACAGGTAAAACCTGCAAAGATGACTGCAAGTCTCCAACAAATGTAATAAGCTACTTAAAATAATGTAATCCTGTCTTTTATTACAAATACTGTCATATGCATTTCAATACCCAAGGCTTATATATTATCTAGTTATGTAAGTATTCCCTGCATGGCAACAACAGAAAGGCTTTCAATGTTGGCAGTTCTTTAACAGTATGCTTATTAAAGCTTACTTGCATCTTACAATCACAGACAAGCTTACCTGATGGTCATTAAAGTATTGCTACTTAAACACAGAGCAACAAGCACTTTCTGAATAATAATAAGCATAAATCAACAGTATAAAAATATGACAGAAACCAGAGCATTCTGCAAAATCAAGAACAGATGAAAAGTCACTGTAGTACTTGTGTCTACCTTGAATGGGGGGATACTCTGCACATTTACATTGCATAACTACTCCTTGCCTTGCTTGGCACATTCAGAGTCACTACATGGGGGAGTGGGATGCAACAAATATGTTACAATTTGAAATGTCTCTGGCTGACTGTGATAGCCCTGACACATTTGTCATACCTCTCAACCTCAGAGGAATAAATCTGGACAAAGCTATACATAGAAGTGGAACAAAGGCCCAAAATAAGGACAATGTTTAAATATCGCTCTTATAAACTTAGAAAGATAATAGAATAGTAGGTCTTGCATTAGTATGAATTTTCTGAAGGGTATGAAATCTGAAACTCAAATGTCTGTCATTATTTTCTAACTTCAGTCTTTAATGATTTGCCACTAATTTGTCAAAAAGCACAATTTTATTAAAAACGGGTCAAATATGTGATGCAAAAATATAAAATAGCCACACAATACAGCTGGGAACCTGTCAAAAAAGGGACACTTTTTAATATTAGTACTGCTAACTTGAGCAGCTGACAAAATAAATAATCTGCATACATTTCTGAAATAAAAGTAATCTATAATGCTGATTATTACAGTTTATTAATTGTAAACCCTCAACGTTTTTTCCAAAATTGCCATTTTGTGGAGGGATTATTAGGGGAGGAGCAACATTTAGAGCCAAAATCAGGGACAGTTGAGAGGTTTGGATATGCCTAATTCTATAAAGCAATGTATTTGCATGTACCTCTCAACCTGTTAATGCAGGAAATCTGGACAAGGCCAAATATACTGGGGGAACATATGAACAGTACTAAAAATTGCTCTTGTATAAACTGAGACAGTTGATAGAATAACAGGTTTTGCTTTAGCATGCATTTTTCTGAAGGTTATGAAGTCTGAAACTCAGTGTCTGTCATTATTTAGTGACTTAATTCCTAAATGATTTGCCAGAAAACCACAAATGTTATGAGGAACAAACCAAAAATAAGAAGCAAAAATCTATTCATTCTGCAAAAATCTGGGCAGTTGAGAGGTATAGTTCAGCCGGGGCTGTCAAAATCATGGTCAAAAGGAGCCTTCCCCCTGCAGCCATTCCAATGAACCATTACTTGGCTATTTCACCCCATTTACCATAAACACTAATGTGCATACTGCTTTACTTCTACGATGATTTGGACTTCATTTGAAAGTTTTATGTTGCATTTTACAGCACAAACACTAATAGATATCTGCTAAACAACGCAATGCAGTCTCACAATGAAACCAGATTTAGCATTAAAACTTCTCTGCCCTTGAAACTCACATTCATTGAAATAGCATTAAAACCCACATTCAAAGAAAATACATTTTGCCAGTGGCAGATAAAGATTAATTTTGGGCTATTTTCAAATCACAGGCCCCTTGCACACGAAACATACACATGCTCTTTGATACACCTTCCTGATTGTATTAAATTATATTCCTTGTACAATACAGTACAGTTTTAGAGGGCATTTTAAATTTATTGTTTTGAAATTTTTTCCAGTAAACAATGAAACAAAATGCATGCACCAATAATGACAAAACTGCCCAGTTCAGAACATTTCCATCATAAAAGTCTACTCAAACTTCTACAGTCCACCAGTATCAGTAAATATGCACAACTTCTGAAGCAGTAAAAGTCATCTAAATAATTCCACATTAAAGTGATCTGTATCTAATGAAGAGGTTGCTCCTAGCAAACAACTTTATATTTCATTGTTTCGTCTACAAATAAAGTGTCTGTTGCCCTTGAGGAATAAATTGCCTTTGTTACACTAAAAAAATGATAAGCTAGTAATATTGCAATAGGGAATGGATAGCAAAGTTATAACAGGTTCATAGTTACTGGGTATCTTCACCAAAGAAGACTGCAGCATCCACCCCCTTTGCAACACAGTACAGTATCAGCAATGCATTTACCTACTGGGGGAGTAGAACCCACAGCCTTCTGCATCGAAGGCAAGTACACTACCTGTTGTACTATTAACAATGCAAGCTGACTTAGCATAAGCAGTACTAAATGTTTGCTCTCAGTTCCTTGTAAAATCTACTCAACACTCAGCTGTATCTCTGAACTTTGCAGTACAAGAAATCTGGAAAAAGCCAAAATTTATTTGCGGGGGGGGGGGGAACAAAAGCCCAAAAACCAAGGACACATTTTAAACATTGCTTGTATAATTTTGGAAAGTTGCTAGAATAAAATGCTGTGTTACCACCATATATTTTAATGCCAAATCTTAAACCCAGGACTCTGTGCAAAAACAGCCAGAGCAACATACCACTGTGCCAGAACAGTTGTTTTGTGAAAGAGAGAAAGACTGAAACTTAAATGGCTATCATTTAGTGAATTCAGTTCTCACCATAGCGGTCAACCTCTTAGCACAAAACACCTGAGCATAGTCAATAATGGGTGAATACAGCCCCCAAACATATTCAGTGAATTCAGTTCTCACCATAGCTCTTAACCTCTTAGCAAAAAATACCTGGACAAAGCCAGTAATGAGAGAATACAGCCCCCACACATATTCAGTGAATTCAGTTCTTACCATAGCTCTCACCCTTGGCACAAAAAACCTGGACAAAGTCAATAATGGGGGAATACAGTCCAAAAATAAGGATACATTTCAAATATCCATATTATAAACTTAGAAAATAGCTAGAATAAAAGGTTTTGTGTTACCATGTACTTTCTGAAGAATATAAAGTCAGAAATTCAAATGCTTGTCATTTTTATTTACTTAACATTTGTTAGCCAGGAAAGTCTGACTTGGAACAAAAGCCAATTTCAGTAGAGGCCGAGGGAGAAATACTCCAGACACATGTCTTTGTAAGATGGGAGGACACCAGGGCAAACCTACACAAACACAGAGAGGACATGCAGGCTCCACCCAGAAGGCACCCCAGCCTAGAATCAAACCAGAGAACCTGTAGCTGTCAGGCAACAATGCTACCACTGCATGACTGACTGCGTCATGACACAAAAATTCAGAAACCACAGATTTTATGAGGAACAGAACAAATATGAGGCAAAAATCTGCAAATTTTTTTTACAAATGGTGGTGGGCAGGGAATTCAGGCTCTTGCCACCCTTGCCCAAGGTGCAGGGTTCAAGACACACACATACTTATCCAGTCTATGCAGTTATAACTGCATAGACTTCTAGGGTATTTGCTGCTGCTGAATGCTGTCTTCCTAATCCAGACTACTGATAAGACAGGGATTCTGAGTGCATACTCCAGACTGTTCACAGCAGTCCAAGCCCAGTGTGACAATCTGGATTCTGTGTGCATGCTCCAGACTGGTTCACCAGCAGTCCAGCAGCCCAATAGCACAAGCCACCCCTGGTTTATTGCCAGAACTACTGTGATAGTGTGAATTACAAGGGAAACGGCTGACTGATCTTTGTGCATTGACACCTTCCAATATAGCCCTTCAAAACAGATGGTTAGGAAGTGGTAATTCTTCTCATAAATTGAAGATAATTTTAAATTGTGAAACTGCAATGTAGTACTGTGTGAGTATGGCCATACAGTATTCAACTGGCATCTTTTTTATGAAATAAGAAACTGCACTCAAAGTCCAAGCACTTCATGAAATAGAGAATAAGTGATACATTTTGGCTGCATCTGTTAATTACTGCTGACGTGTGCTTCCTGTCCAAAACCATATCTCACCATGTAAAATTCACCTTTAACATACAATATTGTTTTAATAGAAGTATTGGACAAAGAACGTTAAACATCACTGCATTTCTTTTTGTTAAAACACAACTTTATTATTTCAAAAACAGTATCATTATTAGCTGAAATAACTTATCTTGTGTATACTTAGCACATGATTAAGATGGTGCTTTCAGTATAGCAGTTATAATTGGCTATGGGCATCAAATGGTGTGTTTCACTAATCACTGGTAAGCTTTAGAAAGGACAGGTAGTACTATGTTTTATTTTAATTAAGCTTGCTCTTGTGTGTAGTACTGAAATATATCTAATAGGACAATTTAATGAGCATGGAGAATGATAATCTTAGGTCTAGAAGAAAAGAATATAATTACTAAACTGGTGTGGGTGTTTTATATATATATATATATATATATATATATATATATATATATATATATGTGTGTGTGTGTGTGTGTGTGTGTGTGTGTGTAGTCATGCCATGCTGCTGAACTCGGCAAAACTGAAGTTGTTATTAATACATATTTTCTGAAAAATAAAATTCCAAATAGGAATGAATCTGTAACGCACAACCTTATTTTACTCTCGTCTATCAAAAAAGTACTTAAATTGACACACTTGTACCCAATTATGCTGTTTTACAATTTGTGAAGTACATTAGGACTACTTGCTTGATCAAAACTCACTTTTATATGTAGAATCTTAGCTATTAATAGAAATTTTTACATGATCAGTAAAGGTCATCAGTGTAGTTTTTGTTCTTTGCTGGCGTTAAATTTTATCTTGCAAAAGTCAATTGTTGAATGATAGATTTTACATGAAATATGTTGAGCTATACTCTGATTCAGTTAGAGTGCATAAAATGTAAAATGCTAGCACAGAAAGATAAAATAAAATGCTTCACTTCCCTTAATATATTTCCTCTGGGCACTTCTGTTTTCTGTGATTGTCCATCTCACTCTCACATTATAGAAGTATTGTACATGAAAATATAATTTAGTTTTAATCAGTTCAACTCAATATACATTCATGTTTCCAGGGCTGACCCAGATGCTTTGGGTAATATGTGTATAAGTTTGTCAAAAATGTATGTACTTCATTTTTGTTAACCAGATAAATTCAACTGACCAAACAGTCAATGCCCCTTTTACAAGTGTAAGCTGGAGAGAAAGACCAATGTCAGAAACCTTGCAATAATTACGAACAGCTAATCAGCTTAAGAAATGCATCTTAGTTTACTCCAGCTAGTTCAAAACTGAGTAACATTAGAAATTCAATATTATGCACACATTTAAGACCTGTTGGACTGATGCTACCACAAGTCTTTCAGAAAGAAGGATCCTTCATAGCCATGGTCAGACACAGGAATAGGTGACCAAAGTGGCCACATTTTTGCCTTTGTTTGTTGTTTATGTTCATGACACCATTTCACTTTTGAAATATAATGTGGTTTAGCTCCCGATTTGGAAAACTGCATACTGCTTAGATCCTGGTCTTTCTGAACAGTCCCATTAATGATTGAGGCAAACTGGTTGCTTTCATTCCCGTGAGGGAGACCAATCAGAAAGCCTGGAAACTTTGACCATTGGACGCTAGTGTCTACATCAACAATAAAACAACAGGATTTTGTAGGCAACAGCAGTGGTCAGGAAGCAGCTCACATAGAGGTGACTGGTTTGAAACAGGTAACCAAGTTTTTTTTAACCCTGACAGACAACTATTTATTATGGACAGTGGACTTTGCTGATGTAGTTAGTGTGAACCAAGCTGGAATGTTTTGTACTGCAGCTAGCTTACTGTATGTATGAAAACACAACTGAAGTACATAATATTATTATTATTATTATTATTATTATTATTATTATTATTATTATTATCATCATCATCATCATCATCATCATCATTATTACCACTTGTTTGTTTTATTAAAACCAGACATTTGAAAAACACACGACATTCCTTTAATTACTTGGTACAATATGAACTCATAGCCCAGCTGAAATGCAAGATACTTTATTTGATTTCTCTCTCTAATTCCATTGTCAAATGTTTAGCCTACTGCTCCTTTATCTCTTTTTTATCTTTTTCTCAAATAACAGGTATTCAGTAAGTTTTAAGTGAATTGTAATAAAGTGATTGCCACATAGTGACTGCACCTTTGATTTTTGGCACTGACACTTGAACTTCACAGCTGGTGAGTGCATACACACGTAGTTCATAACTGTAGATATTATGTTTCAACCTGCTTTATTTCTGTTTCACTTTAAAAAAAAAAAAATTGGTAACATTAAGAAGGGTTAATCAAGGAACACATGTTACTAGATCTGGAGAATGCATTTTTTAAACATCCTAGACCTTATCGGGTAAACTAGGTCTCTATGGAATTCCACTTGAACAGACTGGAAAATGACTCTAGATGATGTCTTACCTGTTCAACTTCCATATGTTCCTCAGCTCTACCTTCCTTCTGAAGATCCATATTTATGACAGTTACCATGCACTGGGGAAAGCATTCATTTGCTTGTGGCTAGGGTACACACTGCATGTTTATTTGTGGTTTGTGTGACTCAGGACAAGAGACAGAAAGGGTGTTTTGTTTTCTTTCTCCCTTTATTATGCATTTGTGTGACCTCGACATTGGTATCTATATATATATATATATATATATATATATATATATATATTTATATATATAGAGAGAGAGAGAGACTGGAGGTGTGAGGCTTAACTGTACACCAGAAGTACAAGGGTGCTTGCGTCCTACAGAAAGAAAATAATTTTAGTGTTATATTTTATGGTGTCATTGTACTGAGGTGGCATTGTTTTGGTAAGTTAGACAATTTTGTGAGATATATGCCATTGCATGGTATTATTTAAGACCTAGCACTGCAACACATAGAATTTTACTTGTACCTGGTTAATTAGTTCTTTAGCTTGAGAACTGGCTAACATTTAAAAATATCAAAAGAATATGCAAAATTGTTATTCTTCTGTACCTATATGAAAAAGCAAAGAATTTAGAAGTGACTTATAATGTGTATCTGGAAAGCTGAGCACTTCATCATAGGAATGCAGATTCTTTGGGTCTTGAGATAATAATTGGGTTGAAAATGTTTTGGTGGCACCACAAGAAAGTATCAGCTGTCTGTCCATTAGTTGGTTTTGCCTACTGAATGATTTATTGATTGCTGTGTTTCTGCTATCTTTCTGCCTTTGACTACTGCTTTATGCTCCCTTGTAGCACCAGTGCATTACTGGAATGGTTGTATGACAGTCACCATGCCAAAGAATAACTGATGAATTTTAAACAATTCTTAGTTCCTCTGAGTTTCTCTACACTTTGGTTTTATGGTCTTCAAACAACACAGTGCATGTAACAATTTTCATTACATCTATATAGATACTTTACACTGAAATTAGCAGGGGGGGGCCTTTTTTGTAGCCATCATAAATAGGACATGTATCTTACAAGGACTATTATGAGACTTGTAGATGATGCTTGCTAGTAGATCTCTGTCACCCTTTCTTCACCTAAGTTATGGATAAAAATACTTACATGTGAGTGTGTGAAGAGACACTATTTGAAATTCATATACGAGTAATGAAGGCACATATGCTGTCTTGATATGCAAATTTCACACTTTTTCGGACATGCTTTTTGAAGCTACACTTCATATATATCACATAGAAAGGTTACCTCAGAGGTTAGGCCATCCAGTTGGACTAAGCTTTGCTGCTGTAATAGTATTATTCTTTGGTGACACATTTGCATGACACACATACCCCAGGATTCAGCAAGCTCTGCACGGTGTACAGGAATAGTGCAAGAGCTGCTGCAGGCAATATAGCTGCTGTGTGATCTAGGAATAAGCTCCCAGGATGTGCACTATTCCTGCACAGACACAGCCCCTGTATGCTAATTACCTCATTTGCTGATTGAAACCATGTAAATGAGGTGAATTAGTGATCCAGGAAGCAGGCAGACATCCATGCAGGAATAGTGTAGACTGCAGAAATGTACATTTCTGCAAACTACAAAATGGAGGCATGACAGTTCTTAGAAATGCATGTATTAGAAGGGTTAGGCATGCCAAAGGCCAAATATATGGTCATAGGCATGAAAAATAAATTTAAAATTATAAAAATTAACCTTTTTTTTGTTGGCCAGTTTTGGCCTTTTAAGCGCTGGGCAGCAGTGCACAAAAAGCATCTGCCCAAAAATAATTTAAAAAGCTGGAAATGAGCTTTTAAACCAAAATCATAATTTTGCCATAATAGTCAATGGCATGCATAACACAACAAGACCATGGAATAGTGGTTGCTAAGGGGGAAGGCTGAGTGACGGATTTGTAACCATTCATTAGCAGTCAGTCCTATGCAAATGAGGGCAATGATACTGAATCACATATTTCCCCTCAGTGCTAGCTTGCAACCAACCGTGTAGGTGCAATAACCACAGTGTAAGCCTAAGAGCTAGATGAATTCATAAGGGGGTGTGTCATGCATGCTGTAAGCTTATTGGAGCCCTGTGGACTGTGTTTGCACTTAGCTAAGCACAGCTAAGGCAGGGTGTGTGTCTAAGGCTGTATTGTCTTCTACCAAGAAATGCAGAGTGTGATCGTGTCCAGGGAGGGCAAGTTTCTGCTAAACAGTGTTTACATTGCCTAAACGGGTGTGCGCGGCACGCACCTGATTTAGAAACAAAAACAGGAAATAGCAGCTATGTTCAAATCTGAGCACTGGGTTTGCACGGTGCTCCTCGGGGCTTAAACAGGAAGGCAATGGGAAGGGAAAATAGAAGTAGGAAGGTAATCAAGGAGAACTAGCATAGCTGGCAAGTGAAATGTATCAGAACCAGCCAATTACACAGGCAGCAGCCCAGCCCAGCACACTACTATAAACTATGAAAACACCTTACCCTCTGTTTTTTCCCACAAACTCTACACCACCAGTGTACACAAATGGAGTAATTTTACCTAACAAAAGCAACAAAATGATAAGGGCTGCTTTCGCTCTCATAAATTAACATGTGGAAGAGGCTGAGGGAAGTGAGGATAACAATGCTGATGACCAACACACAGTGAGGAGAAGGAGAAGAGTGTACAGACCCAGGGTAACCTATCAGGGGCTACGTGAGCTGGAGATAGTGGAGTGCTATAGGGTCAACAGGGACCTCCTACAGCAAATGTTGAGCTGTGCCGGCCAAGCCTCACACACAGAACCAACAGAGGGGAACCCATCCCAGTGGATACCAAGGTATGTGTAGGCTTAAGAATACTAGCCACAGGTACCTTCCAAAGGCCAACTGGGGATATCATGGGGATCTTACAGGCATCAGCATCCAGGGTACTCCACCAGTTCCTGGATGCCATGTCAGCACATACTGGTGAGCACATATATTTCCACAACACCTGTGAGGCATTGACCAGCAATATGTGTCTTTTCCACCAAATAGCAGAATACCCTGAGGTAGTGGGTGCTATAGACTGCATGCTCATACACATCAAAGCACCAGCAGGTGAGCAGCATAGGGTCTACATAAACCACAAGGCCTTACATTCCTATAACTGTAAGGTCGTGTGTGATGCCCAGAGCATTATAATGAATGTGTGTGCTGGTAGCCCCGGAAGCTATCACGACTCCCACATCTGGGATATGATTCAGCTGTACCAGAGATTTGCCAATGGGCACATCCCATATGGCCACCTAGTGGGGATGCTGGTTATGTACTGGAGCCTTGGCTGATGACACCCATCAGAAATGCACACACACCGAACAAGAACTCCATAATGAGGCACACGCACAAACCAGAATCATACTAGAGTGTGTGTTTGGGATGCTCAAGTCATGGTTCTGGTGCTTGGACATATCCAGTGGAGTCTTGCAGTACTCACCAGCTACATGTACCCAAATTGTCATTGTATGTGCCATGCTACACAATATGATCCTGCGGAAACAGCTGCAGCAGGAACAGCATGGGGCAGGGCCACACAGCCCCCCACTATTGCCAAGGCCAGCACAGGCACAGAGTGACTCAGAGGAGGAACAACCTGAGCCTGTCCCTGTAGGCAGAAGGAGGCATTCCCAGTATGCCCGGGCCTTGGCAAAGAGGCAATGCATAGCACATACACTGACATGGTAGGAACATAGGGAATGACACATCTCTCTGACTCACACATACAGTAAAAGGGGATGCCAAACATCACACTACCTGTGCTTAACCATGCATGGGTGTGTACTATGTGCATCCGACATAGTCATCCCTCCATCCTCAATACTGGCACAGCCACAAGGTAAGTCACTCTCACTATCAATTGCTGAATGGAGTAGTATGTTCTGCTACTTGTATCTATGGTATGGATGTGAGCAAGCAAGGGAATCAGGTAGCTGAGTGGGATGGCAGCAGATAGTAGACACCTATATGGGCAGCATGAAATCCATAACAGATACTGGTGTTGATATAGTAGGCAGTACTAGACGAGGTGACAAAACCCAATGCAGGACATGTGGTGGGCCAAATGTGTATTCATAGGACACTCACACATGCATGTCAGTGAGACTCACATACCCATCAACAGTCTCAGCCAGCAGGACAGGTGTAGATGACCACAAAGAAAGGCTGTGCTTAGGCCTCCAATTGATGGCAATGGAGAACAGCCCCCCTCCAGACCTACACAGATAGACTACAACAGCTCAGGCAATGGGATGTTATTTCTGAAGGGTAAGAAGTCTGAAACTGAAATGTAGGTCAATAAAACATAAGAACTGTACTACACTGATATGCCTCTAGTCTGCATGATAGATCAAAATACAGAATGAAATGAAAGCCAACAGAGTACCTCAAATACCAGTATGATCATAGCAAATGTTTACAGTTGTTAGGTGTGCCCCACCCCCCCACAATCTTATGTAGAAATGTAGTAACATGTATGTGTGGGTATAATAACAGTGGAGCACAGACTACCTGAGCTGGCCAAATTAGCAGGATAGATTGTTGCACGTGTACAATATGCAGGGTTCTGTGTGTTAGGTTGTTGTGTGTTATATATTGTGTGAAACTGGTCAGCATGTAGACATGAAGGGCTGTGTCAAGGTAGTCAATTGCCAGTACTGTTGATGACAGGGCCAAGTTCTCACAACTGCAGTGCCAAACACAATGCATCCCAGCAAGACACAATCCAGCAGTAATCCATACTAATTGTTATGATGTAATATCTGTCACCATCTGACAGATGGACATGGCATGAATGTGGGTCCAGACATACAAACAGTACACAGGTGGAAGTACCCTAGACAGAGAGTGCATAAAATGTAACTGTCAACTGCACACACCTTTGAATTTGTACATACAGGTTAGCAGCACATTAGTTGGCTGTGTAGTAAAAATACTGATGTAGTCTGGCCAAACACTGGCAGACCACAAAAGGCACAGGTATGAAGTACTGGAAAACTGCTGATGTCCCCACACAAGCCAGCATAAGGGGAATGCCCTATGTATATCTGTGAGTCAGCTGCAAGTAGCTTCCATGGCACGCATGCACTCAGCTTACCCCACCATCAGCCACAGGTACTTCACAGGTCATATCCATGTTGTTGGGAATGAGTACAATATGATCCCCATTTCTGTATGGGAATAGCCACAGAATGCAGCATGCTGAAGAGGTATCCCATGCATGTGTGTCCCTAGCTGTAAGCAGCACCCTGCCAGCATCCACACCAATGGATTAATAAGGGCAGAAACTACTGCCATCAACACCTTGCACACCTACCCTGTCACCCCAGGGGAATACAGTGGCTTGCAGCCTGTGACAGTAGGAGTGACAGAATGCACTGGCTTGCTACATATGGCATGCATCACTACCAAATGGCCTACAGTCCTCTGTGAAAGGCCTGTGTCTCACCCATACTGCCAATGTATCTAATCTCATGGACTCTCAAATAATGACATAACACAGGCCACGGAACACAAATGCAAGGCCATGAGGACAAATCCCAGTAGCATGTCCTACTGCATAAACAGTGGACCAACCCCTAAATACTGCTGGGATGAAGTGATAACTATATGGATAATTATCAGATATCATTTGCATAATAACAGAAACAGATGTAAAGTCCCTTGAAATCAAAGGGCAAAAAATCCAGGCTGAGAATAATTCCAAAATAACAGCAAAGAATCCACAGATATACGTGCAGGTACCAGTTTATTCACAGAAGACACAAGCGCTTTCACAATAGCTTCTTCAGGTGTAACTTCTCCATGAAAATACACACCTTATATACTCTACCTAATTAATCTAAACAATCAATTAACATACTAAAACATTTTTAAAAAGATATTACACTTAAAGACATGAATAAATAAATGTTACCTAACTGAAATGCATACATTTATAATGCTAGTACAATAATTAGTGGACAGTGAATTATAACTGATAGTGAACTATGCATGTATATATATGTATATAATTATAAAAATGTATAAATATAAATATACATAAATATATTCATAAAAGTACAAAAATATATATATACATATATATATATATATATATATATAAAATATATAATGATATATATAATTAAAATATGTACATTTATTTATGTAAAATATATATTCATAAATAACAAAATTATAAAATCATAAATATATTTACATTTATATTTAAAAATACTTAAAAATATATATCAAAATTCATCTATTCAATGGTCTACTACGAAGTACAGGCTTGATAGGAATGCATTCATTAAGGCCATGCCCAAAAGTAGACCTGAGCCTCACAATCCATTTCGCTTCAGTGTCCTCAGTTCTAACTCTCATGTCACCACCTCTGCCATTCTCATATATAAGAGATAAAACTCTAAACTTGAATACATGGTCATCTCCCATGGCACTAATATGTTTAGCTAGAGCATTGATTTTTGACTTTTTCCTAACATGATAAAGATGTTCCCTGATCCTTTCTCTAAGGGTTCTGTCAGTTTTGCCTATATAAAAACAATGGCATGATTGACATTCTGCTAAATAAACCACACGTGAGCTGTCACATGTAGCACCTACCCTAAACTCAGTGGTTCTTCTAGTATCAGGGTGGTGGAATAATAAACTCATATCTATAGATGAACATTGTGAACAATGACCACAAGGTCGTGCTCCTTTAAACACCACAGGTGGTTTTACATTTTTCACACCACATAACCTCCTATACAAATTCTTCTTATTTTTAAAAGTATACGGTGGTGTGGTACTGATAAGAGTGGATATTGTGGGCTCAGTAATTAAAATTGGCCAATATTTATTAATAACATCAGTATATTGTTTGACATTCCTAGCATAAGTAATACAAACATTTAATTTCGGTTCATTATTCGTAGTATATCTAGGTCCATTACTTGAAAAGTATGGTTTTGCTTTACTAGATCTCATTTGTCTCACCATCTTTTCATTCTTATTAATGCAGTTGGTATGATAACCACGTTGTTTCAACTCATTACTAGTATTAAGCATCATACGGTCATACTCTACTGGATCTACACTAGATGCCCTATAAAACTGATTATGAGCTACGTTATCAAATACAAAATCCAGATGCATACTTTGTCGATCAAGCAAATTATTTACCCTACATTCCTTCCTGTACATCCTAGTACTTACTTTTCCTGTTTCATATAAATCTATATATACATCTAAAAAACTGATTCCTGTATAAGAATAGTCGAAAGTAAATTTCAGAAAATCTGTACTGCTGTTTAAGTACTCAACAAAGAGTTTCAACCCATCAAGGCTACCTTTCCACAAGAAAAAACAATCATCAACAAATCTTCTGAAAAAAGGTATATAAGGTGCATATGTACTATTAAATATATAGTCTATCTCCCAGGTTGCCATGACAGCATTGGCATAACTATTTGAGCAGGAGCTGCCCATGGCAACTCCATTCTTTTGCCAAAAAATCTGGTCATTAAAAATAAATATATTATTATAAAGCACTAATGCTATCAACTTCTGTATAACCACAATCTCACTAGCATTAAGCATACCTACTTTCAACAATAGTTTCTTCACATAATCTATACCAGTGTCATTAGGTATAACGGTAAAAAGAGAAACAACATATAAAGTAACTAAAATAACCTCTCCTTCTACATACCCATGATTAGTAAATTCATATAAATCATGTAAAAAGTGTTCAGTATCTTTTAGAACATGACACATAGAGTCTATAACTGGTCTCAGTTTCTTCTCAACGTATATGGAAATAGCTTCAGTAGACCATCCCCTGCCTGATACTATAGGCCTCATCGGTGGTCTAATGCTATCCTTATGTAGTTTAGGAAGGCCTTGTAGGCATTACAGGTTTACAAACTAAAAAATAATGAAACAATTCATCAGTGATAAGGCACTCAAACTGCATTCTCCTGATTTCAGTAATTATATGCTGAATCATTTGATCTGCAATTGCTTTAGTAACGGGCTGATAAAAACTAATATCATTAAGCATATCATACATTAATAAATCATAGTCCACTTTATCTAAAACAACAATCTGCCCACCTTTGTCAGCCGGTCTAATTACCAGGCTGGAGTCATTCTCTAATTCATTTAAAGTATGCATTTCATTTTTACTAACATTATAATTCTTATTATAACAAATATTGTTATCAAAAATATTATAAAAATCATTAATACATAGTTGTTCGAAGGCACTAACTATTGAGTTCATTTTAGGTACGAAAGTGCTCGGTCTCTTAAAAGCAAAATCATACTTATCATGTGTATTTAAAAACATTAGCTTCAAGTTCAGATTCCTTATAAAAAACTTCAAGTCAAATATGGCATCTGTTATAGTCATATCTGAAGTAGGTATAAATGACAAACCTTTAGTTAAAACATTCAGTTCAGTGTCAATAAGCAAACGCTTCGATAAATTAATTACTAAAGTCTTACTTTCTGAAAAGCCTTCTTTATAGTGTAAACATTGTTGGTTTCTTCTTCGTGCTTCCTCTTGTTCCTTGTGTTGCTCCTTCCACGTATCTGATTTTGTTTCCTCTGGCCATCTACTCTTCCGACAGAGTTGTCCCGTACTGGTAGCGGAAAATTTAGTGCATACTCATTACACTGTAAACGACCATTACCAAGTTCATTAGATTTTATAGATTCAGTAGTATCATCACCCCTATGGACTTGTGCTGTTACTGTTACTTTCCTCCTAGCTCCTTGCGTGGATACATCGGAATTAGTAGAAGCAGTCGGTACAATAATTCCTCCTTCAGTAACAGTACATGCTTTATCAGCCTGAACCAAAGGACTGTCAGCAAAAATCTCACTGCGACGAGTGCTGGTGGCCATTTGTGCATACGAGTTCACTTCCGATATTCTCTGGGCTGAAACAGTCGTTTGCTCCACAGCTATTGGTTCTCATGGCCACATGAATATGTGGCCCAATGAGAAGTCTGTACGATCTCTCTGCAACTTCTTCAGCTTAATTTGATACAGCTTACGCTTGTATGAATGAACATTGTTTAAAGTATCATGCAAGCATTTTGAAAATGTTTCACCACTATACGTATTGTCAAGTTATAGATATTTATTTTTAATATTTTCCAATAGTTTATTCTCACGTCTTACAGCTGCTGCAACCAACAGTTTGATATAACTGAAGCTAGTGGCAATGTTCAACTTCTGCCACTCAGTCAGAAGGAATGCATCGCAATCATTTTCAGCTGGCATTTTTAGTACTCTTAACCCTCGGGGTATAAGTTTTTGCTCTAAACATACTTCAAGATGAAATTTTTCATATTGTACTCTTGCTAGTTTGGAGAGCAACCTCTCCAAGTCAAGTAAATCAGTCCTTAATGATAAAAAGTATATAGTAGTATTTGTTTCTTCAGTGCATTCAAAATCAGCATTCAACAAAGGGTTGTTCACATCTCTAATTCTAGATATAAATGTATCAACACTACCTTGTGACATGCCTCGAGTTTCAGGGTTAAAGTCCAGCTCAATTTGTATAGCATCCTCAGCCATAATGGAATGGATGGTGGGCTCACAAAATAGAAAAACAATCAGCAAAAACAGAGTACACAATATAGGCAACCATCATAATGTCCAGATACCACTCTCCACCCATGGATCAGACACAAACATGCTTATCCCTTACTCTCCTACCCCCTTCCTTTCTTACTTTGTCTCTGTCTGTCTCTCTCACTCCCTCTCTGGTGAATGTGGAAAAGTACATTTGCTTTACTTAGGCAGCAGCTTGTGTTTAGTAAGTGATGCTCATGATCAGCTGATGGCCTGTGCACAAATTTCAGTCCCCCACTAGCTGAATGCATGTGGAATAGCTGTGGTATCATTCCTATAACCAATTGCATGGAAACACACTCCTATAACTAAGAACATCATGTGGGTGTTGGCCCTTTTCATTCACTGTGAGCAGGACTTCATGTGGGTGTTTGATAAACAGCATCACAGAGGGTAGTTGAATATACCTCTTACAACACACACACTGTGGAAACAGGCCAACAAACAGGAGGGGGATGTTCCAGACAGGAAGACAGAATGTAAGTACTGCTCTTCTACATTTGAAGTAATGTTGGTTTAACAGGGTTTGTCTGGATATGGCTGGTCTACATGATTTAATATCTGTCATGACAGTGTTATGTGGTTGGGGAAACATCCACCTGTAGGGCTATCTGCAGACTGGCCAGTGTTTGGAGTCTTACATGTGGTGTGTTACTCACACATTTCCTGTCTTTAGAAATGCAGTAGCATACTCTGAGGATTGCAGTCAGTATATGGTGACAGCCATGTGAGTTACTGACTTCATATCCCTCAGTAGACATATGTCACAACAAACCCTGTTACACCGGTAAATGTATGGGTTTATCACAGCAACATGCCAATATTGGCCCTGTGTTAGT